>NC_040912.2:90015714-90337542 GCF_004126475.2 Phyllostomus discolor
AGTTGTGCTGTTCAGTGCAATGGCCACAAGCTCCCTGTGGCTGCCTGCATTAGGAAGTCATTAAAATTAGATAATTAGGTAAAACGTTAGTTCCTGTGTTGCAGTAGCCACATTTCAGATGCTCGGTAGACAACAGACGACCTCTCTCTCAGCAGAAAGTGCCGTTGGAGCGCGCTGGTTAGGGCAGGGGCGCGTAGGTCCCCACGGGGCCGTGGGGAGGAGTGGAGGGGCTGCATCGGAGAAACAGTCTGGTGCACGGAGCTGACGTTTGCCCTCTGACCGGCCCCGTCTGGAGGGTTGCCGCGCAGCGCGGAAGTTCTGCGGGTGCGGTGTCCGGTCACCTTCCGCACGTTCGTTTCACGGTGCGTGGTGTGCGCCTCGGAGGTTGTGGAGAGTGGAAGAAGTTGAAGTTCAAGCTAACTTACTCGAGAGCAGATTGCCAGCTGATTTGCTGGTTCTAGGGTTTTGTTTTGTTTTTACAGTCTTTTTTTTTTTTAAGATTTTATTTATTTATTTTTAGAGAAGGAAGGGAGGGAGGAAAAGAGAGAAAGAGACATCAATGTGCGGTTGCTGGGGGCCGTGGCCTGCAACCCAGGAGTGTGCCCTGACTGGGAATCGAACCTGCGACACTTTGGTTCACAGCCTGCGCTCAATCCAGTGAGCTACACCAGCCAGGGCTTTGGTTCTAGGGGTTTAAAGTTGCTAGTTCAATGGATATCTAAGTTTAAATCAGTCAGCATCAATGATTGTCAGACTTGGTTATGTGATATTTCAGTATGCCCTCAGCTATGCTAATATTTTAGAATCTTAAAAAATAACATTAAATAGGTATGAAACTATACATTCTTTAAATTTAAAATTTATTGACATGTGACTATATACTCACAATGTACATATCCACTTATACTGTAGAACGCTTTTTAGAAAGGTAGCAGCATTATTGACTATCGCTTACATACTCTAAACGTCGCTCTCTTACAGTGCACAGTGCCACAGTGCTCAGTGCGCTCCGCTGTGCAGCCGTAACCACTGCCTCATTTCAGGGCAGTGTTGTCACCCCTCAAAGAAGGCCTGTACCTGGGAGCAGTCACTCTCCGCTCTCCTCCCCAGCCCTGACCCACATCCTGTCTCTCGGACTTTGCCTGTTCTGGGCATTCTATGTACGTGGAATCACGCCGGGTGTGGCCTTCCGTGACTGCCTCCTTTCACTCAGGATGACGTGTCCGGGCTCATCCTTTTTGCAGCAGGTGTCAGGCGCTCTTCCGTCCTCCTGGCTGAGCTGTTTGTCCGTTGGCCAGTGGTGGCGCCTGGTTGTGCCCGCTGGGCTGTGCGGGACAGTGCGGCTGTCGGGAATGCTGTACGGGACGATGGGCTGTTAACGCAGCCTGAATGGTTTTCCTGGTTTCCAATTCAGAATGGCAACGGAAAGGAAGGGAATTTGGAGAAAGAAAAGGAGGTCCCAGAGCTTCTGCAGTCAGGAGGGTCTTGTTCGCTTAGCTTTGTTTCTGGCCCTTCACAGAGGCTCCCTTTCCTCCCGCAGGCCGAAGCCCCGAGCCCTGGCTCCCGCTCGCTGCCTGTCTGTGGAGCACCGCTGTGCGGTCCCAGTGCTCTGCCGTGCCCCACGTGTGTCTGTGTAGTCGTGGTGCAACTGAGCGTTTTCCTTTTTGCAGGGAAGTGATGGGAGTACTCCCATGCACGTGGGTAGGTGACAGTCGGTTTCCTTACTTTTGAACTTGAAGTAGGAAATGAAATTTATCATCATTTTTGGACACCGTTCTATTTCTGGTGTCAGGCCTGGCTCAGGGGACAGGCCTGGGTCCTGCCGTGGAGCAGACTCTTAGGGAGGGAGTGCGGCGCGAGGCGGGGTCCCTGTGGCCTGGCTGTAGCGCCCTCTCTCAGTCCTGTCCAGACCCCCGGCTGTCTGGTTTTGCAGGGTCCCAGGTCTCCTGCCCACATTTCCAGGTCAAAATCTTCCTTGTCTTCTTTTCTTTCTTCCTGCCGTCATCGTACACCTTGAGTCATCGTTTTAGCTTCCCTTGGAATCAATTTAAACTTCTGTGTTGGTGTCTTTCTCCTTTTTCTGTCTGCATAAGTTCTCATAAGCTTTGAGGTTCTGTTCTTCTCCTTGCAGTGCTGTGAGCTGAATTAGTTTATTCTGTTTTGTTAGCCTGTCTTTTCAACATCTTTTTCTCCAACCAGTACAGCAAGGGTCACACTCGACTTCACTAGCAAGTTACCACAGCAGCACCTTCAGGATTCGCATTTAACCCGTGCCCTGACCTCAGTGGCACAGTTCAAGGTCCCTGGGCGGGGCTCGACGTTGTCAGTGGGCACACAGGGAAATGTTCAGCCTCATAATTATTAAGGAAATGAAGAATTAAAAAAAACTTGAACCTATCCGGGTGAAAAGAGTTTTAAAGAAATGATTATGGCCAGTGTTGCCAAGAGGGGAGGGAGCAGGAGCTCTGCCGTCCCCTGGGAATGCTAGTTTGCTCGGATCTTCCTGGAGGGAAATTCAGAAATGTAAAGACATAAAACATTGCTCTGGTCCAGGTGTTTTTTTGTTTTGTTTTTTCAACTTTTAATTCTGTCCTAAGGAAATAGTTGTATTCAAATGGTACGTGCAGAGCTATTCAGAGTACTTTGGTAATAGGAAACGGTGGGAAGCAACCTCAGTCCTTAACCATAAGGATTTGGTGTTTAATGGCCATAAATAGTCATTAAAGCATATTAAATAATCATCGATATGTAGTAATGTTTGCAGTGAGAGAGAAAGCAAGTTATAAAACGGTGTATGTACTGTGAACCCCCAGCACACCCTCTCTACTTTTGAAAAAAATTTCTCTAGCACCACTTAGAAAGAGGTGACTTTGTAGGTATTGGCTTAATTAAGGATGATTTTTTTAATGACCTATGCTTTCTAGATTTCCAGTATATAGTGTGCATTTTAAAGTGCAGTTTATTTTCCTTATGCAAATGTTAAGCTGTCTCTACTTTTCACTCCTGAGCTGGTACTATTAAAGCAGTTTGCAGGATTGAGAAATTGTATCTGTCCTTGAGAAAACCTACAGAATTTATAATTATACTGCATAGTTGCCTCTAGAATTGAGTGTTTGTTTTTTATTAGTAGGAATATGGTATGTTCAGCTTCTTATTTTTTATTCATGATATGTACACATAGAGCACTGTATTTGTAAACAAATCTCAGTTTTTGTTTTTGGAATCTGCTGCTAGGTGTGAACTGATTTGCTCTGTCGGGGGTAGTCCCGTTCAGACTCCTGCCTGCCCGCAGCCTGGAGCAGACTGAGCTCCATCACAACTTTGCGGACTGCTGTAGCGGGTGCGGGTGGGCCCGCTGCTCTGGCTGGTTTGTACAGGTGGTCCGTGTGGTGGCGTGTAAGAATGGGAAGTATTTTTAGTTTAACTTTTAGTGCAAATCTTTGCAAATGATCTTAGTACAAGTTTGTTGTTGGAATTTCCACTCTTTAAAGTCCCAGTTCCATAAGAAGTAGCAGTAGAAAATGGTTCTGCTTTTGTTTAGTTTTGCTTTTTTAATTGCATTAACTTTTAGAAAGTGAAAATGGATTTTAAGTTTGGTGGTAACTGAAAGTCTCAAATTGGTTCCCCTTGCCACGTTAGATGAGGCCCCGTGGTGTGGGGTCACGGAGACAGCCGGACCTCTGCAGTGTCTCCAGAGCCTCTGTGTGTCACCCAGCGTGAGGCCGTGACCACTCCCAGAGCAGGAAGGCCTGCCCGGCCCCGGCCCCTGGCAGGGGAGGCGTTTAGGAAGTGTCCGTGAGAAGATGAGCGAGCGTGTGTGGCATTGCCGAGATCCCTGCGCATTCAGTGGGACCCCCCCCCCCCCATCACACACACACACACTGACTGGTCCCTGTAGCCCTGCAAAAGGCGTGCCTTGGCACTCAATTGAACAGCCCCAGGGTGCTGAGGCATTCGGCCTGTCTCGGAGGCAGAGGCAGGCCTGGCTCTTCACCACAAACTGCCACTCCCCACACCGTCCCCACCTGCCTTCAGGGAACCCGCAAGAGGACCAGGTGTTGCTTCCAAAGACGGCTTCCAGCGCCCCTTCCAAAAGAGCCTCCAGTTTTAAAGGTCAAATATGTGGGTTTGCCAGGCCTTAGTATGAAACAACTAACCCAGTGTCTGCTGAATGAAGCATCTTTTATTGCTTTTTACATTTTTAGTTTATTTTACCTCTTGGTGGTTTTTCGTTTCCTTATTTCTTCTATATTTAACTTTTCCTCTTTTTAAAAAGTTTTAAAAAGATTTTACTTCTTTTTTAGACAGGGGAAGAGAGGGCGAAAGAGGGAGAGAAGCATCAATGTGTGTGAGAGAAACATCAGTCAGTTGACTGGTGTTTCTCTCGCACACTCACACCTGGGGATCCGACCCACAGCCCAGGCATGTGCCCTGACTGAGAATCGAACCGGCGACCTTTCAGTTCACAATCTGGTGTTCAGTCACTGAGCCATACAAGCCAGGGCTTAATTTTTCCTCTTAATCTGTTTTGTTTTTGTTTTAAAAATATTTTTGGATTTGACCCTTTTCCTCCTAAATATTGATCATATTTGTTTTAATACTCATCATAGAAAGTAAATGATCTATTAGCAGATAATGGTGCCCATGTTGGAATGGTAGGTGGCAGTGTGGCCTGTGCGGGGACGGAAGGAGCCCCAAGTCCTACGGACAGAGCAGCCGGAGGCCCGAGCGGGAGCTTCCCATCCCAGAAAACCGAGGCCGGGGTTCGGGAGCGCGCCCACTGCAGCGTCCTTCAGCCGAGGCCCGGCTGCCCCTTCCGACAGGGCGTTCGACGGCCGTGGCGCCTTCTGTCTGGCAGCTCCCAGGGGTCTGCATTCTTCTTTCCCGGGAGAGTTTCTCCATGCGGTGTGGCTGGTTTGAAGCCGAGATGAGAAAGCGAGGAGGTGAAGCTGGCCCCGCCGGCTCTGCCCAGGGTGGGCCGTGCTGCTGCCCTTGGTGCCATTCTTGTGGGACAGGTGCCCCTGCCCCCTCAGAAGCACACCCCTGTTTGCATGCAAACCGTGTCGGCGTCCTCCTCGCGGAAGCAGCAGGCGCGGGTTCCTCGGGCCGGCGTCTCGCACGAGGCGCAGGCCAAGGCTGCGCTCTTCCACGGCTGGACACAGCTACGCAGTGCGGGGGCCACGGCTCTCTCCTGGAAACACCGCGTGGGCTCAACAGGAGATGCGTGTGGGGGCTTTCTAGCGTGCAGTCTGTGGTTTCTGGGCAAGTGACCCTGCAAAACGGGAGAGGGGCAAAAAGGCACACGGGGGAGGGCCCTGCCCTCCGCGTCGTACGTCCCAGCCACCCAGGTAGCCCGGCAGCTGCCCGGTGGGGTGCCTCCGCCCCACTGGGTGCCTCCACCCGAGGCTTTATCCACGCCTGCACAGAGCAGATGGGTGCGTGTGTGTGGTTTAGAGTAATCTTCGACATGGTGTCCTAGGGGAAGGAAACGTGTCTGTAGGGTTTTTATCTTTTCTGTACGTACGGCTCCCTGGTCATTGATCCTGAAAGCGAACGTAGCCTGAAACGTCCCGGGGAGGGAACTGAACGGCCTCCTGACGTCGCGTCCCTTTGGGCCCGCACCTGACTGCCTGCGAGTGTCCAGTATGGCCAGGAAACGCCCGCCTGTGCCGGAGACCATGGGGGCGTTCAGTCCTCCGTGACTGCTTTGGTAACGTTTGGACGTGAGTCAGGAATAGGAGTTGCCTGGACAGCTGGTTCTCTCACCTACCTGCCGTTAGAGGTGCTGAAACCAGAACTACTTTTGGCAGATGGCGCTCCAAATGCGTGATGTGTTTATTTCTAAAAATTCATAGTTGGGTCGGGGTTTGTTTTGGTTTTTTTGTTTTGTTTCCAGTAAATTTTAGGATTCTGACCTGGATATTGAAATTTTGTATGCTATTTTACTTCCTTGTTCTGTAGCTATGTGTTCTGGCTTACGGTTTTATTTTTCTGTTACATTTCAGGTGTTGTTATAAGCTATAACTCACAGGCCTGCTCAGGTGACGTGGAGAGGGTGTGCGCGTGTGAGGTGGCGTGTCCGCGATGGGGAACGCTGACGGTCTCCCTTTGTCACCAGCGTTGCCCGAAGGGTGGTGTGGCCGCTGGTATCGCAGAGGAGATGCTGGGGGGAGGGAGGTTTCGATGCTGCCAAGGCTGGAAAGTTTCAGGAACCCACAGGGTTCGTGCGGACCTCAGGGATGACGATGGACAAGGAGGGGAGGATGGGAGGTCTTGCCGGAGGGAGAAAGGGTGACCGTGGAAGTGGGAAGTGACATTCTCTGAGGACACCTTAGGCAGCTCGGAGAGCTCTGTGCAAACAACTAGATGACTTGGGTAGTACAGCCGGCTTGAATAAAGGATGGTGCCAGGTTCTAATGGTGAATCTTGAAAATCAGGTGAGGTAGGCAGCGCCTGGGGGGTGAGGGGCAGGTTCAGAATAGTCTTCTGCCCCCAAGTACAGAACACGTGACAGCCAACAAAGAGCCTGTGTCCCAGGTGGAACTGGTGCTGGTGTTTAGGACACTTGGATGGGGCCATCTCAGAATTGAGGGACGGGGTCTGGCAGAGGTCGGCTGAACAGGAGCTATCGGCAGAGCCCATGGTAGAAGGTGAGCAGTCAGAGTGTGATGGGGCTCCGGTTCCACACGCAGATACAGTGCTGGTGCTGGAGACGGTGCAGTTCTGGGAAGACAGGAGCCCCTGAGAAGTGAAGCCACTTACCGACATGGGGGGGAGGGCACGGCAGGGAATGGCCAGCTCCCAGATGGGTGAGACCCGGAGCTGGGGCCCACCAGCCCCCACAGGCCAGTGGTGTTTCCAGTCGGTCTTTCAGCAGCCTCACCACTGAGGATGAGTGAGTGTGAGAAAGGACAGGAAACACACAAACTGGAAGGGAACCGGAAGACCCCAGTGACACAGGGGACAGCAGAGTGTGTTAAAGGTGACCAGTGTCAGACCTGAGAAGCTTCTTACATCGCCGTGAACTGGGAACAGGACTGTAAGAAAACTCACAGTCTGAAATGGTAACTCACGTGCTAAAAAGGAAAGCAGGAGGATGGCAGGGAGACTTGAAAGGAAAATAAAAAGGCAGAAGGTAAAAGGTTTGGAGATCGAGAAGTAACCCAGAGGCCCAATATCTGACTGCTAGGTAGTAATTCTAGAGAGAAATGAGAGATTCTTAAAATGTATAATATTATGGAGAATATAACGGGAGATACCAAATCTGCAGTGTCCGAGCTAATGAGGAGAAAGAGGGACACCGGGACAAAAGAACGAAATCTCTGTGCAGAAGGAACTGGGAGAGACGGCAGAACCGGCGGGGTGAGGCCGAGAGAGCAGGTGGGTCCCTGGAGCAGTGCTGCCCCAGGTCCACAGCGGCCGCGGGAAGCCCTGGCCTCGAGTTCCCGCAGGGGCAGCGCTGGCAGGAGCCCGGGGCTGTCTTCACGAGGGCGGGGTAAGGAAGAGCAGCGAGGGTGACACCCGTCCAACCTGTGTGGCCTAGAGACACAGGCAGCCCAGAGCACTGTTACAGTGAGTCTCACACACAGGACCGGAGTCCTACGGGCTTTTTGTTCAGTAGTTTAACCCTAGCCCTAACCCTAAGGCTTTATGTCTTTGTTTTTAGTTTTAGGTAATAAAGTGTTTATAATTATCTTTGGCTGATGACATCAGAGGGTCAGCTGGTTTTGTGTATGTATTTTTTTTTAATCCTCACCTGAGGGCATGCTTATTGATTTCGGAGAGAGGGGAAGGGATGTGGGAAGAGGGAGAGAAACATCGATACGTTGCCTCTCCCACGCTCCCGGCCCCAGGGACCAAACCTGCAACCCGTGCCTGTGCCCTGACTGGGAACTGATGCTGCAGCCTTTCAGTTTGCAGGACGATGCTCCAACCCACCGAGCCCCCCCCGGTCAGGGCTTGAAGATGATACTTTATTATGTCTTAGACTTGTCTACCTTTTATTATAGAAAATTTCAAACAGAGAGAACAATTGAAAGAATTTTATAGCGAAGACCCCTATTCTACAGTTAACATTTTATTGTACTTGCTTAATGGCATAGCTCTCTGTCCTGATTCCCCCTATGGATCCACCCATCTTAGTTGATATAGTTCAGAGCAGGGGTGTCAGACTCATTTTCACTGGGGGCCTCGTGGGCCTTGCGGTTGCCTTCAAAGGGCTGAATGTAATCTTAGGACTGGATAAATGTAACTGCTCCTTAACAGTTAAGCGAGAGCTCGGCGCTGCTGCCGGGTAGAAAGGAGGTGCCGGGCGGATAAAACAAGGTGGAAGGCCGGGTTCGGGCCGCGGGCCTTGTGTTTGCCACCTGTGCTTTAGGGTAAGCTGTAGACCTTCAAGCACTTCGCCCTAAATACTTAGGCAAGTACCTCGTTCGAGTTTGATATTCGTTTATGGTTCCCATTAGCAGTGTTTCGACTGGCGCACTTGCCTGTGCGCCCTAAGGCTGTGCCGAGACGGAGAGAGAACGTGATCGGCCCCACAGGAGGTTCCCTGGCGCTCCCAGTCTGTCTGCCTCCCCCAGGGCTGCCTCGCGGGGAGGAGGTACAGCGTATGGACCCCTTGGGGTGAGGCTGCCTTCGTTCAGGGTGCTTTTGAGATTGGCCCCCAGTACAGCAAGTATCACCAGGTTTTCCGTTTTCACTGCTGGGTGATGTCACGTTGTGTGAGCACAGCAGTGTTTTCGTCCATTCTTCAATGATAGAGACCTGCCTGGGCTGTTTCTGGGTTGGGGTGTGATGAACGGAGCCGCCACAGGCAGTTCTTTCCGTGGGTGTAACGTGTGCGTGTCTCTTGGGTGGATACATAGCAGTGGGCTTGCTGGGTGGTCTTTGTATGGATGGAAGTACTAGGTTGGCCAAAAAAGTCTGTTTAGTTTTTTCTGTGAAGTAAAAGACATTTTTCATTTTTACCAATAACTTCATGGATTTTGATATTTTGAGTTGCAGATGTGCCTGTTACAATCTGTGTCACGTTCGAAAACACGTAAAGCAATAAAGTAGGGAAACGTCCACGGGAGTGACAGAGACCAAATCCTGAGGTCTTTGCCCCCAGGTGCAGTGGAGGGAGGCGTGGGTTGGGGGGGGACACGGTGACCTCAGTTATTCTCCGTTATAACTGGGCTACTTTATTTCCTAAAACGTAGTGGGGATTTGGATGAAATGAGACAAGGCTGGGAATAGTGAGATTTTCCCAGATTGGATCATGAGCTGATGAGTTCATCGTGTATTATAGCCTGTGATTCCCTCTGCACTTGAAACATTTAGTGAAGTGACTCATTGTTCTAAGGCATGGTTCTTTGATTACTACTAAGGTTAGGAACTTGGGGAGGAGGGGTAGCCACTAATACATACTCCTTTTAGCTTTTGGTTTTCTGCTGGAATACTGTGCCCATGTTTCTATAGAGATTGTTTGCATATTGTTTTAAATTACCTTAATTTATTAAAGATAGCAACAGCTCATTTATCTTTTACTTACAATATTTTCAAAATTTCAGATTGTTTATGGCTTAGAAAGGCCTTTTCCAAACTGAGATCTGGAAAATATTCTTGTGTATTTTCTTTGTTTTATGGTTTCAGTTTGTATATTTTCTTAATCTATTTGTAATATATTTTGGAATATGGACTATTTCTTGAAATCTCTTCTTACCATAATGCCATTTATTGAATAATCCTCCTTTGCCCACTGGCTTGAAATATCTTTATATACTAAATTCTTAAAATATACCAAAATATTGTTTTATTGATTCTTTTTCTGTCTGAACCAGTGTCAGCAAGTAAAATACATGCCAATGCACTGCAGTGGTTTTAAAGGTTGTAACCCAGAATGGCTCTCCGCCTCATCCACCCTCATTTCCCTGTCCTTTTCGCCACTCCCTTCCCAGAAGCAGCTAGTGTAGACTTGAGCTGTTTCTTGGGATTTTCTGGGGTTGTGTTGTTTTTTTTTTTTTTTACACATCTTCGTAATTCTCAGTAGTACCTGTGTACTGCCCTAGTGGTTAACCATGTTAAGCATCTCTGACTTTTCTGTTGGAATAAGCAGACTTGGTCTCTGCCTGCCATGTCTTAAGCTTTGCATCCTTCATCCTTAAAGTGTAGCTTTGTTTAAATCTACCTATACATGTTGTAAAATAAAGTTTTGGTTATTTCAATAATTACACTGTATGCTTCTGGAAATACAGCTAAACGTCGTAATAGACTGTGATTATTAGCCTTCTGTTTTTACTGACGTAGATCATTGCGACCTTGTACCTTGCTGCCTTCTTGTCCACTCGGGACCACTTACGTCCTCAACAAATGTCAGTAGATGGTCTAGAAGGTCCAGCCTCTTCTTGACCACCTTCCCCCTGAACCTGGCCTCCTCCTCCCTTCCCCAGGCCGGCTGCTCTCCGTGACCACGGACAAGCTTGTGCACGGGGCTGGTGCACTTGTAGCTTTATTGGGGTGTGATTAATGTGATTTCTCTACTCTAGTGGTTAACAGGCTTTTGTTGCTCCATTGGAAAGGTATCGATATTGAAATTGTGTATAAGAAACTACATTCATATCTATCAGTGTTCACGTCAAGGATGCACGCTGACTTCCTTAACTCTCCTCCAAGTCACGTTTATAACTACTGCACGAGTGTTCACCAGTCAAACCAAGCGCGAGGGGCTGGCGTCCCTCCTTCCAAATCGAAAAAGGGGCAGACGCCAGGGGGAGCTCAGTTTGTTGGCTTGGAATTGTACAAACGACTTAAAGAATTTTTGAAGAATTACTTGACAAATCTTCTTAAGGTAAGACATTTTACAAGTATGCTGACCATGTTTAACAGAGTAAAACAAAAGGTAGCGGAGTGGTAAATGCAACCTCAGTGCTGAGCCTCGCTTTGGCCTTTGTTGTTATTTTACCGTCGACGTCTGCCTGAGGGCGGTCAGACGCTCCGATGCCCTTGAGCACAAGTAGTGCGCCTCCCTCGCACTGCTCGCCACTCTGTCATCGGCTTGGACACAGAAGAGCCTTTTAATGTAAAGCAGGTAATTATGAGTTCGTATTACCTGTATCGTACTTGGGACCCAGTGTGCTGTTCCACAGTGTGCAAGCCATCAGAAGGTTTTCCCGCCCTTGGTAATCCCGTTTTTCCACTGTGAATCCCGACTTGGACGCACAGCCATGCAGTGTGTCTCAGAACTGCGGTGCAGTCGTGCCCTTGCCCAGCTAGGGTGGGCTTCACTAGCGCACCTGTCGCCTGCACGTGTGGGCTCCCCGAGCCTCCCTCGCTTGGGCAGCAGCGGGGTGTTCCCGTCCCCTTCCACCTTTCTCTTCCCCAGCCTCCATCCTCTGTGGCAAAGGCGGTGTGATGCCTTCCCACCGGCCGCAGGGCCCGCCAGTGGCTCCTGCGTCTGGTGCTACACGCGTGGCCTGGAGTGAGGGACGACGTCTCTGCTCTCCCCCCGGGGAACTGGCACTCTGTATATATATTTTTTAGGATTTTTGATTTACACAATCGGCAAAAATTTCAGCACACTCCAAAATTGTTTTTCTTAATATATCTTACAAGCTAATTGGAAACTTGTAGATATTCCAACAAACTACAGTCAGTTGGCCGCAGGTTGTGACTTAAATAGTACCCTTTGCCACGTTCCCTGAACGGTTTCTGATGTCTTGTTGAAGCCACTGTGTCCTTGTTTTATTCACAGCGCTTGGTGGAGTGGACACTGGAATTCTTAGTGATTAAATGAGGAAGCATATATTGTGTTGGCAAAAGTATTGGTTGCTGTGCTATCAGTGAGATTTTTGCCTCTTACAAAAGCTCATACACTGTGATCCAGAATAGTTGAGGCATTTTATTTCTTATTTAAATGTGAATGAACAACAGTCTGGTTGTGTCACATGATCGGGTCTCCCCATGGCTGTCAGGGTCACTGTGGACCACACAGTGTGAGCTGTTCCACATGAGGCCCCCCAGCCTGAGAGCCATCCTGGCTGGCCAGGCCCTTCCTCCTCCTCCTCCTCCTCCTCCTCCTCTCACTCTCACTCTCATTCTTTCTCTTTCACTTTCTCTTTCCCCTCTCTCTCATTCTCATTCTCATTCTCATTCCCGGAGGAGCCCCAGCCCCACACTCCCCAGCCTCCACTTCTCCTGTTTCCTGTCAAGGACATTTCAGTGATTCTGCAGTTTCGTGCTCAGCTGATAAAGGCTACATTTTGTAGATGTCATTAACACGTAAGGAAAAATTTTCAAGTGAGTTTCCTTCAAATACAAATTGGTAGTTTAAGTTGCAGACATCTCAGCAAAAGTAATTTTCATTAATGCACATTTTTCTCATGAAGTCTTGTTAAAGAAGAACTAGTCTATCATCATAGTTATTTTTACAAAAATGTAATAGATTACCACAAAAAGCTTTAAGCTTTTATAGTTTTTAAGTAAATCTAATGAAGGAGGAAGGTAAATTTAAAAAATAAATGGTATTGGCCTATGGTCTAAATTGTTAACAGGACATGTTAATTTTTTTAACAGAGAGAAAATAGCAAAAGGATGATTTTTGAGACGAATTTCTATTTGTTAACAAAAAGGAAATACCCTCATTGTAAAAGTTCAGGATTCTTTTTATGAATGTATATGCATATTTAACACCCTGAAAAAGGTTCCAGTTTGAGATGAAAGAATTATTAAACTTCTCTCTTTAGTCCAGTCCTCACGAGCTATATTTGTGTGAGAATTTAAATTGATGAGCATGTTTTTGTGTACAGAATAATTTGAAGAACCCACATCAGTGTGTTGTAGGGCAGTAGGTTTCTTCTAGTAGACTTCCACCGTGTGACAAATTAACTGTCCTTAAAGCTGTGGTTACCTTGTTTTCAGGACGGAGAAGATTTGATGGATGAGAGTGTGCTGAAGTTCTACACTCAGCAGTGGGAAGACTACCGGTTTTCCAGCAAAGTTCTGAATGGAATTTGTGCCTACCTCAATAGACATTGGGTTCGCCGAGAGTGTGACGAAGGACGGAAAGGAATATATGAAATCTATTCTGTAAGATTTCTTAGAACACCTTTCAGCTGTGTTTTCTGAGTGGTACCTCATCTTTTCAGTGACGCACTCTGGGCCAATGTCAAGCTATTTCAGAATAGCAGGCTGATTTCCCGTGTTTTACTGTGTCAGTAAATGACCCTTAGTTTGTGGCAGGAACGGACCAGGGTGAGTAACGGGGAGTTCTGAAGGACACCCGCACACTGCTGCATTGGGTACTGGAGTCTCTTCTTCAGCCACGTGACCGGCCATCGGGTGTCGCCGGGATGGCCCCGGGTGCGCCGAAAGCCCTCTGTAAAGTGAACACGGGATTGCTCTTGAGCGTTACAGTGAGGCACTGCACTGTAACGAGGCACTGCTGTGTCGGCGGAAGTGCTGGTGGCTGAGCTGTTGGTGAGATTTTTGCCTTTTAAAAAAGGTCATATCCCGTGATCCCGGCCAGCTTAGGTTTACATTTCGCTGCTTATTATTTAGATGTAAATGAACAGGAGTGTGGTTGCATGGCAGTGCGATCAGGTTTTCCCACGGCTGTCCCGGCAAAGCCAGGCCCGTGCGGCCCTTCCCTGGCCCTCCTCCGGGCTCGGGAAACGGCCTCACCACGAGGACTGGGCGCCCCCTCCCCTCCCTTACAAAGTAACGGAGTGCTCGGAACCACAGTCACAGGGCTTAAAGTGGAGGGGTTCCTTTTGGTACTGCGTGAGAACAGACTTTAAATTGTTAAATCACCTTCACTCATATGTTTCTTCAGTCAAGGAGGTTTTTTCTAGGCCCGCTAGTTTTCAAACTGTAGTCCCCCAACCTGCAGCCTCGCCCCGCCTGGGAACTTGTTAGGCTGCTGATGACTGGGCCCCAGCCAGGACTTCACAAGAACCTCCGGTGGGGCCCCGAGGTCTGCTTCAGCAAACCCTCTGGTGCACAGTCCGCCGGGAGCAGTGGTGGGGAAACGTTGGCGGGAGGACTCGGAGCGGCCGGCCTGCCGCTGATGATGGGCTGTCAGATACACGGACAGCGTCCTTTGAACCAGTCGTATGAAGATGTCAGGTTCTGGGGAATGAGATAGCTCTGTGTCCAGGATGTTGTATAGTAGCAACGCTGCTTTGCTCTAGTCCAATTTAATTGCAAGAAAAACATAATGTATCTCAGGTGCATGACGACACATTTTTATCACTTATATGTGCAGCTCAGTTTCTGTACCAAGCTGTTAGTGCTTCATGATGATAATGCTTTGTTCTAGAGTTACATGGCTTTAGCAAAACTCACTAGGCTCATCGCTCTGATTTGAGCTTTTTACACTTCCCCCTTTTTTTTCCACTTCCAAGTGCCTTCTTGTCAGTGTAGGAGTCGGCATGATTTGGGTCGGTTTCCTCTTGGAAGCCTGCTTGACCGACGTATGGCACCACATTCGACCTCGGGTAGCGTCGCTGAGTCCTGAAAACCATTCTTTCTCTCAACTTCTTTTCAGCTGTATTCAGTAGCGGTAAAGAAAGTATAAAGAAGTGCAAATACACTTTACAGAGTGTGTGTGTTTCTTAAGATTGAACTGCTTTTTTAAAAAATTGTTTTTAAAATTCACCCTTTCTATGTTCTTAAATGCTGTAGTTACTGTTTGGAAATACAATACATGCCATAAATTTTTAGCAAAGGCTAGAAACAGTAGTTCCTGTCTAGAAAGTATCCGGCCATGTCATATGAAAAAAAGTTATTAAAGAAGATGCAAGAAACATTGTACACAGGACAATGACGCCTCATACCCCTGCAAAGTAGGCACCTTGGGACCTCACACAGTTCTCCCAGTCACCATCAGCTGCCCTGTTGTATTTTCCTGAATCTCATCAATGGTCTGAAATCTCTTCCCTTTCAAAGGTGACTTTAGTTTTGGGAGAGAAGCCAGAAGTCACAGGACACCAAATCTGGACTATAGGGGACTGAGTCACCTGGGTGATTTGATGTTTCACCAAAAATCTGTATGCGAGATGTGATACGTGAGTGGGCGCATTGTCATGATGAAGCTGCTGATCACCAGTTGCCCACGGCTTCAGCCTTCTGAATCATCTGAATAGTTTCCGTGGAGGAATGTTCAAGCTTCGTGCAAAATTGAACACAGATTCATTGCTCTACTCACCTAGTCATGTTGAATGTGACGGCCACACAGTGCACACGCTCACTCAGCGACGTCTATCCGCCCCCGCTGACCAGTACAGTGAAGTCGTCATTGTTCACCCACGTGCATTGCAGTCCACACTCCTTGCCGCCAGGTTACACTGATGTCACAAAGCCATTCTCATTGTATGAACAATGGCTAGTGGCTGGACTTTTTCTGGACAGACCTCGTATGTTCTTCCAAGGAGCCTGTTTAATTCACTTCAAGTTCAAGTCTCAGTAGACATGGTGAAGGGTTTTTACACAATAACCTCGTTGTGTTTTCCAGAATCTCCAGAGGATGAGGATGCTTTCTTACGGCATAAAAAGTTTTACTTTTTCCTGATAATTTTTTTTCCTTTTTTAATTATAAAAAGTTGTTCTGTAAAAAGAGGTGTTGGCTTCCTTCACGTCAACCAGCAGACATAGATTAACTTCGTGACTGATACATTAGTGGTCCATCAGGCCTCTCCCCAGCCTGCACCACGGTGCTGCCGTGGCACTGCTGTAGTTTACCATTGGTCCCGCTGTCTGCTCTCGCCTGGCTCTTCGTCCTCTCTCTCCCCAAAGCGACAGATTGTCCAGAGTCAATTAGGACTGTCTAAAGCTGTCTTCATGTAGGAAGGATGTGTTTGGAAGAAGTTACTGCTACGTAGTGTGTCTTTCCTGAAAGTTCACAGCCATTGCATCACTCCTGCTTTGAAGAGGAACACAAGGGTGTATGTTTTTCAGGCACTTTGTGTGCGTGTGGAAATGCCACTCAGTGAAAGTTCAGTATATAAATTAAATTTTTATATAATTCAGAAAGATGTAACTTCCATAAGCCCGGTTTTATCTATGGCTGCGTTTGGGGAAAATAAGAGTGATCCCATTTATGTTTAAATGAATTTCTCAACCATTTGTATTTGAGCATTAAATTGTTATAAATTTGAATATTATTTCAACTAAATAATACCACTCAACAAACAGATTAAAAGTCATGTGTGAGTTATAACATTTCTCTTTTGGAGACTTTCTATAGTCACTTTCTGATACAGCCTCTCTGTAAGTTTTTAAAACTTTTAAAAATTATCTTCATTAAGTATCTCAGGTTGAAAATTAAGTTTGACCCAGGGAATAACTTTATAGATTGCATCCATTTGTGCCCTTTAAACTGATACGTACATTCTCCTTAAATTCAAATTTTTATGTTCCTTATAAACTGGGAGCTGATAAACATCCATGCTTTGATACCTCTTGAAGATGTTAACTTGGGGAGTGGCTCTCACTTCATTGGGACGATGGGTTTTTATGGAGTGACAGTCCAGGAACGCTGGTCAGCACAGGCAGGGGTGCCCGCTGCGCCCTGTGGCTCCCGTCTTGGAAGGGCAGCGAAAGCACAGGCGTCTCACACTGTCCCTTTCTCTCTCTTCAGCTCGCACTGGTGACGTGGAGAGACTGTCTGTTCAGGCCCTTGAACAAACAGGTACCTGCTTGTGTGAGTGCGGGTGCGCTCCTCTCCTCCCCTCCTCGGGGCGTCCCGGGCGGACCCCTCATCCCGCCTTGGTTGATGGGTGCGAACGCTTCAGAGGTGTGCTGTCGCCTGTAATCGGCACGTCTGTCCCCTGTGTCCTCTCCACAGGTAACCAATGCAGTTTTGAAGCTGATCGAGAAGGAACGAAACGGCGAGACCATCAACACGAGACTGATCAGTGGGGTCGTGCAGTCCTACGGTAAAGAGTTTTCCTTCGGTCTGTCCGTGGTTACGGCAAATGCCAGTTATAACAGTACCGCAACAGGTTCACTTCAAAAGTACTTCAGTGTTTTCAGGAATACTGTTAGTGTTTACAGGGTGCTCATAATTCTCTTTTAAGTCATTGCGATTCTTTTTGATATTACTGATCATAAAATTGTTTGATCCTTGTAATTGGGTCTTTATGGAAATGTTGATGGGATAGACATTTGAATTCTTTTCTGGTCTCATACTGAATTGCTGGGTATACAGTATGACAGTGGCATTAATAGAGCTGAATTATAAGTAGAATTTTATATCAGCCTGAGAAATTGAGATTGAGAATCCAATAAAGTAATGCAATGCTTGGAAAAAGTAGCTTTGTATTTTTAAAAGTTTAAGACTAGTCATTTTTCTTATTTTCACATTTTCAGGGAATATAAAAGTTTTCTAAATAAACTTCATGATAACTTAGAAACATACCTGGCCATGTGTCAGAATTACTTGCTTGTGTGTCTTTTTTTTTTTTTTTTTTTTAATTTTATGGAAACAACGTGCTTTAAAATACTGGTAAATAAAACCTTATGTCCTGCCACTTCACATTTACTTTGTTATTTTAGAGAGAGACAGAAACGTTGACTTGTTGTTCCACTTATCTGTGCATTCACTGGTTGCTTCTCGCATGTGCCCCAACTGGGGATGGAACCCACAGCCTTGGCCTGTCAGGACGATGCTCTAACCAACTGCGCTACCTGGCCAGGGCCACATTTACCTTTTAAACACAACTTAAACTTGATGCTGCACCTAAGTGTATTCTGTAAAATGTAACGAAAAATAGGGTAATTGAAATACAGTTCATATTTCTTTCTAGTGGAATTGGGACTGAATGAAGACGACGCGTTTGCAAAGGGCCCTACGTTGACGGTGTACAAAGAATCCTTCGAGTCTCAGTTTTTGGCTGACACAGAGAGATTTTATACCAGAGAGAGCACTGAATTCTTGCAGCAGAACCCAGTTACTGAATACATGAAAAAGGTAAGCTGAAATACAGAACTCGAAGTGGACTTCAGGTAAAAGTCACTCCTGTCAGAGGAGTCGCGCTCTCGAGTCTTCTCCAGAAGGCGCTGCCTGGGCGGCGGTGCCGTGCGTGTCGGCGGCCCGTGCAGACGCTTCCGCTCCAACCGGGGGCTTTCCTGCAGGAGCCTGACCGTCACAGCTCAGGGCTGTCCTCCCTGTTCGGGGGGTAGAGCCACAGTAGTTGTGTGGCTTGTAGGGTTTGCACTGTCCCTCCTCGAATGTGTCTCGACCACAGTCTCACCGCGCCAAGACAAAATACGTTTTTAACGAATAGTCTCAGATCTGCAGACTTGAGCTTTGCTTTTTTGCTTCCAAACTCTCCCCTGAAAATCCGAGGCTCAGCCTTCCATCTGTGTCAGAGGAGAGGCACGCTGATACCACAGGGTCCCAGTGCCGTGCGGGAGGTTAGGGGGTCTGGGCCGAGGAGCCGTCTCCGCACGGAGCAGTGTCACCCGAGGAGCGACCCAGGTCAGGAGTCAGCAGACTTTCTGCAGAGGGCCAGGCAGTAAGTGCCACAGACTTCGCCCGTCTGTTGGGCTCCGTGCAGCTGTCCAGCGCTGCACTGTAGTGCCCAGACAGCCACGGCAGCACCTGCCCAGGGGAGCGTGGTCGTGTTCCAGTAAAGCTTGACTTTCCTTCGGGCGGGTTTCAGCGCAGCTGAGATGTACAAGATTTCCAGGGAGCCCAGGGCCGACGGGCCTGGTGTGTGCTTTGCCCCTGGTGCTCTGTTCACTGGGAGAGCACGTGGGCCGCAGACTCTCTCTTCCCACACACCGAAACAGAAGTAGTCACTCGCCCAGAGCAGCAGCAGTTCCCCCTCTCGCCACGTAAAGTCCCGCCCACCAGCGTGGACCTTCTGAGTGCATTGCCCAGGAGGAGACAGGAGTTATTAGTGGGCCTTAGAAGTTGGAAGTCCTTGGCATACACATTTTTGGTATGAGAACCTAGCAAAAATGGAACTCTTCAAAAGTATGTAGTAGTAACAGTCCTTTGTGTATGTTTATACTTAAGCTAGCTTTTGTGTGCTGACCTAGAACCTAACCAGCTCATTCAGAGTTTCAGACAGCTGCCTGACAAACAGACTTTGAAACAGTCTGTTTTGAATCTCAGCATTGCCTGTCAACGACATTTGTTGAACTCGGCTATTTATGTTGAGTCTTTTAAGTGGGGTGTGTTTTAAAAGTGAGGCCTTTATCGATCGGTCAAGGTGCACGTCTCCATGGTGAGTGAACCTGTTCTTCCCGTGGCCCGCGGCCCTGCCAGTGGCCTGCCCTGAGGAGCAGAGGAGTCCCCGGTGCAACGAGCTCAGCTTGTTAGGCCGGAGCTACATGAGCACTCCATCCAGAGCAGGGCAGCCAGCTTGCAAAATCAGGCACAGAACCAGCAGCAACTCCAGGAGCCGATGTAACCGTTGTAACCGAATGGTTCTGCTCTTACCTACGCACAAATCTGGCTGAGTCTGGCCTTAAACCCCCACTCCTCCATTCACTAGGGGGTTGGCCTTGACCTTCTGTTGCTCAGATTCTTCATCTGTGAAGTGGGAATGATAAGCTGTTATAAATGCACATGTTACATGTGGCAGAGAGCAAGCACGATGTGCTGGGTGCTACACTGCACATTGTTCGGAACCCCCAGTGTGTCTGAGGGTGTGCAAAACACGGGATAATGGGGGGCACGCTTTATTCAGTAACTTGAGGGGACATTGTGTTTTTATTACAATCTTCTAGCAGAAAATAGACCACAGAACTCAGGAACAGTACTGAGATCCAGAAAGATGTATTCTGCTTTCGCAGCCAACTTGTACTGGTGCCCAGGTTCTTTGGGGGTCCCTGCTCCCCTTCCTGTGTTGTCAGGCATCTTCGAGGGGAAACACTGGAGGACCCACGGCCGCGCTCTCTGAGGAGGGGGCTTCCGTGAGCGAGCAGCACAGGGTCCCACCAGTGGTTTACACGCCTTACCCTCCCGGGTTGCGGCACGAGTCCGAGCTGTGGAAACCCTGTGTGACTCTCCTGGTCTCCAGTGTCATTTAGAACATTTTAAAAGTAACATACCTTCATCACTTTGCTTACCCATTTTGGCTGGTATTTTCCCCTTTTGTTTTTACCATAAACTGATTCTAATAGAATTAATGGAGACAGTCTTTAATTGCTTAATTTTATGGAGTCGTTTGAATGCATCTTGGCATTCTCATGTACTTACTGCCAAGTCCAGTGACAGCCAAGAGCTTGACTTAAAACCAGCAAAGGCTCTTTGCTGTAAACGGCTGTCCCTCCTGAAACCTGCCAGTACAACACCTGGGCCTCGGCTTCTCTCCCTGAGAGTGGAACAGGTGATCACCAGGGCCCCTCTGGCCTTCAGGGTACCAGTCCCAGTCCCTCCCTCCCCTCCCCTCCCCTCCCCTCCCCTCCCGGCAGCTTCGGGAAGGGCCTGTAGAGTGCGGCTGCTCGTGCAGACCGCCAGACCTGCCCCCAGCGTGGGTCAGCCGCGTCTGGGAAGCAGTCGAGTTTGTTGCAGGCGAAAGCAGAGTTTTTAAGAGAGGTGAGTTTTTGCTGCCCAAGGTGATTATGTTCTTGCCGGAAATGATTTGACTTAAAGCAAAAAAGAAAAAATGGCACTTTGGGGTTTGCGCACCCTGCATTTCATCAGCTTTATCTCCTGAGGTGTGTCGGGCTTAGTGAAACATTAGACAGTGAAGCAGCAGGCCCTTAGATGAGGACCTCTGAGTTAAGGCACATGCAGATCTCTTACTGCGTTTTAAAATAACTTTGTAATCGGGGGGAAAAATACACATTTGAGTGTAGGCTTTTTGGAAAATATAAGTAAAAGAAGGTTGGAGCACTATTACTGGTATGTATACTAAACCAAATTGGAATAATGCTATAGGGCTTTTGTAAGTTTTTTCCCCCCACTAATGATTGATTTTATGTTTATTTATTTTATTTTAAAATAGTGTTTCTTTAGCCAAATACACTACATTTAATTAATTCTTATTGGAAACTAAAGTTTCTTACGTTTCTTCATCTATAAATTCTTTTTTTAAGATTTTATTTAGTTTTAGAGAGAAGGGAAAGAGAAAGGGAGAGAAATACCACTGTGTGGTTGCCTCTCATGCGCCCCCTACTGGGGACCTGGCCCGCAACCCAGACACGTTCCCTGGCCTGGGAATGGAACCAGCGACCCTTTGGTTTGTAGGCTGGCACTCAATCCACTGAGCCACACCAGCCAGGGCTGTAAATTGTTTCTTTTTCTTTTCCATGTTTTTACATGGCTGTACTTGTTGATTTTTCAGAGATCAGTAATATGTTAAGGATGTTGACCTTTTGATGACTACTACAGCTATTTTTCAAGTTTATTGTTCACCAGTAACTATTTAGGTTATAATCTAACTTCTATAGTTTAAACAGTTGTCCCTCTGTTACTAATTGTTGACAGTTGCCAGTTCTAATTCGTTTTTTCATTTTATGTTTTCTTGGCTCTTGGATGTTTATTCTTCCAGTTGAATTTTTCCAGATTTCTTCAAAATTATACCAAATTTAAAAATCATTTTGGAGATTATTGGCATTTTTATAATAAGAATATCCTTTGTCTCTTCTTTCAAATCATCTGAGTAATTTCAGATTATCATTGAAATGCCTTTTTTGCTTTAATAATTTAGTGGTTGCTCAGTGATACTTTACGCCACACATTTCTGGTACGATGTGAAATACATGACTTTTGTTAATTGTGCTACTCCGTTAAATTGTATCTTTGATTTCGTTCTTGAAGAGAAACGTAAGAAGTTGAGACGCACAAGTAATTCTTTACATTTCAGAGGTGCATATTTAACGATGGGCAAGAAATTAGCCATAATGTTTTCTTAATTTTTTAAAAAATCTAATCACCAATAATTACTTTCATGTGGTCCTTTCAGGAATGAGAGTTCTAGTCCAAGTAGCTTCCCGTCAGCAGCCGTGGTCCTTGGTGTTGCGCACGCAGGAAGGGAGGGATCCGAGGCCACGAGGGCATCAGATAGAGCCCCCCCCCCCCCCTGCACCCAGGGTGACGCACTGCGTGTCCGAGAGGAGAAAACTGATGGTTGTGACCTCATCTGGTCACTTGAAGAGGAGGTTATGGGGCATTTGTAGTGCAGAGGAAAGGAAGCACATCAGCGACCCCTTGAATATGGCCGGCCTGCGCCCTAGAATCGAAGAATCCCTCCCCCCTTTGCCTTGAACCGTGTTGACCAGAGCAGGCCTGTGAGTGGAGTGTGCCGTCCTGCACACAGCAGCCCTTCTCAGGTGAACCCCGTCCGTCCCGCAGGCAGAGGCGCGCCTGCTGGAGGAACAGCGGCGGGTGCAGGTCTACCTGCACGAGAGCACCCAGGACGAGCTGGCGCGCAAGTGCGAGCAGGTGCTTATCGAGAAGCACCTCGAGATCTTCCACACAGAGTTCCAGAACCTGCTGGACGCCGACAAGAACGAGGGTGAGCCGCTCCGACTCCGGGCCCATGAGTGCTGGTTACGGTCCGTGGTTCCCAAGGTGGAATTCTCCACTCGGGGCTCGTGGCCCTGTGGACACCTAGTGGGTGTTCGAGAGACCCGTGCGTGTCCGCCCTGCTGCGGGTCGGCCGCAGGCCTCCAGGGGGGTTTCCAGGGGGTGACTGCGGGGGGAGCGCCTTTCGGTTCAGGTCGGAAACACAGCTCGTTGCACGGCTTCTCGGGAAGATGGCGCCTCTGGTTTTGTTGCTGAGCATGTTTCTTTTGACAATCCTTCAAGACGGAAAGGCAGTTCTTTCATAGTTGTTTATCCCTGCTTGTTTTACTGGGACGTATTAGGAGCTCAGTAAAAAGACTGATGGGGGGGTTTGGGATTTTTCTCCCTGGCACTCATAAGCTAACATAGGCCGTACATACGGTAAATGGGGGACTTGGGGCCCTTTTGTGATTCATTGGTTTGTATAGTTGAGATGGATATTTGTATCTCCTTACATTAATCACTTTTTGTTCAAATAAATTTGTGAGCACCTATTATGTGCCAGGCATAAATTTACTCTCTATGCTTAGGGAAGCATCAGATGTTTCCTGATAAAAAGATTTTTTTCTCTATTACGCTAGTGGGTTCTCATAGTAAGAGGAAAAATAAAACTTTAATACATGCATGACTTTGTTGTTACTGCCAGCTAAATACAATATGCTGAATACAAAATACTGTAATTAAGTCTAAAAACATGGCTGTCTTGTTTCAGGGTGTTGTTCCTCTCAGGCTAAACACGTACTCGGTGGGGTGGATGTGCAGAGTGTAACTCAGTGCATAAAGGCGGTGCCTTTTTCTTTCAGATCTGGGGCGCATGTATAACCTTGTGTCTCGAATCCAGGACGGCCTAGGGGAGCTGAAAAAGCTCCTGGAGACTCACATTCACAATCAGGGCCTCGCAGCGATCGAGAAGTGCGGGGAAGCTGCTTTAAACGTAAGTGCCATTTCGTGGCGGTGCCGTTGGGGCCGACTGCAGGCGTGTGCGGGTGTCTGTGTTCCCGGGTCCAGGCGTGACTTCAGTTGGCCTGTTTAGTTCCCGAAACCCACCCCCACCCCACCCCACCCCCGGAGAGAACCTGGCGTGGCTCTTAAAGGATGGGCACAGCGCTGTGTAGCAAACACCTCCAGGAACTCTCCCTGGGTGCTCTCTAGGCATTAAGGGTGTCATTTCTTTACACATTTACTCCGGTGTATCTTCTGTTACATTTTGCCCTCTAGAAGATTCCACCCCCGGGAGAACGGGCTGAAGCCCCCTCGGAGCTTTGCGCTGGCCCTAACCCAGGCCCCAGGCTGGGCCTTTTGGGGACGTTGGCCGAGGGCTGCCTTCCAGGGGAGGGTCGCAGGGCTGCTGGCCCTGGCGAGGCCCCGGGGTGCGTGACATTGCTCACCCACTCGCTCCGCCACGGGGCGTGTAGGGCATTCCTGCCGGGTCACCTGCACGGCAGGCGATGATGTTACACAGGAAGAACCACACGTTTCCGAGACAGGTACGCTGTCTTCGGGCCTGCCCCCGTTTCGAACTTTACTTCCAGCCGCGGGGGAGGACCAGTGGAGAAGGCGGTCTCCTGGGACACAGTGCGTGCTGGTGTCTCCCTGCTCGCGCTGTGCTCCGCACCGTCGGTTTTGGCCACGCCCCCTCCTTCGGTGTGATTTTACAAAGGTCCCTCCCTGTCCCTGCTAGCCTGTCTGTGGGAGGCCTTTTCCCGCTAGTAGCCGTGGGGCTTGCCGCCTCGCTCGTCGCCGAGTCTGTGACTTACCAGAGGGAGGAATGTACATTCCTTCCTTTAGGCTTATGAAATGATTAACGTTGTACCTGCAAGGTGGAAGGGAACCGGCGTAGCCGTGGGTGTTGTGGGGAGAACACCAGGTCTTGGGACAAGCCCGAGAAGGATGTCACCGCCGTGGGACATACGGTGATGTGACAGATGTGACAGAGGAGCCGTCGGGTGCTGGCCCCGGGGCAGCCTGTCGGGGTCCGCCCCGGCCACCCCCCCCCCCCCCCCCCCCCCCGGTCCTGACTGGGACCTTCCGCAACACCTGCTTTTCCCGTCGGTGTGAAGAGGGGTGGGACAATGACGGCGACTGCCGTGGCGTTCTGTAAAATACTCGTGACGCGCTTCCATCCTGACGACACCTCTCACTGCCAGACCACACGCTTCCTTTCTAAAGGGCTCGGCAGACGCGCGTGCCCCCACACAGGTGACTCGGAAGGGGCCGGCTCGGCGAAGGTGCTGTTCGCATAGCGGAAGGTGTTTTCACGGCCACGAGGTCAAAGCTCGGCTGCTTGAGCCGCGGAGCCGGGCCCTGGAAGACGCAACTGTCCTTGAAGGGAGTCGGGGGTGCGGCCCGTTGTTCCAGGGGTGCGGACCGGGGCAGTTTGGGGAAGCGAAGCGGCTGTGCTTCTTCACGTGAACTGTTATGGGGTAGGGGTGCGAGGTCGGCCCCAGGGCGCTTGTGGTCCAAGTGAATCGAGTTGGATTAAAAATAAACACTAAATGGCTTCTTTGTTTCCATAGAATGAGGGAGCATTACTTGTAATGACTGTCTTTTCCAAACCACAGTAAGGGCCCCCAAACCGGAGAGACAGTCGGTCTGTCATTCCCGAGTGCCACCGTCTGGACGCAGTTGGCGGCCTGCCCGACGCGGTCGGTGCACTTGGGTTTGCTCTTTCCTGGCCGGTTCAAGCAGAGGTCCGGCCTCTGGCTGGAGTGCTCTTCTGTTTGTGGAGACCTCAACTGCTAGCAAACGCAGCAGCACAGCGGAACTGTATTACCAGCAGTTACGTTTTACTAGAAACTAAGCCTTTAAATAATGCTTTTATTACTTAAATGTCAGCAACTGAGGAACCGGAACTTAAAAACCGAAATAAAGATTTTCCCTTGAAGAGTAAGTGCATAAAACCTAGTAAACATGCACTGAGCCTGCCTTAGCTGTCAGAAGTCAGACATTCCTTTAACATGTTACTGATTATAATTATTGTTGCCATGAGAACTTTTTCCGTTGCGCTCATGAAACTGGGTTTTTTCTTTGTAAAACAAAACAAAACAAAACCATTTTTCTTTATGAAAGCAAGTACTTTTATTTTCTGCAAAAGAAGATTTTTCCCAAATTTCCGTCTTTCAAAAGTTTCAGTGGACTGGTGAGTGGCAGGGCCATCTGCCTGAGTGGGGGGCTCGGTCTCCCGGGTCTGGGCCGTTGGCTGCACCTGTGTTCTCCGCCGGGGGGAGCCCTGCAGCCCGCAGAATCTCGGCACGTGTGCCCGAGCTTAGCCTGGCCCACGGGAGGTGCTTCAGTCCTCGTAAGACCGAACCGATACAGCCGCCAACCTGTAACTTTAGGCATTCGTTTTCCTCACATCTGCGGTCAGATGTAGGAGGTAAGTTGTGGCCCCAGCCACGGTCATTTTCCAGAGCCCACTGATGCTGGAAAAAGCAGCAGGGATTTGTTGCAATCAGTAACACACACACACACACACACACACACACGATTATAGGTAATGTTAGGAGGGGTGTACTTCCTTTGAGGACACGGTTTTTGAACTCTGAGAATACCTGCCTGAGTTGCGTCGTGGTGCACGAGAGGCGTCGTAAGTAGCGGGGTGACTGCCATCGCACACACGCACTGCCTGTCTGCGCTTTCCGGGCCGAAGGCTGTCACCTGGCCCCGTGACCTCCTTCACACCCTCGGTGCGGTCCGAGAGCAGTCCCACTGCTAGTCAGTCTGGCCTGGGTGGAAGTCGTTGCCGGTGTCGGATTGGTGAGGCAACTCGAATGAGATTTAAGTGTGAGAGGCCTCAGTATGTACTTGAGAATTTTCCGTGGGCACTTTTTCCACGGTCAAAGCAACTCACAGGCTCTCCCTGAATACCTGACACAGGGGGGGTCCCTGGCGGGTGTCTCCCCCGTCCACCGACAGTCACCCCTTTAGCGAGGTGCCCCGAGGAGTCCAGAACGAGAGCCGTTCCTGGGACCTGCCCTGCACCCAGGCCAGTCTGCACTCCAGGAGTGCGCCCGGGCAAGGGCTCCTCACGCTGACACTGCAGCGGGGGCCCCCCTCCTCCCCTTGTGCAGGGCTCCCTGGTGGTGGGAAGAGCCCCCTCCGGCCCCAGGGGCCCCGGGTCCCTTGGGGTCGAGGGCCTCGTGCCTCCCTGAGGGGCTGCGGGGTGAGCCCGGGTTTGGCTCTGGGGCGCCGGGACGTCGGGGACCGTGTGTGCAGAGACTCGCTCCTGGGTGGGACTGGAGACGGGTTCGGAGCCTCCTCGTCAGGCAGGTTCGTCTCGTAGGAAAGTCACCCCGTGCGTGACCTCCGGCCTGAGCGGGGAGAGCGGGCAGCGGGGTAAATTGGCACCTCTGCCCTTCGTGGAGACGCCTTTGGAAGTCAGAGTGCGGGAGCTGCGTGCTTTCGTGGACGGGCCGGAGCCCACGACTGTGTTCGGCCACCAGCCACACGGGACAGTAACGGGCACCGCGCTGCAGGAGGGCAGTGCGCCCCGTCCTCTCCAGGCTCTTGGGGGCCTCTGGAACGTGCAGCCCCTGGGGTGGCTGGCCCTCCGCAGGGCAGCTGGCACTCTCTCTGTGTAAAGTCTCCCAGAGCAGCCGGCTGCCTGGGGCTGGCTGGTGTTGCACCTCGAAGAGCCAGCAGAGAGCACAGACAAAATTGGAGTCACCGTTTTCGTCCATTCAGCACGCACGCGTGGCCTTCCTGCCGTGCACCCAGCGTCAGGAACTCTGCGCTGAAACGCCTCGCCCGCGTCCTCCCACCGAGTCCCGTGGCCTCGCCTTCCGTCTGCCCTGCCTTCTCCGCGGCCTGTGGCAGCGCTGGTGATCCGGCAACATGGGGTGATTCCCTCCTGAGTCTGGACGCGACTTGGCGTATCGGGAGGACGCCGCAGCCAGCTGGACTGCCCAGCCAGGGCCGCCGGCCCCGCCCCACCGCCCCCCCCCCCCCCCCCCCCCCCGTTCCATTTAAAAGTCACTGCTGCGTGGCAGACAGGTTGCCAGGGTGAAGGGGGCTGTGCATGTACCGGTTAGGTCGCTGCCGCGGTCCAGATGGAGGGGGACGCGGGGCGGGGGCGGGGAGGGAGGGGGTCGGAGAAGACAGACTGTGCAATGGGCAGGTTTCGTGTCCAGCTGCTTTTGAAGCTGGGTGGGGAGTATGGGATGGATTTCACTGTTCTTTGTGATTTCAAATATAGTATTTGGGTTTTTTTCCACAAAAAAAATGTTGAAAGAAGAGAAGTGGGTACAGAGCATTGGAGATCTCTCTCCCCGGCTTACGTCATCAGTTTGGCTCAAATAAACTCATATAAAAATTCAAAAAGGGGGAAAGAAATGGAAACCGGAGAAAAGAGAAATGGGGAGAGAGAGAGAGAGAGCGAGCGCGATCCAGAAGAGGGTCGGGGCAGGGAGACCCGCTCACGAGGGCAGGCGTGCGAGCCGGTCGGGAGGTGGCGTGCGGGCGGGTGCTGGCTGGGAAGGACAGCTGAGACCCGCAGGGGCTGAGCGGGCTCCCAGGGGCAGGCCTGCGCAGTGTCTCGTGTCGTAGGCAGAGTGCTCGCGTGTCAGAGAAAGGAAGGGCCATCGTGAGCAAACCAGTCCCTGCTCCCTTCGTTTCTCACACACCGGAGACGCACCAGCCGTCGCTTTCTGGCAAGTGCAGCTGGATGCAGCTGAGCTCTCCCCTGCGCTCCTCACCCCTTCCCCGGGACAGCCGTGCCCGGTGCGCTCCGAGCCGCGGCCTCGTGGTTGCTGGGCTCGCACCACACCGTTGGAATCTTCTCTCTCCTGTGCTGCCCCACTGTGTGCCCGTCTCCGTCTGCCCTTGTCGGGCTCCCAGGCACCTTTGCTCTCAGTCTCAGAGGCCGAAGTCAGGTTCCCTTTGTGGGCGCCATTCCCACCTGACTTCTCCCCAGCCGGGGTCCTGGCTGCCTCTCCTCCTGTCAGAGCGAGGGTCTGAAATTGGAGTCTGAAGACTTCTCTGTGCTTGGGGAAGATTTGTCTTTCCATGGGGAATTCTTTCCTGGCATTTTTTGAGATACTTTTATTTTTACAAATCCTAAATCTGAGAAAAACTGATCAAGAAAGTAGGAGAAAGTGTTACAATTCTCCTGCCAGGGCCCCAGTCAACACAGAAGTTCTGGTTCTGAGGAGGAGTCCGCTGACGGTGGCCAGAGCAAGGGCGGGGTGCTGGGTGCACGGTGGGGTGCTCGGGTCATCTCCGCCCCCTCCTCCTCGCAGGCGACAGTGTGTGGGGGCGGGGCCTGCTGCTGGGGTGAGTCATTCGTGCAAATAGGATGAGTATGAATGCATCGATGTCTGTAAGGTACTTTCTGTGAATCTGGGAGATGGTGGGAGTGCTGTTCACAAAATAGTAAGTTTTGGAAGCAAAACAAGTTCTTAAATTGGCAATTTTGACCTGCAGTTTTTTGCAGTGTGTTGACGTTGGGTGTTATCCTATTCGAATATGCCCGACAGTGAGTGCTGGTATTTTCTGGTACTTGGGTTTTTGCTGGAGGTTAAAGTTCAGTGTCAGTACTTGTACAGAAAAATGCAAAAAGAAGAATATGTGAATGTTGTGATGTAATTTGACGTGAAATCAGAGAGCTGTCTAAAGTCTGAATTGGCAAAAGCATTATCAGTCACAACGAAAATGCAAGCGAAGTCAGGAGACGCCGTTTTCACTGTCGACGAAAGGATCGTGTGTGTGGTGCTGTGCGTGCCCACGGGGAGGCGCCCTGGGGTGTGCTCTGTGCCTGGGGCAGACAGTGCTCACGTGGCAGGCACCTCTGGTGCTGGCTCTCAGTGCCTGCGGTGGTCTTCACTTTGCAATGATTTTGTGTTAAGTTCCCTTTTAATGTGTTCTCTCATTGAATGTTTGCACCAGGTAGAGGCCACTGTACCCACTGGAATTGCCTTGTCACAGTGTATTTGTTCGTAGTACCAGTAAACCTTCCATTTTTGTTACGGCAGAAGAGCTCTGAAATTTATTGTAACTATCACGGAAAAATGATTTACTTCTAATGGTTACTCAGTATTACCAAAAAACAAGTAAATAAAGTGTTACAAAAACGCAGAATATTTAAGATTTGGGGAATTCCAGTTTCTTGTTCCTGAATGCCGAGGATTAGTATCTGCCAAGAAACGGGAACATTTGCAAACCACGTCACTCAAGCTCCCTGTGCCTCAGTGCTCGCGTTTCACGTGGCGACGTGACTTCCCCCTGCGCTGGCCCGGCCTCGGCTCTGCCGGGGCGCGGGGCACAGGGCGAAGCCGGGCCCTCTGACCGGTCCCGCGGGCTCCCCTGCCAGAGCCCCGGAGGAGACGCTGCACCCGGGGGCCGGGCTCCCTGGCTGCCACCTCTGACTCGGCCAGATGCTTCCCCGTGACTCCGTTTCTTCCTCCGTAAGTGGGGGTGCGGATAGACCAGCCTCACGGGGTGATCGTGACCGGCCCGCAGCGGGCGTGGCGCTGTTCAGGGTCGGCCTCTCTGTCGCCGTCGTCGCCGGGTCTGTCTCCTCTGCCCCCTGCGTGCCGTCCCCTCGAGCCTCGCGCCAGAAGCCTCCCCTGTGTCCGCGGCCTTCCTTCCTCGGCGCTGCCCGCCTGCCGACTGCTGGGCACCCGTCCGGCCGGAATCCAGAGTGGGAATCCCTAGCAACAAAAGTTGGCTAAGCAGAGCCACCCCTTTAGAAACTATCACCGTTTTCCTTACAGACCTGAAACTGGTATTTAATTTCGGGTGTGGGGAGTATGCAGTATTGTATCTAAGAACAAAATGCCGCGTGTGTTTCGATGACGGACCACACTCCTTCTCGGTCTTGCTCGGTGGGTGACACCCGAAACAGCACCTCCGTGGCCGCACGTCAGTGCGCAGTCTGATCCCCAGTAACCGCCTCTGTTTGTGTCTCCCCCGCTGAAGGACCCCAAAATGTACGTCCAGACGGTGCTGGACGTCCACAAGAAGTACAACGCCCTGGTCATGTCGGCCTTCAACAACGACGCGGGCTTCGTGGCCGCCCTGGACAAGGTGGGCCTGTCGGCGGGGGGGCTTTCCCTGGGGACGGGGTGGTGGGGGCGGCGGCGGCGGTGCGCCCCCTGACCAGGTCGTGTGTGACACAGGCTTGCGGGCGCTTCATCAACAACAACGCGGTCACCAAAATGGCTCAGTCGTCCAGCAAGTCCCCCGAGTTGCTGGCCCGGTACTGCGACTCCTTGTTGAAGAAGAGGTAGGTGACTTCACGTTGTTCTTAATACGCCTGTTTAAAGTCTCTGCTTTCACTGAAGAATTAAAGTTTACAGGTGACACACGGAAGTGTGATCTTGTGCCTCTTATGAGAATACTTCAGAGCTAATAACCTTCTTTGTCTCCCCTCGAGCTGGGTGCCACACGTGTTTCAGACCTGCTGGCAGCGTGGCCCTTCCGTTGGCTGACGAGGCCCCTTGGGCAGGTTGGGCGGGGCGGCTGTGGTGGGCGGGGCAGCTGTGGTGGGCGGGGCAGCTGTGGTGGGCGGGGCAGCGGCAGCAGAGAGGGGCCCCTTCCCGTGCGGGGCCCGCGCTGTCGCCCCAGCTGTCTCCAAGAGCGGAGCCTCTGCCAGGGCCGCTGGGGCTGCTGCTGCTGCGCGGGGCCCACCGGGCATCCTCTCTCCTCGTGAGCTCGCCCTGTGGCTGTCCCTGCTGTCTACACGCTAGCCTAGCCACCTCGTCGTTCACCCGGCTCTTCCGTGTCGACGTGTGTGCACCAGCAGCCAGGGAGTCTTCCGCGGTTCTCTCCGGGCTGTGTGTCTGCCGGGGTTGCCCTCGGCTTCCTCGGCGAAGGGCCGCTCAGGGCATCGCCGCTGTTGTAGTCGTCACGGCAACACACGCTGCTGCGTAGTTTTTCATGCCAAATGTTGCTGGTTTCAGTATTAATAAACTTTATCCTTTGTTTTGAGTCCTCACCCGAGGGTACTTTTTTATTGATGGGCGTGGAGGGGGGGAGAAAGAAAGAGAAACATCCAGCAGTTGTCCCTTGCACACGGTACGTACGACTAGGCACCCCCCTGCACAGGACCGCCCCCCAGCTGACGGCACCCCCGGCCGGGCCGTGAGTTACCTGTCTCTCATTGTTAGGCCGTTGAAACGTTGCGCCTTTTTATTTTTTCAAAGTGAAAGCATATGATAGAGGCAGTTAGGAAAGTATCATTTACTTATATTTAAATGGATTATATTAAGTGAAAACTAGATTCAGAACGTGTTTTTGAGCTTTTTAATAAGTATCTCCTGCTGATCTTCATCACAGGTTATTCTAAAGGTGGTTTCCTGGTCTCTTCTTCCGTGTCAGGCTCACCGTGTGAGGGGCCGAGGGGCCGTGGTGGGGGTGGGCACCCCTCTCACGCACCAGTCCAACGGAGCCCGGGCCTGGCAGTGCTCAAACCCACGCTCTGCTGCGACCGTTTGCCTAGCGGTGCCTGGCGATGAAACATTTGCTGGTTTGTTCTGAAACACTGCCTGTTTCTTAAATTCCAGCTCCAAGAACCCAGAAGAAGCAGAGCTAGAAGACACTCTCAATCAAGTGGTAAGGTGCTTAATGATCACATCCGCTTTCAGTGGCCAGTTCACCGGACGGGTTGCTCGAAGCCTGTTGACGTGTAAGGGGTCTGAAACGTGGGCAGTGAGGGAATCACTGCCCTTATCCCTGGTCTGAGACCAAACCACTGTCGTTGACGTGGTCTCGGGCCCGACCGCCGTCAAAGGCGGTGGGCTGCGCACGAGTCGGTGCGGGGGGCTGGCCCGGCCCCCTCAGGCCGCGGCGTGCTCAGTGTGCTCTCTCGGCGCTTTGCCAGATGGTCGTCTTCAAGTACATCGAGGACAAGGACGTGTTCCAGAAGTTCTACGCCAAGATGCTGGCCAAGCGACTCGTGCACCAGAACAGCGCGAGCGACGATGCCGAAGCGAGCATGATCTCCAAGCTGAAGGTGGGCCTGTCCTTCTCCTGGAGAATCCCGTGTTTCGGTCCTTGCGACGAGCTCCTGGTTGCCCCAGAAACACAGGGGTTAGTCGGGCAGAGCCGTGTCGGGGTGTCCCGAGGCCCCTGCCCAGGTGAGCTCTGCCACTCCGCTGCTGGGAGCCTGCCCGGGCCCTGGGGCGAGGCCGTGCCCTCCTCCCCCAGGCCTCCCGCCCCGGGCTCTGTCTGACACGCCCGCCCTCGCCCAGCAGAGCTGCCCTGCGCGGCCCTGGCCCCCCTGCCGGGTCGGTGGCTTTGGGCAGGGGCGTGTTCGGTTGTGTCGTGCTTTGGGTCACTGCCGTCGCCCTGTATCTGCAGGGGGACAGAAGGAGTCACCTTGCTTTGCTATCGAGAAGGTGTTTTTTTCTTTTTGATAAGGACTTTTTAAAAATCTTACTATTTATTTTTAGAGAGAGGGTAAAGGAGGGAGAAAAATATCAGTTGGTTGCCTCTTGCACACCCCCAACTGGGAACCTGGACCGACAGCCCAGGTGTGTGCTCCGGCTGGGAACTGAAGCAGCAACCTTTCTGTTGGCAGGCAGGCACTCAGTCCACCAAGCCACGCCAGCCAGGGCGAGAAGTTCTTCATTTACTCGGCTGCCTCGGTGTTTAGCCTGTGTCTGTTTCCAGGCTTGCCGGCCTGTCGAGTGCTGCTATGTGTCTTAGAGCTATTCCACTTTGACCTGGAATTGTAGTTACATGGGTGTCTCACTTGGCTCAGGACCCATAACAAAGTACCATAGGCGGGGCGGCTTGAGTAACAGGGATTTGTTCCTCACAGTGCTGGGCGGGGGCTGGGAAGTTCAAGGTGAAGGTGCCAGCCAGGGTGGTTTCTGCTGAGGGCTCTCTCGACGATGGCCACCATCTCCCGTGTCCTCGTGTGGCAGAGAGAGTGAACTCGCTGGCGGCGTCTGGGAACGACTGTTCCCTCGTGGAGGCTCCCCCACAGTGGCCACAGTGTAAACTTGAGCTCTCTCCCTGCCGCCCTGCCTGTGTGCACCATTGCGTCGGGTCAGGGCTTCAGCGAGGAGTCTGGGGACCCAGCTCGCCCCACAGCAACGGTTGAGAGCCAGACAAATTGTGGCATCTGTGTATTCTGCTTGGTGTCCCAGATCCTTGCTCGCAGGTGCTCAAGTGATAGTCAAACTGTGTGTGTGAGGACTTCAGTCTGCAGTTTACACCTTCGTTACTGGGCAGTGTGTTAATTTTTCCCTGGGCGTGTTCGCGCCGTGAGCTGTAGTTGAATGGCACCAGCTCCCGTCTCGGTCTAGCAGCGGGGCACGCGCCACGTGCAGTGACCTCTCGCAGACCCCCGTGTGCGTGCGTCCACACTCCCGTGGGAGCTAACGGGGCCGCCGCCTGGTTCGTTCCAGCAAGCCTGCGGGTTCGAGTACACCTCCAAACTCCAGCGGATGTTTCAGGACATCGGGGTGAGCAAAGACTTGAACGAGCAGTTCAAGAAGCACCTGACGAACTCAGAGCCGCTGGACCGTGAGTACCGCGCGCCTGCCGGCTCCCGTGCGGGCGGGCCTGTTCTGAGGGGGCCGTGCCCTTCGGGGCCCCGAGAGAGGGGGCAGGTGGGGGAGCGGTGGGAAGACTCCTTTATGAAGAAGTCGGGGACGGCAGACCAGCAGTCCCTCCCAGGTGCTCTGTGCCCCCGAGTGCTGGGTGACGTCAGAGACACAGCCACGGGGCGTGCCAGCCTGCCCCGGGCCTGTGCTGGGCTCAGCTGGCGGGAGCTCGGGCGGTGGAGCTGGGGCTGCACCCAGGTCCCGGGCCCAGTCTCGTCCACTGGCTGGCGTGGCCACCCCTCCAAGGGCATCTGCCAGCGCAGGACTGCACACAGAATTCCATCTCAGCTCAGCTCAGGGTCTGCTCCGAGTCATTTCCTCTTCAAGCATCTGGCACTGGCGTGGCCATCTAGGGAGCAGGGTCGGCCAGCGAGGGGCACGCGGCTTCGGGTTGGTGCTGGGGCGGGACCCCCGTGAGGCCTACGGCGCCCGGGCTGACTGGCTGTGCCGGCGTCCTGAGAGTCATGGTGTCGTCCTAAATGGAAACCAGGCACTTTTCCCAAAGGAAAGGAGCTACCCGCTGTCGGCTGGCCCGCTGTGCGGTGGCCGTGTGCCCAGCTGGTGGGGGTGCTGACCGCTGTGCACCCCGCTCCCCCGGACCCCGTCCGGGCCTGACTGCGGTAATGCCAGTTTGTGGCGAGAGGTGGGAGCGAGTGAAGGAGTTGGCCTGTGAACTCCTCATTCCGCGTTAGAAACGAGACAACAAACCCTCTCTCTGGAGGAGGAGTTCTGGCTCTCCCACCTTTTACTAGTTTCAGTTGGTAAAACAACTTCATGGAAGTTAAAGGCTCAGCTTTACACTGGAGCAGGCCTCGTCTTGCGTGTGCGCTGAGAAAGGGTGTGTCCGGTCTCCAGGACTAACCAGCGCCTCCCGGTCTGCCTCCCCCCCCCACAGTGGACTTCAGCATCCAGGTTCTGAGCTCCGGCTCCTGGCCCTTCCAGCAGTCCTGCACGTTCGCCCTGCCGTCCGAGGTGCGTACGGTCGCCCCCTGCCCACCTGCTGCGAGGGCGGGAGGGGCGGGTCCGCCGGGCCGCGCTCACTCGTGCTGCTCTCCCCCTCCCCTCCAGCTGGAGCGCAGCTACCAGCGGTTCACCGCCTTCTACGCCAGCCGCCACAGCGGCCGGAAGCTCACGTGGCTGTACCAGCTGTCCAAGGGGGAGCTGGTCACCAACTGCTTCAAGAACAGGTACACTTTGCAGGTAAGGTTGCCCTTTTGTTGTGGAGTATTTTTTAAGTCCGAAGGGAGATGAGACAAATTGCAGAAGTCAGAACCCAGTGGTTCCTGCGACGGCACCGAGAGCTGAGCTCTGAGAAAAGGGAACAGAGGTGAATGGGGCAGCGTGGATCCCGGGAGCCAGGGCAGCCGAGCCCCGAGTCCCCCCGGCTGAGGGGCAGGTGACTCAGTGACGGCACTGAGCCCCGTCGGTCTCCTCTTCATAGTGTGAGGGTGTCGGGGTGCTGCTACGCTGGAAGTGGGGTGAAGACTAAGTAACGTGTTAATTAATAAGTGTGTGCGGTCAGGTCCTGCCCGGCCGTTCCCGCCGCAGCGGGAGCTTCCTGTGCACAATCGTGACAGCTGCGCTGCCCTGCGGCGAGTGTCCCACGTCCGTGGAGGCCGTTGGTGTCACCCTAGTGCTGAGGGCTGAGGGCCCCTCTTCCCGGAGCCCAGGTTCTCGCCGCGGGACGCTCGTGCAGGGCGGGCCTCGCGGCCAGTAGCTCTGTCCTCTGTTCCCCCTCTGAGGACGGCCCTCTGGTGAGCTGGTAAAGACGGCCGTGGGCCCGTTCCAGGTGCCGAGAAACTTCGGGGTGCGCTCCGCTCCCTCACACTCTCTCAGCCAAGTTCCGATGAGTCTGCTCGATAAACGAGGTGAAGTGTGTGGTGGTGGCTACCCCAGGCCCGGAGGTCTTGACCGACTGGAACGTAGGTGCCGTGTGTCCTTGATCCCCCGTCCACACACACGAGAATTCGCGTGCTCGTGCTCAGTGGAGGGTGTGCTGGCCGCGCCCGGTGGCCTAGGGAGGGCGTGAGGGCGTGACAGAAACCTACTCTTCCCTGCCCTTGTATTTTTATTTGAGATGCAAAAGTTTTTTCGTTTATTTTTTTGATTCCTCAAGTAGTTTTATGTGTTGGTGTTGAGATCATTTACATTCAGTAAAAGGCACCCATTGTAAGTATGCAGTTTTTTAAAGAGTTTTGTTCAAGTTTTTAACACATAATAAGTGCTTAATAAATGCCGATTACGGACTATTTAAAAAAAAGTTTTGTTAATGACATTTATTTAAAGATTTTATTTAATTTTAGAGAGGAGAAGGAAGGGAGAAAGAGGAGAGAAACATCAATGTGTGGTTGCCTCTCGCGCACCCCCTACTGGGGACCTGGGCCACAACCCAGGCACGTGCCCTGACTGGGAGTCGAACCAGCAGCAGCTTGGTTCAAAGGCTGGCCCTCAGTCCACTGAGCCACGCCAGCCAGGACTTAAGTATGCAGACTGAGTTTTGGCAGATGATATGCATGGGTGGAACTGCCACCAAACTAGGGGACATTTCTTTGAGATTGCTTTGATCTGGGCTGCTGATTAGAGAGGTGAGGGGTATCTTGCTCACCTCCCTCCCGTGCACCTTTTCTCTGCTTGGCAAGCGCCATTGTCCCTCCGAGGCGCTGACCCAGGCCTGGGGGCCCTTGACCAAGGCTTGCTGCTCGTGGGCCTTTACTGGTTGCTGGGGACCATGGGGGAGAAGGGTGAAGGGATTTCGGGGTGGGGGGGGCACAGCTGTGCGGGCAGCTGTTCACTGCAGTGCCTCAGGCCGCAGAACCTGGAACGCAGTTTCCAGAAAGGGAGCTTAGCCTTGGGGTGTGCTTTAAACCACGTCCGACTTGACACAGGCAGGTACTTAGGGCAGAGAGAATCAGATGTGATGCAGGCGGTTCCCTGTCAGTGGTGTACGACAGATACTGCTCTTTGCCTTCGTGCAAAAACGAACTTGAAGGTGGATGCTTAGCGTTTCCATAATGTACCAGATGGGTGTGTGTGTGTGTGAATGAGTGTGGACACGTGTGTTTGCATGGTCAACACCTTCTTTAGGAGGAAATTCAGAATCTCTTGAGTGTTTGGAAAGGTGGGAAGGACCGTCTTTCAGAAATGTCTGGCCCTGCACTGGGCATCGTGCGCCTCGTCCTTGGGGCCGTGTCGTCCGGTGTCTCCGGCGTGTTTACATCTCTCCCTCTCTCTCCCTCCCTCCTCTCCCTCCCTCTCTCTCCCTCCCTCTCCCTCTCTCTCCCTCCCTCTCTCTCCCTCCCTCTCTCTCTCCCTCCCTCTCTCTCTCCCTCTCTCTCTCTCCCTCTCCTCTCCTCCCTCTCCCTCCCTCCCTCTCCTCCCTCTCTCTCCTCTCTCTCTCTCTCTCTCTCTCTCTCTCTCTCTCTCTCTCTCTCTCGGGGCCGTGCAGGCCTCCACGTTCCAGATGGCGATCCTGCTGCAGTACAACACGGAGGACGCCTACGCGGTGCAGCAGCTGACGGACAGCACGCAGATCAAAATGGTACCCGTCCCCCCCACCCCTGTCCCTTACTCTCGCAGACACGGTGGGTGCGGGGAGGCCGCGGGGGTCTTTTGTAACCCTTTGGGTCAGACTGACTCAGAAAATGTGTTGGGGAGCGAGCTCTCAGATGCTTGGGAGGACCGCAGTTTCGCATCTTCCCTCCACAGCCGAGGTTGGGGAAGGGAGGCCTGGAGACAGCCAGGTGGAGGCTGAGCTACAGGGTCGTCAGCACGGGCGGGTGCTCCCTCGAGGGCTCACACCCTCTTCCAGGGACGCCATCACTCGGGCAGTTCAGCCGTGCGTCCGCCTCGACGCACAGGAACAGCGGGCGGGGCTGGCTGGCGGCCTTCCCCAGAGCTGTGGGCCGGAGAGGGACCGCCCACCGCGACCTGCCCACTGCAGAGTGTAGGGTCACGGCGCCTGCGAGGTCACTTCCCATAGAGCCCTTTGTAAAGGGCTGTCTCCGCCTGGGGTGTGGCGTGCCTGCACACACGCGCGTGAATGTGCCACATGACGGGTGTGCACACGCGCGCGTAAAAGCGCCACACGCGTTTCTCGCTCGTTTGGCCCACGCTTCACCGCTCCCCAGCAAAGCGGTGCCTACTGCATTCTTCCTGTGAGTCACTTTTACTGAGGCACGTTTCACGTAAAACGGTGTACGTGTTAACGTCTACAACCGAGACGTTTCTCACAAGGTGTGCAACCGCCGCCACTGCCCGAAGCACTGTCATCGCCCAGGAGGGAATCCAGCCCCGCCCCCGCCCCCGCCCCCGCGGTCCCCGGCTCTCCTCCCGTCTCGGGCGCTCCTCCTCTGGACCCTTCGTGCACGTCGAGACCTGTCACGTGTGGCTTTCTGTGTCTCCCGCCGTGTTCTGTTCACGTTCATCTGCGTGGTAGCACGGCCCTCCACTTTGTCCCTTTCTCATGGCTGAGGTGCATCCCGGCGTGTGGGGGACCACGTCGTGCTCATCCCCTCACTTGCCGATGGACGGCGGGTCGTTTCTGCCGTTGGGTCGTTGCGAGTAACGCCGCCGTGAACACGCACATCCGGGCGCTCGTGTGGACGTGTTCTCAGCTCCCTGGCGTGGGTGCTGCCTGGGTTGGGGGTGGCTGGGTCCGAGTAACTCACGCTCGCCTTCCAGGGGCCTGCCGGGCTGCTCCCCCATGGCCGCCCGTCGTCCCCTCGCCAGCAGGCTCCGCCTGCCCCGGGCCCCGGCCGGCACCCACTGTTCCCTGCTCTTCCATCCCAGCCGGGTGGGGCGGGGGGCTCGATGCAGTGCCCGCGGGCATCTCTCCGATGGCTGCTGAGGGTGCCCGTCCTCGCGTGGCCGCCTGCGCGTCTCCTCTGGAGACGTGTCTGTGCAGACCTGTGTGCACGTCGTCGCCGGCAGGGTGTCCCTGCTGTTGGGGGGGGCGGGGGGGGGTCTGTGAGTGTGCGCTCTGTAGGCAGGCCCTCGTGGGACGCCGGACCCTCAGGGCCCCGTCCCTCCCGTTCTTGGGTCGTCTCTCCCTGCTCTCTGCCACGCGCAGCTTCAGTGGTCACGAAACCCTCTTTACGTTTTCTGTCGTCGCTTGTGTTTCTGGTGTCGGGTCTAACCCAAGGTCAGAGACCATCCCTTCCCCCGGGACTGTGCCACCAGCCCTTACGGGTCCAGGGCTCCAGAATGAGGTCCTTCTGCCGCGTCCCGCACGCCGACAGAGGGAGCCCGTGTCCTGGGAATGGAGCGGAGACTTGGCTCTGGGGTCAGGGAGCGCAGAAGGGGGAGCCCCGCTCGGAGACAGCGCTCCGCTTGGGGGGAATTGGGCGCGTTGTGGGGGTTGGTGGGGGGTGGGCGGCGGGGTCAGGGTGGGGGGTTCCGAGAAAAGGCAGGTGTGCTCAGAATTTCCGGGACGCGTGCCTGGCCGTACATCGCGTGCTTCTGCCCAAGGCGTGACGATCAGCGTGTGACGAAGGGAGCCGTGTCCACACGTCTGGAGGCGGGGGGCTGGTGTCAGGCACTGTCCTGGGTCCTTTCCCTGCGGACCCGTTTCTCAGCTGCGGTCTTGGGGTTTCTCGGCTGGTGCGTGCCGACAGGCTTAGCTCGCCCTGGCGTCTCCGCCCTTTCCCGGCAAGTGCGGCCTGCCCCTGGGGGGTGCGGTACAGAGCAGGGGAAGAGCAGCCGACCCCCGGCCCGTGTGGCTCGGCTGCGGTCGTCCTGCAGGCCGGCCCGGTCAGGGCGAGAGTCTGGGTTGCGGGCTCGGGCCCCAGTTGGGGTGCATACGAGGGGCCACCGAAGGCTGTTTCCCACGTCGCTGTTTCTCTCCCTCTCTCCTTCCCGTCCTCTCTATGAAATAAATAAAACCTTTAGGAGAGAGAAAAGTGGATGAGAAAGTCAGTGGAAGTTTAAGGATTCACTGGGACTGGGGGCGCGGCCTGGGGACAGCCGGTGCAGACAGCGCCGCCGGGACCAGCTGTCCGTGCGTGTGCCGAGCTGTCGGATTCCCAGCTGTTCCCACCGGTCTGTGTGGTGTCATCGTCAGCCGGTGCCGCGCCGGCTGCGACACTGTTGTTTCGTGGGGAGTGTTGAGACCGAGGCCTCCAGCTCTGTTCCCTTCAGGCTTGTGTTAGCTGCCGCGGCCCCTGCCGTCTGCACGTGGATCCCAGAGTCCGCGCGCCCCACGCTGCAGGTCAGGCAGTGGCAGCAGAGCACGTGGCCTGGGGGCGTCTGCCCCTCCCCCCCCCCCGGCCTCACGCACAATGCCCCCGAGGCCGAGTGTCCTCCTCGCCGCCTCCCAACGCCTGTCGGCGGGCATTCCATCCGCTGCGGGTGGACGCAGCCCAGCCGGGTCGCCGGTTGGCCATGGGCCCTGCACCGGGCCGCACCTGCCCGGTAGCATGAGACTGTGCTCGAGAGCTTCTCTTACACGTGCGGACACGCGTCGTCTGCGAGGAGAGCGGGCTGTGCTCCTCCTTTCCTGGTGGGGCGTCCGTGGCTCCGGTCTCTGGCCGGCCAGCCCAGGTAGCTTTTACCAGAGGCAGAGGCCCCTCTGCCTCCGAGCCCCCCCTCAGTGTCTCACCCCGGGGAGCGCCGGCCCGCGGGAGCGAGTCCCGCTCTGTCGCGGTAACTGTGTGTGTGTGGCTCCGACTGGCTCCTTGTGTCGGCCCGCGGCCTTCCTGGGGTACGCCCCACGTGGCCACGGCGCGTGGTGCCTTCTGTACTCTGCTGGGCTTGGTGGTTGGCTGGAATTTTCCTGAGGGTTTTCCGCCTCTGCATTCCTGAGGTGTGCGGGGCGGCCGTTTTCGGGGGATGTGCAGCCCGGTCTCGTGTTCTGTGGGTAACGCTGGTCCCACACGGCGTGGACTAGGCCTCCAGCACGGCCCAGGAGATGTCTTGAAACTCCAGGGACAGAGTGAGTTTGTTCCTTTGTACAGACGAGTCTCTCCTCCTTCCCTTCCCCCATCCGAGGGGTGCTGAGGCACGGCCCCCCGGACTCCGGGGGCCCTGCTCTCTGGGCTGACGCGTGCACCGGTTTCCTCCTCGCTCCCCTCCGGGCAGAGCTCTCTGCCAGGGTCTCGGCCAGTGTGCAGTGGGGGGCCTGGCCCCTGGTGGGGGCGGGCTGCCCTCCCCCCCCCCACCACCACCACCACCACGGCAGATCCCCCTGCTCGGTCCCATCGGGCTCAGGACGTGGACCCTGTCACGCCTGCTCTGGACTCAGCCGGCCGTGTCCTGACGCTGCGTGGGCTCCAGGGCAGGTCACTCCGATAGCTTCCACCCTGCACCCCCAGCCGGACAGTGCCCTGAAGCCCAGGGCAGGCCCTTGCTGTCCGGCCGTGGGCAAGGCACGGGGTGCGGAGGAGCCCGGATCCGCGCGGGCAGGGCAGGCGGGGCGCTCCCCTCCCCTGGGAGCAGGAGGCCGTGGGGCCCGAGGGAGGGCGCAGGGACGGCCCGGGGCTGCGCGGCATGCCGAGCGGTCACCAGAGGGGAGGTGGACAGCGGGTCACCGTGGACAGAGTGTTCCGGCCCCGCAGGAACACCCTCTCGTCTCCCCTGGGGGCCCATGTGCCGGCGGGGCTGTCGGGCATCTGAGGGGTCCCGACCCCTGCGTGCACCGGAGTCCTCAGCTGCCGCTGCTGGGCGACCACGGCTGAAGGGGCGGGGGTGCCCCTTCCAGACGAAGGTGCTGGGGGACACAGTGGGTTCAGGGGCCTCCGAAAGCACCATCTCTTTCCTCTGAGCTGTCGGGCTGGGTGACACTGTTTCTGTGGAAGAAATGGGTTATGGGATTGCCTATCGTTTCTGCTGCAGGGAAAACTGCATTTTCTCTTCAACTTATTTAGCTTTTTCTCTCTAATTGCAGGACATATTGGCACAAGTCCTGCAGATTTTACTGAAATCAAAGTTACTGGTATGTTTGTGCACTTTTTACGTGAAGTTACGAAAGGCCTTTTTCTGAGATTATGTAGTGACAGCTGTTTCCTCACAGGTCTTGGAAGACGAAAATGCAAACGTTGACGAGGTGGAATTGAAGCCAGATACCTTAATAAAACTATACCTTGGTTATAAAAAGTAAGGAAAGCAGCCGACCGGGTGGTCCCCGTCCTGGGTGCGGGCAGGGCTTAGTGTTGGCCTCCGGTGTCATGTGACGGACGGCTCTGGGTGTTTCTCCATTTAACTGTTTCGGGTTCAGGTTTTTTTCTTTTGGCAAATAAGTCTCCTTAAATAATTCACTCAGAAGGCTGGACTTCTGTGTCCAAGGGTCCCACCACTCCTTTCTCCTGACACGGTTTGAGGGAGCCAGTGCAGGGTTGGCATGCGGGCGAGCAGGCCCCCCGGGGCCCGGGGCGGAGTCGCTCGGGGTTCTGTGAGAGGGCTGGTTCGGTTCCGGGGCTCCCCTCCCCCCGTCCTCCCTGCCGGCCTTGTCTCAGGACAGTGCTGTCCCCTCGGCTTCCTCGACAGTAAGAAGTTAAGGGTCAACATCAACGTGCCCATGAAAACCGAGCAGAAGCAGGAACAAGAAACCACACACAAAAACATCGAGGAGGACCGCAAGTTGCTGATTCAGGTGACGGGCGGGCCCAGGCCGCCCGGGTGAGCCGGGATGCAGGGGCGGAACCTGTTTGACTGCGGGGTCGGGCAGCCTCTGCGGCTGGGAGACTGGCCTTTTTCCTTTTTTTAAAATGCTCTGTGGCTGGGCTGCTGTTAGAATCGCGCCGAAGACCCAGCGCAGGCAGGTGGGACTCGCTGCCCTGCCGCTCACCTGCACTGCGCTGCCTGGGGGCCGGCCGCCACCCCCGCACAGGGCAGAGCCGCGGGGGCCTGGCTGCCCGGCGGCCGTCAGGGGTAAGCCGCTCGCTCTGCCCCGCCCCGCCCCGCAGGCGGCCATCGTGAGGATCATGAAGATGCGGAAGGTGCTGAAGCACCAGCAGCTGCTCGGAGAGGTGCTCACGCAGCTGTCCTCGCGGTTCAAGCCTCGGGTCCCCGTCATCAAGGTACAGGGCTCCGTGACAGGCGCTGGGGGGACTGCTTGGGAAAAGGTGGGGCTGGGAGCAGGTGTCTCCTGAGGAGGGGCCTGCCCACTCGGGGGCAGTGGCTTCTGCACGAGAAAACGGACTTGACTGTAAAACCTCCGCGGACGTCCGGAGGGGAGTGCGGGCCCGTAAGTGCTCAGCCAGCTGGTGTCCTCCCCCTGCACACGCCAGGACCCCGGAGCCCCGGGGGAGCACACCAGCGGGGAACTCTCCGGAACCGGAGTTCCCGCTGCCCCGTGTTCACGTCAGCTGCCATGTGGGGACTCCCGGTGACCGCCACGCAGCTCCTCTCTGGCCGGGGGGGTTTGACAGAGAAGCCAAGTGGCTCTCCTTGCTGGGCCACTGGGCAGACGACGGCCAGCGCAGAGGTGCAGCGGCTGGGGGGGCCGTGGCGAGGGGCCGGTCCCCGCCGTGATGGTAAATGTGTGTGTCTTCACTGCCTCTTCCCTTTGAAACGACGCCCAGAAATGCATCGACATTCTGATCGAGAAGGAGTACCTGGAGCGCGTGGACGGGGAGAAGGACACCTACAGCTACCTGGCTTAGCCCCGGGCGCAGGGGCTGACTGTGCCGCCGCGGACGCCCGCGTCCCCGCAGCCGCCGCCCGCGGGCCTCCTCTCCCGCCCGAGACCGCGGCGCCCCGCGGCCGGCCAGCCGCACACCAGAACTGCTCAGGATCGATACATTTCCAGTCTGTACATAAGGACACCGATGCCATTTAACCTAATTTAAGAACAGAGGGACGCGCCCCGTGCTGAGGGCTGCATGCTACTGCATTTCAACCAACCCGCTGGCCGCGCTCGCCGCTGCCGGCCCGCGGCGCCTCGGCGTCGGCAGCGCTCGGAGAGGAGTCTGGACGGACCCGCGTGTGATCTGCTCGGAAAACCATTTGTATAGTGTGTTTCATTTTTTAATGTGTGGAAATAAAGAAAATTAAAGGATTTCTGTACAAGTTGCATTCGGTTCTGTTTTCCGTTTTGCTGGTTTCTGTGTGTAGACACGAGACACGACGGTTGTGCAGTTCACAGTCCCGGTGTCTTCCTGTGCCCCACAGGCTGCATTCTTCAGGTTGAATTCTCTTTCAGATCTCAAAGTTCTAAGCCCCTCGTAACTTTTTTCCCCAGACAAGGGTGCTCATCTCTGTGGCTTCCTGTGGTGACTTGAACGTGGCACGTGGGACTCAGTGACACGTTGATTCCGTAGGAGCGGTTAACCCTCTGAGCACCTGACCTGGGAGTCAGGTCCCCTCCGGGCAGGTGGGGAAACTGAGGAGGAGGAGGCACCTGGCCCCAGGGAGTGGAGGGGCGTGGGCGGCCGCTGCGGCCTGCCCCTCTGCTGCCGAGGCCCGGAGGTCACGGAGCAGGTGTTGCACCTGGAGGTGCCGTGGGCCCTGTGGCCCCTCCACTCCAGTTCTAACGGGTTAAAACACAAGAAGCCACAATTCAAGACGGACTCAGGTGACGGCTGGGGAACTCCCGGGGTCCCAGCCAGCGGCATGGGTGCCCCCGCCCCTGCCTGAGGAGCCCCTGCCTCGGGGCCACCGTTCGCGCCCAGGCACCTGCCGGTGAGTTGGCGTGTCGGGGAGCTGTTCCCAGCGTGGGGCCTGGGCTGCAGCCTGCCCGTTCCCAGCTGTTCCTCTGTTCTCTGTCTGCAGTGAGCCCCGCGGCCGGCGCGTCACGTCACTCGTCACGTCACTCGTCGCGTCACCCGCCTTCTGGCCGGAAGACAGAGGACACGGCGGGGAGCCGGGAGCAGGGCCACTCTCCTCAGCCTCGAAGCTCCAAACGTAGGAGGTGGCACAGCCAGAGGAGCACACAGAGGTGAGTTCTCACGGGTTTCTCGGAGCGGTCTGGCACATAATGGGTTTTTTTTTTTTGAAGGTTTCAACACAGTTACACGGTATAGAAAGAGTAGTTAAGCACTTGGGTCGTGGCTTCCACACCTATTTATAGGTATCTTTCTCACACGATTCCCAGAAGAAAGGAGGGGGACCACCGGGCACCTCCCCGCCCCCCACGTCCCGAGGTCCTGGGCCCTGGACTGGGGAGCGAGCGAGGCTGCAGCTCCCCTTCCCTCCCTGCGGCTCCAGAGGCCGGTGCCCCCGGGAGCCAGGGCCAGAACTTGGGTCGGGCCCCATGGGGGGTGGGAGGTCATTCGGTGAGGCCGCCCTTGAGTCCCTCCAGGATGGGAGTGCCCTGGGGTCAGCCCCCTGGCCGAGTGAGGGTTGGGAACAGGCGGCCGAGGACCAGGGGCGGGCGACCCAGCAGTCCCCCACGCCCTCCGGTGCCGTCCCTGCGCCTGGCCCTCCCCTCAGGCCACTGGGCTGCATCACGGGGGGCAACTCACCGCTTTTTCACTTCACTCCCCAAACTAGTAGTTCCTCGCCTAACGAGGATGGTCAGGAGCCTCCACACGCGAGCCAGAGGGTGGGGGCCTGCCGGCCTGCCAAGAGGTGGGGAGGAAGACTGCCACGGTGTCTCCTGGGAGGGCCTGGCGGCTCCCATGACCCCCGCCCCGTGGGCCCACTTCCTGTCACCCAGGGGGCGGACCAGGCAAGGAGGACCTTCCCCAAGTGAATGTTGGCCGGCAGCCGGGGTCAGAGGCCTCCTGGGCACGGGTGGGACCGCAGGCCCGGCCCTCGCCTCTGTGGGGGCACGGGACAGGGAGACAGACGCTGGCCCAGGCACCAGCAGGGGAATAGCTGACACAGGGACACGCAGCAGCACCGGGATTTGCAGCACTTTCACCGACGGGTCAGCCACTCGACGATGCCCGGCCTCGCTGCTGAGCACTGGTCTCTGGTTTCCAGAGAAAACTCGGGACTCCACCACGAGCAGGTGAGGACGTGCACGGGAGCTGAACCTGCTTCCGAAGACGCCTTCTCCTTGTCTCGCGGCGGCCACCGCAGGTCAGCTGAGTGCCGGCTGGAGGCGACACCCCTGCATCCCTCCCTGGCCGCCCGGTGGCCCACCAGGCGGTGACTAACCACAGGGGTGAGTGGACTGACACGGAACGCACTTCGTGGAGGTGGGGAGCGTCTGCACGAGCCGACCCGTCCCAACGACTGCAGCCTCGCGGGCGTCTGCAGCGGGGGCCCAAGGTCCTTGCTCGCCCACACGTCTGCATGCTGCGACCCGACTCACGGGGCAGGGGCAGCGGGCGGACACCCGGGCACAGGTTCAGGACACCAGGGCTCCGGGTCCCTGAGCGGGTGCACGGGAGGCTGGAGGCCGAGTGCACCAGGGCACTATTGAGAAACAGGCAGCATTTTCTGGGCAGATGATGATTGATATTTGAAAATATAAATGACAAAATACCGGTTGAAAGAGGGGCCAAGCAGAACAGTGTCATGTCACACTGCAGAGGCTGGTCTGCGAGCGGCTCTGTGGGGGGGGGGACCTGAGGGAGTGGCCAGGCCCCTGCAGTTGGTCAGACAACAACACGTCTGAGCTCTGCCACGGTCCCCGGCACGGTGCCACGCCCTCCCAGTGCCACGCTCCCTGGCAGGGAGACGGACTGTACGAGGCAGCGGGTCCTGCCAGCGCGCCACGGGAGCTCTGAAACACCTGACAACACCCGACTGTTCCTCGGGGCACTGCCCTCCCTTCCCTTAGGCTGTTGAACTGGAAAATGGCAGCCAACACAGTAATGGCTGGCAGGTGTGAATGACTCAGAGTCACTTTTTTAGATCGTAGCGGCAGAAAGTGTATTTTCTGGCGAGCCACGGAGTTCTAGTAATGAGTTTCTGTGTGCCGTGAGATGAAAAGCATTGAAGACCCCTGGTGTGCGGTAATCGTGGCGGGGGATGGGTGTGGGAGGGAGGGGAAAGCAAACTTGTTAAACAGCTTTTTTGGGTCCACATTTTGCCTTCGTTAATTGGGTATGTGAATACCTTACGTCTTGCTCTGAGCCCCTCCTCCCCACCCTGGTCCCCCCATATAATATAAAGGCCAGTCTAAAAGGAAAGTCTACAGTGACCAGCTGTCATGAAGACGCCCAGGATCCCGCAGGAGAGAGTGAGTGTGAGTGTGTACTGTAGCGAGTGTGCCAGGAAGAGGCGCGCGTCCAGCCAGGGCACAGAGAGCTTGTTGCGCGTGAACACTGACGGCTCTCCATCAGCACCTCTCCGCGTGGCCGTGCACAGTGAGCGGGGGGGGGGGGGGGGGGGGGGGGGCAGCTTCGTGTGGGACTCGCAGTGCTGCAGGGCTGGTGCGCCGGCGCGACACTGGCCACAGCCTTGCCAGCGCCTGCACGGTGGGCACCGAAGCCTTCAACGCCATCGCGGCACCGAGCAGAAGGCAGGCACACGCAGACTGCGGCCGTCTCCAGGGGTGCCCAGGTCAGTGGGTCTCGGTGGCCGAAGGAGGGTTTTTTTTTTTTATTGTTTTTTTAAACCTTCTTCAGGGTTTAAAAAACCAGCTAGAGAACTGGTTTGCCTGTGGGCACCACCTTCTGTAGGTGGGTAAGGGACACCCCCACCCCCGCAGTGTCCAGACCGAAGAGCTGGGAGCGAGGCAGGTGCTCGGAGCACCCCAAGGCCAGGGCCACCGTCTGGCGGGAGGCGCCTGGGGAACTGACCGTCCAGGCCACTTGGCTGACCTCCCACCCCGACCCCGGTCTCAGGGTGCAGACAGTGTCACTGCCTCAGTTACCAGTGGTCTACAGTAAGTGTAAGCAGGCAAAACACACAGTAGTAGCACACGTGTGTATTACACACGTGTACACAGCGGTGGGCAAAAGTAGGTTTAAAAGTTGAGGTACAAATAATACAAGAATAAACAACTGTTTTGTGACTCACGACTATAAACCTACTTTTGCCAACACCCATGTTCAACATATGATGTTGTGATTGAGCAAATTAATACTAATAAGCAAAACCAAAGGTGTTCACTGTGCGAGTTCGGACACAGGCCTTTTCTAACAGCAGCTGAGGCTCGCGATGGGTGCCAGCCAACCCCAAGCAGAACTTCAAGTATTCTTTATTCAAAGTTCAAAAATGTACCACACTGCATCATTGCAAAAATTCACTGGTACAAAACACTTTGCAGCTGGTGAGAAGGCAATAAAAAGTTGATTTTTAAACTCATTACTATAAATTATTCTTACAGTACTTTGCAAACTCAGGATTTCACACTGCATTTTCCTCTCTGCATCGCCCGCAGTACTCGAGGGTCCTGAAGCTAAAGGCAGCCGGGACGTCCCGGAGGAGGAGGGGAGGTAGCAGACGTCAAGGGATCTCCATCTCACGCTCGATGCCCACGTACTTCAGCGCGTCGGCCTGGCTGTATCTGGAGGGCAGGAGACAGGCATGGCCGCAGCCCGTCCAGGTGAGTGCGAGCCCAGCCACCCACTCACCAGAGACAGGCACACACACCCAGTGTGTCCCCGGCACTGTCACACCTGCTTTACATCATGCTTTCAAAGTGCCAACAAACACATGGGCCCCAGTTCAGGAACAACTCAGAACGCCGACACGGAGCTTCTGGATGGGCCGCATGAGCAGGACACGGGCTCAGCCATCATGGGTTTACCCAGACTGTCATCTAACTGCCTTCAAGTAAGTGGTAGGCAGCTTGTCAGTCTGACCCTCGGCCTGGTGCCTAACGCTATGACGCCCCAGGGGCCCCGCGTCCTCGGCTTCTGGAGCTGCCGGGAGACCCCAAGTCTGCCTGCACTGAAACATCCCAGACGCGCCCAGCACGCCCTCCCGGGAGCACGTCCGGCCCCACGGCCTGCAGCAGGGTGAAAACCGGGGCTTCCTGCATGCTTTTTGTTGTTTTTAAAAGAATCAGTGCTTGTATAACAGAAACTATATTCTCCAACTCCTGCCGAGGCCAAGAATGACCCAAAATCAGTCCCTCCAACACCACCAGGCCCAGTGAAGCGCAAAAAGCCAGCCTCTGACCCCAGTTCCCAGTCCAGGAAGGAGGGAGAGCCCTCGGGTTATGCCAGAGCTGCCGTTACCAACCTGTAATCAAAAAACAGCTCTTCCCCAGTCTGGATGGCTCTCTTCGCAAAGATCCCTATCCTGTGGTCACCGTTCACCATCATCACTGCAAGGAGACAGGCTGGGGTCAGCGCGGGAAGGGACTCAGGGACCAGCGCGCCGGGACAGATTTTACTGGGTCGCTACAGGAATCTTGAGTCCAGAAGCACCTACCTTTTGCATAGCAATTTGGATTGACTGAATGATTTGCAAAACGGATTTTGTTACCCTTGCGGGTTGCATCCACCACAAAATCTAAGGAAAAAATGAGCACAATGCAGTAAACAATTGCAGCTTCAGCTCAGTAAACACTAAGTTACTACGATTCTGCAAATACTTGGGGTTTGTTTGCCTTCAATAGCAAGTAAATCATGCAGCCAGCATCACTCAGTATGAAATGACAGTTGTAAGAAAATGCTCTAGGTAAAATTAATTGCTAATTCAGGACAACTATCTCTCAAATACTGTTACCTAACTGTAAATATGTATTAGTAAGCAAAATATTGCAAAAAAAAAATGGAATCTGACTTAAATTCTTCACATGAAGAAAATAAGTGTTTTATTTAGTAAAGTCAATCTTGATCCTGTTTGTGGAACCTGTTCACAGAAAACCCCATCCTTGTTTCAGCCCAGGGTCAATGAAACACCGTGGGTGCGCACCACCCGCTCTCATCGCGGATCCCCCCCACGCCCAGGGACACCACCGATGGGGAGAAACAGCGTCCTTCAGCCCCTGCTGCGCGTCCTCCAAGAACGCGGGAAGTGCCGGAGAGGCTCTGGAACACAGCGCCCCCGGGGTCAGAGACAGGCACTGCAGGACGTGCGCCCAGCTGGCTCAAGACCCCAGCCGTTAGGACGCAGCAGTGGGAACCCCAGCATCTCCTGGGGCTCAGAGAGAGGCCGTGTCCCCTGACCCAGACCCTCTCTGCCACAAAGGGGTTCCTCCCTGCAAGCGACGGCAACAGCCCACGCATATGCCTCTGCCTGAGAGGAAGGCTCCCAACGCCACGCAGGCCCGACTCGGAAACATACCGTTGTTCAGGTTGAAGAGAAAGCTGCACATGTACTTATCGTACACCTTGCCTCTCCTGTCGGCCTCGTCCTGGGAAATTATCTGAGGACGAGACAGCGCCGGGTTAGGGGGCGAACCAGGCGGGGGCATGCGCACACGCCCTCGGGCAGAGCCGGCCCTCCCGAGCCCCGTCCGCACGCCGGCCCGCCGTGCGCACGCCAGGGGCTTGGGCGCACCCCCCACCAAAGGAAGCGGACTCGGAGAGAGTGCGGGGCGAACACCTTCTCGGCCCTTCTCTGCCCACCGGGAAATGCAGTCAGTGCCGTTTCAGGGACGGCAACTGAGCGGCCTGGGATAAACGACCCTCACTGCTGGGTCCTTGAATGAGGCCGGGGGTTTAAGTAGGACAGCCTCTTCCCGAGCAAACCTGTTCCCACCTTGTCCCCAGGACTCAAACAGCCCAGGGACCCACGACGAAGCGGCTGCCCCCTCGGGCCTTACCTCCCCGCAGTACTCGGAGATGAACTCGTTCTTCTGGACGGGGTCTTTGATGAAGATGCCCCAGCCTGCCACGTCGGACGGCGCCAGCAGGAGATGCTAGAGAGTGGAGCACAGCTGTTTAGTCAGAGCGGGGCCCGGCGGCCTGCCTGCACAGGAGACCACGGGGCAAGCGTGACTCCTCAGGCCCCCTCTCAAGTCGGGGGCAGGAAGCCACCAGGTGCCTCGACTCCAGGGTGCCCGCTTCCATCCAAGGGGTGACACACCGCGAGGATACCACTTTGGGCGTTTGTGAATAAGCGGAATGTAAGCTTTACCGGCCCCCAAAACCAAGGTGGCACGGGGCCCTCTGCTGGCCATCCAACAGGGCACCTGCGAGGGCCGCCCTTGACCCCCTTAGAGATGCACCTCCAGTGTGGATTTCACACGAGGACACCAAATCTGCTGTCTCCACACGACCCCGCACTTCCTCTCCCCAGCTCTTCCACTTCCCATTCGGGCCCCTGGCTGCGTTAGTGCCACAGAAGCTGAGCTCAGCTGTTCTGCACCACAGCTCCTCAGAGACAGCCTGGAGGACTGCCAGGAGGCGCTGTCACATCTCACCAGCCCAGCATTCCGTTCTCAGCAGATGCCAAGAGACAGCCTGGAGGACTGCCAGGAGGTACTGTCACATCTCACCAGCCCAGCATTCCGTTCTCAGCAGATGCCAAGATGACGAACACAGCCAGTTCCAGTCAGGGTGCACCGGGTTCATTATGACGCAGTCTCTCTAAACTTCTTGTGTCTTTTAGAAAGGCCCCTGATCACCCAGACTCCCACTCTGTTCCTACTCTAATCCAGTCCCACTCCCGTCAGGGGACTTTCCCGAACAACTTCCTAATCAGAAACTAAATTAGCTCAGTAACATTGAGAAGCTGTGAAGCAAATGAAACCCAGTTGGTAAGAAAGTATCTACAGCTATCTTCCGCGTGCAAAGTAGTGCCACTGTGAATAGCGTTGCCCCCTTTCTGAGCAGAGCTGGCCCCACAAGGTGAGTGTGGGGGAGAAATGATGGGGTGTCAGGGCTCATGGGTATGCCGTGCATCACTGTGACAGAAGGACCTTGATGGATGTTAACCACCCAGGAAAAGCTGTCCAAACACTTGGAAACATCAGAGCCCAAAATCAAGGCACTGCCAGAACCAGACCTCCTGGTGGGAGGGGCAGGGCGTCTAGCTGCACGGTGTGCACTCCGCCACATCGCAGGCAGCCAGGACCCGAGGTGGAGGGAACGGCAGGGCCTGGGGCTCCTGCCGGGAACACGGGCTTCTGGGGGCGCTGCCTCAGGAGCTACAAGGACTGACAAGTGAACACACTTGGGCCAGCTACATGTTAAGTAATAAATGCCAGCTATTATAAGAATTATTAATTGGAGAAATGCACCATCCACCCTAAAAAAGTAAGACACTGCATGTGGGCAGTGTCCTCTGCTCGGTGGTCCCTGCAGTTACAAATCACCTGCCTGCAGCCCCCAGTCCTGTGAGCCCGGCTGTGCTGTTTCCAAGGCGATTAAAGGAACAGCGTCTGCAAAGACTCCTGGGGGAAACCGCACCTCTGGCTCTGCACAAAGAGGAGACTTGGCCACTACATAAAAGTCTCTAGATTCTGACAGGAACACGTCTGCATTAGGGAGACTAGGTAAATGACTACTAATCCCATTAACTAAAAAATTCAGCCTTGGCTGGTGTGGCTTAGTGGACTGAGTGTCAGCCCGTGAACCAGGGGGTTGCCAGTTCGCTTCCCGGTTGAGGCACATGCCTGGGTTGCGGGCCAGGTCAGATCGCTGGCGGGGGGGGGCACGTGGGAGGCAGCCACACATTGATGTTTCTCTCCCTTTCTCCCTCCCCTTCTCTGTATAAAATGCATAAGTAAAATCTTGAAAAAAAGGTTTCAAATCATCTACTGAACAACTAGGAAAAAAGAACATCTCTTGCTCCAAACAGAGAAAGCTGGTCCTGGTCCCTCCTACCCTACAGAGGATGGGCCGCCGCCTGGAAGCCCGGCCCCAGGCCCTACCTTCTTGGAGCCCCGCTGGATGCTGCAGTTCTTGCAGGACACGTTCTTGCTGTCCCAGTGGTCAGCGGCTCCACAGGTCAGACACAGGTCGGGGTCGCACTCCCGCACGGCCAGGTAGCAGGGGCACTGCTTGGTGTTGCACTGCGCCTTGCAGCGGCAGCCGGGGAAGCGGTTCTGACCTGCGGAGACCGTCTCCGCGGTTACTGCCACGGGACGGCATGGAGCCCTCACAGCAGCCTCCCCGTCCCACTGCACCCGAGGAGAAACGCCCTGCGTGCCCAAGCTTCGCGTGTGGCTTCTTCATTCAGGAGAGAGTCCCCACCCTGACGACGAGCTCCTCTGTGCTGAGCACTGGACCCCCAACTCGGATGGCTCCCAGGGCCCACAAAGTACCGGGGCAGCTACTCCTAGCGTACCCTTACATTCTGGGCCAGCGTTACTACGGTTTAACTTAAACCACCAAAGAAAAACCAGCTCCTTTAGTCCCGTTTTGCCTAACCTGTCCACATGACACGTCAGCCAGGACACTGGCTGGACACGGGCGCTGGGGGGCTCTGGGCCCCGCACTCTGGGTCTCCCCAGGGGAAACCGGCAGGAGCTGCCGTGCCGTGTCGACTTCGCTTACTATTTCAGTCCTCGTGCAACTGCATTAAAGCAACAGATACTTACACTCTGAACTACACTGACAAAACTTTTCACAAAAATTCTGTGCTATCACGCAAGGGCACGAACTGTCGCAAGGCTGCCGTGGATGGTCACAGGGCTGGTAGTTGTAAACGTGGTTCGAGGAGCCGTCTGCATCAAGACAACAGCGTGCGGGTCAGTCGGCAGTGGGAGGGGGCGTGCACGAGCGAGCACACACCCCTCCCGTGTCCCCGCAGGGCGGCAGGTTTCCCTGCCCGACGCCCACTCCTGTCCACACGACAATGGCCTGAGCACCTCCCGCCCCCTGCCGAGGGCTGGGGGAACTAGGGCACTGTCCCCACATCTCGGGTCCCCAGGGTGCTGCACCTTTAACCACCGGAGGACTGGTTGGCAACAGAACCTACAGACGTCCTCCCTGCATCAGAGGACCCTCAACTCTAACTCCGTCACTATTCTGACCACGACAGGCATCTTAGGTCCCTGGGGTGCAGTGGGAAGGCACCGACCTTTTTTCAGCTGTATCTTCCTGCAGTGGGCAGCCCACAACCTGCAAGATAAAGAAGCAAACGGTCTTCCCCAGGAAGCGAGGGAGCGTGGCTGGCACACAGGAGCTCCTGAAACAGGTCCGTCTGTGCCATCAACAGGGCAGCGCCTTCCGTCCGAGTGACTGACCGAAGGGGCACTCGGTCCCCAGCTTGCACGTGCCAGGCTGCAGACCGGGAAGCTGCGTGACCACCAGGCCCTGCTGTGCGCCGAGAAGCCCTTCGTAAGCAGGCCGTCAGGACCGGGGCGGCCAGGCCTTCCCGTGCAGGGCAGTCCGCCTACTGGGTTCGTGCTGAGGCGGTAACACCGGCACGTCTTCAGTCAGCCCACTGGGCTACAGGGCCACACAGTGCAACCAAAAACCTCGGAAGTTACTACCAAAGCCTAACGCCTGTCGGAGAGACGGCTAAGTTCTTCCAGCCCCAGACCACCGAGGCGGGACAGCACGCACGCGTTTCAAAGGGCGGTCTGGACGCTCCCCGACCCAGCACCCGCCTCTGCTTCCCTCTGAGGAGCCGGGGGGCAGCGGGGATGAAAGCTGGGAGTCCCGCCACTGTCTGCTCGCTCTGCACCCACAGTCGAGCCGCCTCCCTGCACATGGCCACAGGCTTTGGGACAGGGGACACACCCGCGGCCTGAGCCGGCCCACCGCGGCGACCAGTGCACCGCCACACACCCGGGAGTTTCCCGCTCCTCAAACACAAACCAGCTCAGAGCTCTCGTCACCACTCCAAGACTCACTCTCAGGAAAACACTCAGAACACACTGATTGTCTGTGTAGCCTTACCTGCAGAAGCTACTAGGTTTTTCTCGACTAAACACAGCAGAGCGAGCTTGCTTCTTCTGGCTCCTAAACCAGGCCTGCGGACACTGCTGAGCCCTGACCGAAGTGCACACCCGCACCGCCCTCACACTCCACCTCTGCTTTTAAGGCACTTTAGGTTCCTTTTGTTACAGACAAGGTGGAGGCGGCCAGCCACTGCCCTTAGTCACGCCCGGCCCACGGCGTCCTGTGGCATCTCGGCACGGCCGCAGGCAGACTTACCGGTGTTTCCTCTTCTTCTTCCTCGGAGGCGTGTCCACATCCTCGGCGGGAGCCGGAGCGATGATACTGGACTCTTTGACCCGGAACTCATACACCTGGCGAGGGGCACGGTCGCAGCTGTGAGGCCCGTCAGGGTGAGCAGACTCACAGCCTTACCCGGGTCCCCACCAGAAACACGGTCTCGGCCGTGACACTGCGTGGGTGCTGGGGGCGGCGGAGCCGACACTGTCCCCAGCCTCGGGCAGCTTCGATGACACGATAGTCAAGAGTCCCAAGGCTGCATCTAGATTCTTACTGGCTCTTTAAGTCCATTGTCACCCAGCCTGGAACAGCTAAAGGCTGAAATCCGTTCACCCTCAGTACACAGACAAAACTCCTTCCCAGGAGGCGAGCGGAAGGTAACGATAACCGAGAGACGCTCTCACATTTGGACAAGGGCTCCACGTGCTCCCCAGCCCTGAGGCTCTTCAGACCTGCTCACCTGCCTGCACGTTTTGGTCCCGATCAACCTGGCGATGGCACAGAAGTTGTCGTAGTAGGTGCCGATGAGGACCCGGAACATGGAGGCCTCGGCCCCACTCCACTCCACGTTCTCCGGAGGCTCGCTGTTCGGCTTCATCTTTATCGGGGTCTGACACCGAGAATTCGCTTCTGCAAGCCAAGGGAGGCCCCGGTCAGAAGCGGCCCCGGACAGCAGCGCACACGCAGGACGGCTCGCGTCCGCTCAGGCAGGAAGCGGGCGGTGGATCATGTCTGAGGATGAGCGGAGGCTGCCGAGTGTCACCAGGCCGTCACATGGGACCTGTGGGCCTGGGCTCCCTCCGCAAGGAAGGCAAACGGGCTGCCCTACTGGTGTTTGTGGTTAAGCCGCAGGGCAGACGGGCACCTAACTCCGGTCAGGAAGAGGACCAGCACGACCCACAGGACCGCAAGGACACTAACCTAAGTGGCCTGCACTTCACGGGCCCTGACTGAGAACAGCGGAGAGGGTGACACACTGGACAGAAATGGCAGCTCCAAACCCCAACCACCCAGACACAGCACACACTGTGGCGGGCCGGGGCAGGGAAGGGCTGCGAGCACTCAGCCCCGGCCCTCCTGGAGTGCACCCTGCGCACGGACGTCCCACCCTCCTGGGAACTGAGCCCCCAGGGGAAGTGCTCCTCACGCCCCCCACCCCCACCCGAGCAGGCGGGCCTCACCAGAGGAGCTGGAGGTCTCGTCTTTCTTCTCCTCCTCCTCCTTATCGTTATTCTCGCCGCCCGTCTCGGCCCCGGCTTCCCGGTCGCTGTCCGTGTCCTTGGACTCCAGCACGTTGATGGTGGGGGTGCTGGGCCTGCTGCTGTTGTTGGGAAGCCGCCCTCGTCTGCGGCCGCCTGGGCGCTTCGGCGGCGTCTTGATCCGCTCGGCGGTGAGGGCGGCGGCGAACTCCTTTGCTCCCTCCTAGAGTGAAACGTGGAGGCCTCGAGGTCAAGTTCTACAACTCATTTTCATGAGGAAGGAAAAAACCTGCATAAGCAAGTTAGTCAAGAAATTCAACTCGATATCCACGTTCTACAATTAATTGGTTGCGTATCTACACACGCTTGTTTCCTTTCCATCTCCTCGGACAGTCGGGAAACCCCAGACAGACGGACTCGGGTTCTATATATTGCTAGAGTGGTGTGACATCAGTGTATCTGTGAAATACACTGACTGATTAGTACGTCCAAATATAAAGTATGCTTCACGTAACATACAGTCCCTTTAATAAAAAGTGTATCTTGGTGAGAATCACATACTTTTTGTGCACCTGGCGGCAAACGCCCCCGTCCAGGGGTTTCTAAGCGCATGCGCCACGGCCGCCTCGCAGGGCACAGGGACATGAAGCGCAGGAGCATGCCCGACGCGGCCGCGGCCTGCCCTGCCACGAGAGACCCCGTCCTCCTCCTGCGAGAGGTGCTCGGCCCCAGGAAGACGCGGCGGGAGCCTGAGGACAAGGCTGGGCATGGGGGCGACATTCTGCACTACGAAGGGCAACGCCCCGCCTCAGAAGTGTGGAAGACCGGCAGGAGCACGGGTCATAGGAGACCCAGAGAGACGCCTCAGAGGAGCCACATAAAACTACGCAGCAGTGCTCGCGAACCGTGTTTAGTGAAGGGAGAAGTCTGAGAGCAGCCAACAGTTCTATACTTCATTCTACAAAACCAAATTGCTTAAAAATAGGATACCTTCTGTAGGTGCCATTCAATGAATCTTCTGTCCAAAATCCAACAGGCAATATATACCCACTTAGTTCCTAGGTAGGAGTGGCTTGGTTCAAAAAGGGGAAATGGTAAAAATAAGATAGTACCCATAAAAAATTTTTTTAAAAAAAACTACTTTTCTACCTCTTATTTTCCTAAGCCTTTACCCTTTCTCTACCTGTGGGCCCTGAAACACGGCTTAAACCACAGGGGCCTGAAGCTCCCAGAAAGGCTCTGGCTCTGAGAGAGGCTCAGACCGGCCGAGGGGCTGGTGGTGAGGTGGCTACCTGTGCTGCACACGCTCCTGAACTTCGTGGGAGGTGTCCTCGAAGCCCTTGATCCTAAAACCTGGAACTGTTGCTGAAGAGATTAGCACCGACACACACAGACTAATCGAGACCAGGTAGGGCTGGAGTGTGCGTGTGCAGTACGCCAGAGACACGACCCAGGTAAGACCCCCTGCCTCCCCTGTGGCCAGGAGAAGCACGCGGGAGCCACAGTGCTTACGCTGACGCGCGTGCCTCACCAGGGTCAGAGTCCTCCTCCAGTGCCCTCCGGCCCAGGCGGCACTCAGGCTTACCAGGTGCTGGTAACACTGGGGCCCACAGGGCTTGTTGTCCAGAGCTGTTTCTGTGTTCTTCCGCTTGTAAGTGTTGGGTGTTGCATGGAAAGCTGCAAATAAAGATAGTAATATTTGGATATTGTCTACACTATTTACTTCATCTTCCCCAGTTTCAATGGAAAAAGTTAATGAGTACATCCCAGTCTTGCTACTCTGTGGTTCACACCCCAGAACCCCCCTCCCGGCTCCCAGTGACCCCTCCCTGAGCGCCCCCAGCGACCCCCACGGAGCACCCGCACTCCTGCCCCCGACAGAGCCAGGGCACAAACACTGCGTTCTGGAATGACTAGTGGTTTGTTTTGCTCCTTGCAAGTATAATTGATGCATGTAAACGCTAAATTCTCACCATAAACATTCATTTGAGTCATTAATATCGCCATAGAAACAATTGATATATCCGCTACAATGAAACCAGATTTCCTATTTTTTACCAAAAGAATTCTGACATCTACAATTTTTTTTACTTCTAAAGGTCAACAATCTGTCAAGTGGGGAGAAAAATAGAATACCACTTACTAAAAACTAATTTTTTTCAAAATCCTCACCCAAAGATATGTTTGTTGGTTTAGAGAGGAAGGGAAAGACAGGGAGAGAGAGAGAAACGTCACCTGGTTGCCTCCCATTTGCGCTCTGACCAGAGATCGAACCCGAAACCTAGGCGTGTGCCCTGACGGGGAATCCAGCCTGTAACCGTTTTGGTGTACAGGACGGTGCTCCAACAAGTGAGCCACCTGGCCAGGGCAGGCTTGAAATATTTTTAATAACTTACTTCAAGTATTATGATGCCAATTTGAGAAGTTAGCTTCCTAGAAATCTAAAATAGTTCTAGACATTTCTAGAAGAGGGAATTCTTTGTCCCAGTTTTCTGAATGATAAACTTGTTTGAAATTCTGCTGAGGGAATCTAGTCATGAAACCGGTGTTTTAATTTACTTAAGTACCTTTGATTATAAGCATGTTAATTTTTCCTTAATAGCCTGCACTTGTTCCTGTCTCGCGTTGGAGACTGTGCACTGTTCCCCAGTTCGCGCTCAGGACCAGCAGCGGCCACTGTCCTCACCTGAGCCGGGTGTGAGCCTTTCTGTCCACAGACACACGTGTGCCTTTAACTGCCACGGCATCAGGGTGAGCACAGCAATCTGTAAACACAGCGTGTGCCAGAGGCGGCACCAAACTGAAGACAAGTCCCCCGAACACGTGTTACTCACTACGGGCACTAACTCTGGCTAATGACGGCCTTGAGTTTTGGGCTGATGTGACTCCTGCCGCCGATGCAGGCCTTGACCAGTCCACAGGCTCAGTCTGGCGTTACAGGGGTCCTCACCTGTTCAGAATGGAACCCACGGCTCAGTCAGTCACACGGCATCAGGCTCTGCTCTGGGGACAGACTCAAACACTTGAAAAGAATTTGAGCCTTGAACTTCTACTTTAAAAACATAACTCGGTTGTCTTTTTTTTTCTCCCCTTATTAGTCTGTCTTTATTTTCCTTTTAAGTTCTGTGGAGAGTACAGCCTTTTACAAACATTTTTTAAATGACTTGTTTCGTGAGTATGTCACTTGTTTTCATCCCAATTAAAGTAGTTTACATCTTGTGTAGTTCTGAACGTCCCCTGGACGCTGGCACTCACAGGCTCTCTCGAGTTCTCACTGCTGCGCACTCACACCTGGGCAGTGGACCAGTGGGCTGCAATGGGAAGTTTAAGTTCCAAACACTTTTAGGCTATTTTATCTGACCTGTATTTTCCTGTAACAAGGTGCTGACTGAAAGGTCTCACTAGGTCCTTGAATTGTGTAGGATTCAGAGAAAATGCATTTTAGAATTGTGAGGCTCTCCTCTTTACACTTGAAAAGCAGTTTTAAACCCTGGCTGGGTGACTTGGTTGGAGCATCGTTCCACACACCAAACACGGCCACGAGTTCAAGCCTCCCCCCCACCCCCCACTTCCTCTCGCTCTCAGGTCAATAAACATATCCTCCAGTGAGGAGGTTTTTTTAATATATTTCAAGCTAAATATAAAGAGAAAAAGGTTATATGAAATTCCATTATCAAGACAAGCCAAAACACCTTTAAATTTTATAAGGACAGAACATGAATATTGAGGGTTTTATTTCTTTTAATGTGAAAAGCAACCTATAAAATCTCGATGAAAAATCTATCTAAAGGTTTTCAAGCAGAAATAAAAAGGATCACATACAATTCCAGCTAGTCTCTACACCTGTTTTTGAGATTGACCCTGGCAACACTAAAAATTGGCTAAAATACACTGAGTGGCTGGCCCCTTAGAACCCTACAGCGTCTCACCAAATTCCACGCTGCCTCCCACACACAACCAGTGGTCCGAGGAGCAGCCCTGGAACAAACGCCAGCGACCCCCCCATCTCCAGGGGTTTACCAAGTAGGAGCAGGACACAGGGAATGTCCATGGAGCCACCTGTCTGGCAGCAGGTGTGACCAGACCCTCCCTCGCCACCTTCGCCTCAGGGACCAAGAGAAGGGCTTCGCAGCTCTGGGGCCACACACACACCCAGCTTCTCTTCCACACTCACTCCAGCTCGTGCTCTCGTGACCAACGCTCTGACCAGGACAAAGGGTTGGTTTCACACACTGACTGCTGCTCAGAGCACTGCTCTCGTCTCTTCTGATTAGAACTCAGTATTAAGAACAACTCCTGACTGAAGAGTGAAACCATGTAAATTCTCCTATGTATAATCAGACCTTTACTGAAAAGCAACTCAGAAAACACCAGTGCTGACATCTGAGCAAGGGACAGCAGTGACAGCCGCTGACGGTGGTCCCAGGCTCGAAGCGCACACACACCGACTGAGCAGCTTCAGGCACTGTCCCCCTCACCCCCACGAAGCCCCCAGGCATGACGGTGTCCTCGCACCCATTTCCCAGATGAGGAAAACTGAGGCCGAGGGAGGCTCAGTCACTCTGATGAGTCCACAACCAACAGAACTCCAGTACCCCTGAATCTCCTTAACCATCACACCGCCTGAAACACTGGAAAAGTCAGCCACCAGCTATAAACTCCGAATAGCTTCCTTGAAATCCTAACCCTTTAAAATGTTAAAATCTCTTCAGTCAACATTAATACACGTTCCAAAAAGAACATTCAAACAGACTGTCACGTAATTTCAAAAAAGACAAACTGATACAATTGGGTTTTATGCATAAAATGGGTTCTGCAGGCTGTTCAGACACCAGCTTATCAAACATTCCGTTCAAAGCTCCACTTCAGTCCCACACACGCATATGCAGACAAACCCACTCATACTTCCTTCACGACCAGAAATGTATCGCCAAAGCCACACCAGACAGTAAATGTTAGGCTGGAACAATGGTTTGGGGCTTTTTTTTTACTCACCTATTTTTTAATCCTCACCTGAGGACGTTTTTTCATTGCTTTTAGAGCGAGGATGAGAGAGAGAAACACTGACGCGAGAGAGAAGCATCGACTGGCTGACTGGCTGCCTCGTGCACGCTGGGACTCCAAGCGCCCAGACTGGGGACAGAACCGACAGCCTAGTGTGTGTCCTGACCGGGAGGGAACAGAGCCCTCCGCCTCCCGGTCACCTGGGCGGTGCTCCCACCGAGCCACACCAGGGCTGGGCTGGAGCTTCTATAAAGAAACTGCTGTGATTCCAACCTTGTGGAACAATCGGTTTCCAATTTACAAAATTGACTAGGGCCTAATAAAAGCTACCTGGAATACAAAGTGGAATCAGCTCGCCGACCAAACCACTTACCTTCAGTGGAAGTGTACAAGTCCTGCTGACAGGAGACACGCAGTCAGAGACGTGGAACCTCTAACACCCTCCCCAGATCAAACAGGACATGCCCCTAACAACTAGAGGACAGTAAGGCCTGACAGTCAGTGAGCTGGCTTTATATTTCTCTGTTGGTAGCCTAACATCCAAAAAGGCCTTTGTAACCAAAAGTTTTGAAAATTCTCCCTTAAACAATGAGTTAAGGAGAAAATATAAAGCATTTCTTATAATTACTCAAAACATATAGTAATAATACCAAGTACTAGAACTGAAGAGGAAAAGTTTGAAGCAATGCTCTAGACAATTCAGTGTTAAACATATATCCAAAAAAAGGAAAGGATGAGAACAAAATGTTTTCATAAAAGAATGTAAACATAATCAGACTCACCAATAGAAAAACAGAGCTTCTGGCCAAGATGGAGAGGCATAGGTAGACACACTGTGCCTCCTCACAGAACCAAAAGAAGGACCAAAACAACAACAACAGCAAACCACCAGAACTGCTGGAAAATCAAGCCATAGGGAAGTCCGACAACCAAGGCATTTAAAGAAGACACATTCACCCAAACCAGGTAACAACAACAACAACAAAAACCACCAGAGCCGCTGGAAAATCAAGCCGTAGGGAAGTCCGACAACCAAGGCATTAAAGAAGACACATTCACCCAAACCGGTAACAACAACAACAACAACAACAAAACCACCAGAACTGCTGGAAAATTAAGCAGTAGGGAAGTCGGACAACCAAGGCATTAAGGAAGAAACATTCACCCAAACCGGTAGGAGGGGCAGAGACGGGCAGCCAGATGGAGAGGACTCGTAGCAAGGCGGCGGCAAGGCGGCAGCTGGAGGACCGGGCAGTCCCACATTCACATGTGGACAAACTGGGAGGAACAACTGGGGAGTGAGACAGACCCGCAACCCAGGGCTCCAGGGCCGGGAAATAAAGCCCCAAACCTCTGACTGAAAACACCTGTGGGGGTTGAGGCAGAAGTGGGAGAAACTCCCAGCCTCACAGGAGAGGGCGCTAGAGAGACCCACAAACTCACCCACCCGAGAGCCAGCATCGGAAGGGCCCAATTTGCTGTGGGAAGTGGAGGAAGTGACTGAAAACTAGAAGAGAGCAGAGCAAGCAGCACTGTTCCCTCTCAGATGCCTTCCCCAACGGACAGCGTCACAATGCAGCAATTGGGTTGCCCCCCGCTCTGCTGAACACCTAAGGCTCCACCCCTTACAACGTTAACAGGTGCACTGAGACAAAGAAACATGCCCCAAATGAAAGGACAGGTCAAAGCCCCAGAAAAATACAACCGAGCAACGAAGAAATAGCCAACCTATCAGATGCAGAGTTCAAAACACTGGTAATCAGGATGCTCACAGAACTGGTTGAGTATGGTCGCAAAGTAGAGGAAAAAGTGAAGGCTATGCAGAGTGAAACAAAGAAAAATGTACAGGGAACCAACAGTGAAGGGAAGGAAAATGGGACTCAAATCAACAGTCTGGACCAGTACAAAGAAATAAACATTCAACTAGAACAGAATAAAGAAATAAGAATTTAAAAAATGAGTAGAGGCTTAGGAACCTCCAGGACATCTTTAAACGTTTCGACATCCAAATCATAGGGGTGCCAGAAGGAGAAGAGGAAGAGCAAGAAATTGAAAACTTATTTAAAAAAATAATGAAGGAGAACTTCCCCACTCTGGCAAAAGAAGTAACTTCCAGGAAGTCCAGGAAGCTCAGAGAGTCCCAAAGAAGTTGGACACGAGGAGGAACACACCAAGGCACATCATAATTCCATTAGCCAAGAATAAAGATAAGGAGAGAATCTTAAAAGCAGCAAGAGAAAAGGAAACAGTTGCCTACAAAGGAGTTCCCGTAAGAATCTCAGCTGATTTCTCAAAAGAAACCTTGCAGGCAAGAAGGGGCTGGAAAGAAGTATTCCAAGTCATGAAAGGCAAGGACCTACATCCAAGATTACTCTATCCAGCAAAAGCTATCATTTAGAATGAAAGGGTAAATAAAGTGCTTCCCAGACAAGGTCAAGTTAAAGGAGCTCATCATCACCAAGCCCTTATTATGTGAAGTGTTAAAAGGACTGAGCTCAGAACAAGAAGATCGAAACTATGAACAGTAAAATGACAACAAACTCACAACTATCAACAACTGAACCTAAACAAACAAACAAAGCAAACAACCAGAATAGAAGCAGAATCACAGAAAGAGAGATCACATAGAGGGTTATCAGTGGGGGAGGGGAAGAAAGGGAGAAAAGGTAGAGGGAATGAGAAGCATAAATGGTAGGAATAAGAAGCACAAAATAGACAGGGGGAGGTCAAGAATAGTATGGGAAATGGAGCAGCCAAACAACTTATATGTACGACCCATGGACATGAACTATGGTAGGAGAATGCTGGTGGGAGTGGGGGCTGCAGGGCGTAGGGGAATAAAGGGGAGAAAAAAATGGGACAACTGTAATGGCATAAAAATCAATAAAATATATTTTTAAGAAACAGTAAAACTAGAAGGAGGATCCAAGATGGAGGCGTACGTAGGTGGTTGCACTGTACCTCCTCGCGCAACCAAAACTAAGGACAACAAGAATTTACAAACAAAAAACAACCAGAACAGAGAGAAATGAACCGAATGGAAGTCTGAATACCATACATCCAGCCCGGTAAGGAGGGGCGGAATCGGAGGCCTACGGAGAGGGGTCGAGGGGTCCCGGCAGGAAAAATCGGTGGCTGGCAGACCGCACAGGGCGCAGACCGCAGCTGACGGACCAGTGGCAGACCCTGGGCGCGGGAGGCAACGAGCAGACCCAGTGAGGCGCGCAAGGCAGCTGGCTGTCCACAGCCACACAATCACATACAGACAAAATAAGCGAAAACGGCCAGCGCGACACAGACCGTGCAACCCAGGGACCCAGCGCCGGGAAACAAAACCTGAAGACACCGATTGAAAACACCTGTGGGGGCTGGGGCTGGGAGATTCTCTCAGCCTCACAGGAGGCTCCTTGGAGAAACCCACAGAGTCCGAGAGAGTGCACAAGCCCACCCGCCCAGGAGCCAGCACCAGAGGGGACCAAACATCACCGTTTGCTTGTGGGAAGCCGCAAGGGGGACTGGAGTCCTGGTGAGAGCAGAGCGGGCGCCATTGTTCCTTCTTGGACCCGCCCCCACATACAACGTCACAACCCAGCGCCTGAGGTGCCCCGCCCTGGTGAACACCTAAGGCTCCGCCCTACACGTAACAGGCGCGACCAGACCAAAGGAAAAAAATAAAATAAAATAAAAAGATGGCTCAGAGTTAAAAGCCCCAGAGACAATTTTTTTAAGTGACCGAGAAATAGCCAACCTATCAGATGCACAGTTCAAAACACTGGTGATCAGGATGCTCACAGAATTGGTGGACTTTGGTCATAAATTAGATGAACAAATGCAGATTACAATAAGTGAAATGAAGAAAAATGCACACGGAACCAACAGTGATGGAAAGAAAACTGGGTTTCAAATCAATGGAAGGGACCAGAAGGAGGAAAGGAACACCCAAACAGAAAAGAAGGAAGAAACAAGAATTCAAAAAAGTGAGGAGAGGCTTAGGGACCTCCAGGACACCTTTAAACGTTCCAATATCTGAATTATAGGGGTACCAGAAGGAGAAGAAGAAGAGCAATAAGTGGAAAACTTATTTGAACAAATAATAAAGGAGAACTTCCCTAATATGGCAAGGGTAATAGACTTCCAGGAAGTCCAGGAAGCTCAGAGGGTCCCAAAGAGGATGGACCCAAGGAGGAACACACCAAGGCACATCATAATTACATTAGCCAAGGTAAAAATGAAGGAGAGAATTCTAGAAGCAGCCAGAGATAAGGGGACAGTCACCTACAAAGGAGTCCCCATCAGACTGTCAGCTGATTTCTCAAAAGAGACCTTGCAGGCAAGAAGGGGCTAGAAAAAAGTATTCCAAGTCATGAAAGACAAGCACCTATATCCCAGATTGCTCTATCCAGCAAAGCTCTTATTTAGCATGGAAGGGCAGATAAAGTGCTTCTCAGATAAGGCCAAGTTAAAGGAGCTCATCATCACCAAGCCCTTATTATATGAAATGTTAAAGGGTCTTATCTAAGAAAAAGAAGATAAAAAATATGAACAGTAAAAAAAGACATCAAACTCACAGTTAGTAACAACCACACCTAAAACCAAAACAAACTAAGCAAACAACTAGAACAGGAACAGAACCACAGAAATGGAGATCACATGGAGGGTTAGCAACAGGGAAGTGGGAGGAGGAGAGAAGGGGAAAAGATATAGAGAATAAGTAGCATAGACAATAGGTAGAAAATAGACAGGGGGAGGGCAGGAATGGTGTGGGAAATGTAGAAGCTAAAGAACTTATGACACATGGACATGAACTAAAGGGAGGGAATGGGGGTGGGAGGGGGTGGGCAGGGGAAGGGGAGTGAAGGGGGAGAATGGGACAACTGTAATAGCATAATCAATAAAATATATTTAAAAAATGTGGAAAAAAGAGAAATACTAAAACTAATACAGTAGTTGAATCTGAGGGGAAAATACACAAAACAGGTTTTTGAAAATAAAATATATAAACCACTTAATCTGGCAAAAAACAGAAAGGCAAAAAACAGAAAATACATAATAAAAGAATAATCACCAAAATAAAAGAATCAAAAGATGCAAATCAACTTTATACTAATAAATTTCAGTATGTGGAAAAAGGGATAATTTTCTGAAATGACAGAAAACTTATCTACTAAGCACCATTATTACTTAACAGTGTCATGGAGACACAAGCCTACATAGCTAGGCAAGAAAAAGAAATTAAAGTTACCAAGTTGGGAAAGAAGATGAAACACCATTAATAACCGCAGAACTTTTTGGCCAACCCAATACACAAGCTACATGAAGAAAATCTGAGGTCATTTAAGGACACAAACTTAATTTTTATTTTTAAATGTCAATATCCCTTTAATTCATAAATTTAATGAGAGTCCAATAAACATACCACCTGAACTTTTTTAATTAGACAAACTGACTCTAAAATTTGTATTAAAACAATAAACAATTCTAGCAGGAGATCTCTGAAGAATGCCTTCTGGACAGACAGACTGAAGGGGCAGAACACAAAGACCAGAAGCAGACCCCAGGACCCAAGGGCAAGGAGGGCAGGCTCTCATGGCGAGTGAGAGAGGGACTCGCTGATCCCTGGGCATGAGGCAACCAGGCCACCTCAAAGGTGGGAGGGTCGTTGGAGTCTGTCAGAATTCCAAATGGATCGAAGAGTTAAATGGAAAAAATGAAGCCTAAAACATACCTGAAAAAAAAAGTAGGACACCATTTATAATCTTGGAGTAGGGAAAGCAAGCTGATAAATTCAACTACCCTTAAAATTTCAATAAACACTGCTTATGGGAATTTTACAAAACAACTGGAAAGAAAATTTCAATTCCTCTCAAAAAAAACAAAAACAAAACAAAACCTAATTTCCTGACTATATAAAGAGCTCCCAGGTTTCAAAAAAGATCAACAAGCTAAAGGATAAAAATCACACTAAGAAAAGAAAATACAAATCTCAAACACATGGTAAGAAAAAAACGCAAATTAAACTACACACACACACACACCTTTTCATTCAACAATGAAAAGTCAAAATTAGCTTCTCAACACATTCTCTTGGCAGGTCTCTGGGAAATAAGCATGCTTACTCTGCTGGCCTTTACTTTATCCTCACCCAGGGACATTTTTTCTCATTGTTTTGAGAGAGAGAGAGACAGAAACACAGACAGCTAAAGAGATAAAGACACTGACACGGGAAAGAAACATCAATAGTTGCCTTCTCATGCACACCCCAACCAGGGACTGAGCCCACACACTGGGTATGTGTGCCCTGACCAAGAATCGAACCCACAACCCTTCGCCCTACAGAAGCGTGTTCCAGCCACCTGGCCAGGGCTCTGCTGGTAGGTCTTCAAAGCGGCATGCCCCCATATGGCAGGTCACCCAGTAATGTCTAGAGTGGACTGGGTGAACTTTGCTGCTCAGAACGATGCACGGGTACACCCAGGTTATCCACTGCAGCACTGTCCCAGAAAAAGGCTCGAAACCACACAAACGCTGGCCTTTAGAGGGCAGGGTCAGTGGGTTCTAGCACCTCCCATTGCAGAAGACTTTGCAGGCTGTCCAGACAGGAGTAACACCCACAACATTAAGTCAGAAAAGAAAAACGCCTGAATAACATGGCACCACTGGAAGAGGGCAGTCGGGAAAAACCACGTTTATATTTGCCGGAAGAAACCACTGAAAGATACAGGAGAGGTACGGAGACTCCACTGGACACCTTTTAACACAATTTTGAAATATAAGTAATGTGAATGATGACCTATTTTAAAAATAACAATACCTAAACACAAGGCAAGTACTATTTTAAGTATTTTACAGACAGTAATAAATTTAGTCCTCATAACAGCTTATATACTGGGCTGGCCAAAACGTTTGTTCCGTTTTTTCCATAACATGGTTCTAGTAGTGCTTAGTTGTCTTTAACTTTATTCAAAAACAATTTTGTTAGATTGTATGGTAACAGCTGTCACACCAACATGCATTGTTATATAGTCATTTTAATATTGAAGATGGAAAATATGCAACATTTCCAGCATTATGTTTTATTATTTCGAGAATGGTAAAAATGCAACTGAAACGCAAAAGATCTGTGCCATGTATGGAGGGGGCGCTGTGACTGATCGAACGTGTCAGAAGTGGTGTGCAAAGCTTTGTGCTGGAGATTTCTTGCTGGGTGATCTCCACAGTCAGGCAGACCAGCTCAAGTTGACAGCGATCAAATGAAGACATTAATTAAGAACAATCAATGTTATACCATGCAGGAGATAGCCGACATACTCAAGATATTCAAATCAATAAAGTTATTGGTGAAAATGAAAAATGTGTCTTATTTTACAGGAAAAACCACATGGATTTTTTGGCCAAGACAATATATAGTCTCATCATGTAGACAAAAAAAAAGGAAGCACAAACGCTGTCCTTATTCGAAGTGTAGTAGGCTGACTTAATGGTGTGTTTTACCCAAGGGAAACACAGTGCGAGGTACTGTGTCGGGTGCAATGACGGACCGTGTGGCGGCTGCGTGCGGAGGACACCGGCTCTGCGACAGGAGGGCGGCGCGGCCACAGCTGGACCCCCGCTGCCCAGCACTTCCAGTGGGCAGCCCTTCGGTCCCACAGAAGCCGACGCCCCAAGACTGAAACAGGTCTCTCTCTTCTCCCCAGCTTGAATGGGATAATCAATCAACAGGCTCAAGGTTCACCAAAATCACTCAAATCTGAACAGCCCAATAAAATAACCCATAATATTTAAAAGTGGCATCCTGCTTCCTTGGTTCATTTGTACAGCAAAAAGGGACGTGAAATGCTGCATCTACAACCAACAAACTGAAGGGACCATTTCACTCCATTATTCCGCTATGGTGCTATGTGAATACAACTTACAATATTCTGTTCTTCAGTGTGGTGTGTGTGTGTGTGTGTGTGTGTGTTGTTGCTGTTAGAGAGACACTGATGCGTCGTTCCACTTGCTGGCGCGTTCACTGGCGGACTCCTGTGTGTGCCCTGACCGAGATCAAACGCACGACCTTGGCGTATCAGGGTTCCACTCCCACCCACTGAACTACCTGGCCAGAGCTACAATATGCTTAGTAAGAATTGGACATATTTTATAAAATGGCCATGTGTAAAGGGCAATTAAGCGCAATTCAAAACGACCATTCCAAGGGTGCGTGAAGACAACACTGCCACACCCAAGTGAGACACGTGCTGGACAATTATCAACACTGCCAAGTCGCCCACTTTCACAGATAGGAGATACAGTAATTCTAAAAACCCACTTCAAGCTTTTCTAATTTAACCATTAATACTTCACACACACGGCCCTGACCAGCAAGGCTCAGTAGGCTGGGCGTCGTCCCGCAAACCTAACGGTCACCAGTTCGATTCCCAGTCAGGGCACGTGCCTGGGCTGTAGGCCAGGTCCCAGGGTGTTTCTCTCCCTCTCTTTCTCCCTCCCTTCCCCTCTCTCTAAAAATAAATAAATATCTCACACAGAGAAATTATTATTTCCAGACCAAGCTACACATCACACAACAAATCCCAAGCTCTAGCAGATCTAAGTAGACAGAGCAAAACTCAACATGAGGCCAGAACTAGCTGCTTGGGCAGGCTACCTCACATTAAGACACATGACAGGAAAATGAGGGGGAAAATTCCGTGAGAGGCAGGATCGGGAACTGAAAACAATGAAGTGACACGGGACCACTCAGTGCAGGGAGACAACTTCACACAGGTCCGAAGCCCCTAACGCGTTACCTTGCCACCAACATCACACTACCTGTAACAGGGAGAACACTAAGCGCTGTTAGGTGAACTAGGCTGAGTAAACTGGGCGGCATCAAACATACTTTCAAAGTATGTTCCTCAGAAGTAGTTGGTGCTTTTGAAACTGTTCTTAAAGAAGCTCCAGTACCAAGAAACCTCATTCCCCGGCATGTCAGAAATATTAAGTTATATTGCTTTGTGCCATACTTCAAATGTTCCTTTTCATTAGGAACATTTTATTCAAATGAGGGGTTTCTTTTAAAGGACCAAAAAAGAAAAAACATTTAGCATTAGGCAGATAACAGCGTATGTAACCGCCGTATTAGCCAATTTCCTCAACAAAACTTGCCCGTCAATGCTGCGTGCCTAGCACTTCCGGAAAAACCACTGACCTGTGTGCGCCCCACGCTAGTGGGAGGCGGCAGCTGGACAAAGCGTGCCCAAGACTCTGCAGCAACCCTCAAAACCCAATTAAAAAATAACTGGACACTGCCCTGGCTCAGTTGGCTGAGTTGGCTGGAGCATGAGTGCCCAGTCAGGGTGCGTACCTGAGTTGTGGGTTCGATCCCCAGTCAGGGCATGTACAAGAGGCAATTTCTCCCTCACACTGATGCTTCTCTCTCCCACCCCTCTAAAATCAATAAACATATACTTGGATAAAGATTTAAACAATAATAATGAGACGCTGAGGCCAACATTTTTCTGAACTTAACTGCAACAACAAATTGTAAGTTCCGGTTGTGAGGAACAACTGCAGCTTTCGAGCGCCCTAGGACCCAACCCCACGAGGGAGACAGAAAGTGGAAACGTACAGGAGTGGCACTTACGGTGGAGGAAGCAGTCGTACTTGAAGCACCGCCGGCAGAAGAGCGTGTGGAAGGAGTGCAGGCTCTGCTCCCTCTGAACGGATTTGGCGTTCGGTCCGTCTATGTTCGGGGTGCACTCGGGAGGGAGGGCCCCTGGAAGCTGCTGCTCGGTGAGTTCCTTATACCTGACGGACCAAAAACACAAGTCAATGGGAAATGAAGGTTCACATTTTAAAAATAAAGTTTCTCAACAGATCCCATGCGTTGTTGTTTTTTTTAATCCTTCCTGAAGCATAAAAGAAAAGTCCACAACCATCTTGTGAAGAGCCAACTGAACATTACACGTGACACATCAAGAATGGAATTCGGAAGATGCATCATGGGAAATGTTCTTGTATTAGGCTGCCCATCACTGGCACTAAAATCCCTGCGAGTGTCCGGAGAAGCCCCCTCTGCACGGGCGACTGCTGCCCGCCGTGTGTGCGTCTGCTCTGTCGACAGCAGAGGTCTGGAGGCCAGAGGGCCGCGGGCTCGGGCATCACTCCGAGCACCTTGGCAAACATGTGACAAACGGAGTGAGTGGACCCTAGGTGACACCAGTTCCCTCTCCAATTAACCGCATGGCGAGCGGCATCCCAGACAAGCTGAGACAGCCTCAAAAGAACATCTTACTTTTCCTTCAGTTCTTCTGCCGTGCCCTTATCTGGAAACATGGAGGAAATGGCTTCAAAAATTTTGTCAGAAGGAAATTTCCGAGGTGGGCGGCTCTCTTTATCTACACAGGGAAATATAAAAGGAGAAAAAGAATGAAAGTAAACAAGTTTTCAGTCTTTCATTTTCTCCACAGCACTGTATGTATGTAACACAGCTCATCTTCTAAGAAATTATCAGCTTTGTGTTCCACTTCTAACATAATTTCCATGTACCTATGGCATAACAGTAGGTCAGACAAACAAAAGTTTTAACCAGACTGGGAGGCAGAAAAATATGGGTTCAAACCCCAGCTCTGCTGCTAAGTGTTTCTGTGACCATGGCTGGCCACTGACCTGGATGTGTTTCCACATCTGGAAATGGATGCACAGAACTACATGATCACTAAGGTGCCTCTTATAAAAAAATGTATGCTTCTGTAAAACTGCAGTTTTCCCCCAAATCCTTCTATATTGTCTTAATGAGCTTTGCCAAGTCTCCACCAACTCTTGGCTCTGCCTGGGGACCCTAGTTTTGGGTGTGGGGGTGAAAAGCATGGGCCCTGGAGCCACCAGAGCTGGTCATCATCACGGTGTGCTGGGCTGTCCCTCCCCAAGAGTGTGAACTTAAAAGCTGCTTCACTGCATTAAACCTTTCTCCTCCATGACGACACAGATCCACCCTGCGGGGCATTCTGAGGACTGAGCTGGCACACACAAAGTGAGGAGCACATGCCTAGCACACAGAAATGATCAGTGTGTTATCAAATGATCACTAGGATGGCCCCATGAAACCCCAAACACAGAATACTCTTTTGCTAGCTAAAGGAAATAAAGATGCTCAAGTGCAGAGTACAAAGTTGCAAATAACACTCTAATTTCCATTACACTGCTATCGATGTGATTTTAACCCCCCCCCAAAAGCAGTTAAGATCCACTTGTACTCGACTGTTTTTTTCTTGAACTGCTGCAGTGGCCACACACAAACCTAAGAGACATACCATCTCGGTTCTCCTCCAGATCCTTCTGTTTTTCTTCTCTCTCATCAGGCTCATCTCCATCATCGTCGTCATCCTCATCATTGTACTGACCAAGAGCATTCACCAATTCCACAAAGATCTCATCATTTATAAACCCACATTCTGAAATTCACCAAGTCAGACATCATAAACATACAGGGGAAAGTGGCAACGACAAGAGTGTGTGTGTGCCATCTTCCAGTCTGGAACAGCCAGAGCCCACCAAACAGCACTGCAAGCGCTCCTGTCAAAATGAGGGGAAATGACCCTCTCCGGGACTGGCCAAAGGCCAGGTTGGGAACAGAATTTGCCTTCAACACCTGTCATTTTCTCGTTCCTCATCCCTCCCCCAAACATTCCCAGTGCCTCCTACTATAACCGGACTCACTAGAAGCTAACTGTGGCCTTGGCCTCCTCCTTCAAATCAGTGTTCCTGGCAGACCTTGCTCTCCACTAGTGATGAGGATGGCTGGTGACAGTGCACGTATCACCCTCCTGCCAGAGCCAGCTGGCAGGCTCCCGCGGACACAGGGCACCGAAGCCAGGACTCTGCCCATGGAATCCAGGTGCTGCAGTGGCCTGGTGGGGAAGCTATGTGAGAGTGGGGGGCCTTTGGGATCCCACGTCCTGTCCCACAGGCAGAGCTTCGGCTCGTCTTACTTTCACTGCCAAAGGATCTTAAAATCTAGGGATGCTCAAACGATTACATTTAATTTATGTTACTGACCTAATTTATGTTATAACCCACTATGCATAAATTGCACATGGCAAACATGGTCCTTCAATTTATAAATAGGGAAAACAATGAAAATTTTAGGCTTGTGAGCCAGACCAGCCCAGCACAAAACTTAATTTATACATTAAAAAAATCTTTTCCGTATCTATGCTTTAAAAAAATCAAATTATCTCACAACTCTTCGGCCCCCTTTTCCAGGAGAATAAAGCCATGGCTCACCTCTATCCCCGTGTACTTTTCCATCATAATTTTTTATTAGTTCTTCAATGAACGTCCCATCCTGGTCTAAAACTTCATCCCCCATGTAAGGAATATTGTGTAAAACAGTTTCATCTTCCACCTAAAAGTTAAAAAATAGTAAGTTTAAAAAACACCCTTATCTATCAAAAGTTTTAAAAATCAACGAGATAAATGAAAATTGTGACAATTTTTTTCACAAGCAGGTATCTTTACTCGGATCCCCAGACCTGAAATAATGGACAGCAAACTCTCTAAAAATGAAACACCTCTCCTGCCCTGTGACAAGCTGTGACTCAGTTGGATATCGTTCTTCAAACCAAAATGTTACGAGTTTGATTCCCAGTCCCGGCACGAGCCTAGGTTGCAGGTTCGGTTCCCAGGTGGGGCACATCGGAGAGGCAACAGACCAATGTTTCTTGCATCAATACTTCTGTTTTCAGCCCTGGCTGGCATAGCTCAGTGGATTGAGCGCGGGCTGGGAACCAAAGTGTCCCAGGTTCAATTCCCAGCCAGGGTACATGCCTGGGTTGCAGGCCATGACCCCCAGCAACCGCACGTTGATGTTTCTCTCTCTCTCTCTCTCTCTCTCTCCCTTCCCTCTCTAAAAATAGGTAGATAAAATCTTAAAAAAAAAAAATACTTCTCTCCGTTTTCCATTCCCTCTTGCCCTCTCTCTATAAAATCAATAAGCACATCCTCTGGTGAGGGTTTAAAAAAAAAGATCCCATTCTCCAGTAAGTATAACTGAAACAAGTTCAAAGAAAACTACTGAGCTTACCTAATCTAACATGCCATCAATCATTAAAACTTCCCATTATTTTATCTACACGCTCTTATTTCCACTGATAGTGTCTTACAATTGATGAAATAAAAAACACTACCATAGGAGTTTCTAAATTTCACTTGATCTAGTTACTGACATTCAATCTAATAAAAGTCTAGGGTTAATACAACAGAGTATCCATGGTCCACTGAAGTTTATGCTGAAAGGATTTACTCATTTACACAAGAAAATTCTAGAATAACAAAAAATATTTCAATACGGAGCTGAATATAACGCACATCAAAAGTGATAATGCTAAGGAAAATGACAGATGAGTTTATATCAAATTTGGAAGACCACAGGGGGGAAGGAGGTGCTAGCCTAGCTGGGAAGAGCCAGAGACAAACCCAGAAAAAGCGGGGTACTTCGGAACACAAGGGACAGAGCGAAAGCTGGCAGTTGTGGGAGGAAGAGAGCTTTCAGCGGAGGACAGAAGGGCAGTAATGACACATCAGGACCGAGGGCTCTGAAGTCTGTACTGAAGAACACTAATTAATGAACAGTGAGGACAGCTCTAAGTCTTAGGCCTTTAAACAGGGCTGTCCTGGTTAAAAACAGAATTTTAGAACGATAATTCCGATAAACAGAAAGGACAAGCTAACTCCTGAACCAGGAGGTCAGGGCGCCTACTTCAAGTGCAAGGTGCCTCGCCCCAGCCAGGTGGCCGAGCTGGCTGGACCGGGGCCCCGCACACGGAAAGGCGGCGTGTTCAATTCCAGCCAGAGCACACACCTCCCAGGTCCTGGGTTTGGCCCTGGTCAGGGACACACGGGGGCAACCCTTCAACGTTTCTCTCTCACGTCGGTACTTCTTCCTCCCTTCCTGCCTCTCTGAAATCAGTAAGAACATGTCCTCGTGGGAGGTGCCTCAGGCTGGGAGCGAGACCCGCAGGGAAGAAGACACGGGCTGCCAAGTACTGGAGGGGCAGTAGTTAAGAAAGGGAGTACTCCCCAGTAACCCCTGGACAACAAACTGAGGACAACTGCGGAGTTCATACCGTAGACAGAGAAAAGGAAAATGGAAAATTGGGGGGGGGGGGGGGGGCGCGGGGAGAGTACATAGTGTATAAATGAAAATTCAAATTTTAATGTACTGATCTATTCAGATTCAAGCTTGTGTACAACTGGAGTCCAGTCTTCATTACATCTCACTTGCACTAATCCCATTTAAACTAGGCAGGTTCATTTTTCTGGATGCGGGAAAAAATTAAGTGACAATGGCTATTTTGTCTTCCCAATCATATCCATATAATCCTGTCCCCACAACACACCCAGCATAATAAAGAGAGTCTGCTTAATGTGCTTGGTCAGTGTCCAGTAGAACCCATGGATGACTCACAAATAGTATGTATTGGCAAGTTTAAACACAACATTCTTTCAGAATTTCAGTCTGTGAAAATATGAAACTTCCCTTAAGTTCTTGCATTATGAGCCTCAACTAAATGTTTCTGGCTCTGACTGGTGTGGCTCAGTTGGTTGGACATCAGCCCATGAACTAAGGGTGCCGGTTCAATTCCCGGTCAGGGCACTAGCCTGGGTTGCAGGCCAGGTCCCCTGCTGGGAGCAGGCAAAAGGCAAGTGATTGATGTTTCTCCACCTCTCTTTCTCCCTGCCTTCCTCTCTCTCTCAAAATAAATACTTTTTTTAAAAAAACCTTAATGTTTTTGAATAAAGCCTTAAACATACAAATGTATAAAACTGCAGAAGAGTATCCAAACTCTGCCTTTAACCCCCCACTATAAAATCTTTAAAAGTTTTAAACAATAAAATATAAGCAATTCTCTACAGGCTCACCAAAGATGTCCATCAACATTATTACCCTTACTATTTTATATATCAAGTAACAGAACTATACTTTCATGCTTGCTCCCCTGAGTATCTATCTTTTCTGTGATGTTTGTTATATGTATGAAAATCTTCAATTCTTGTATCTTTAAATGAGAAAAATCTTATTTAACCCATTTGCATTCTAGATTTACTTACATAGCACAGAGCTCAATTTTAGTTTTAACATTGTGAAAATATTAAAAGAATCTTGTAATTTTTTTCTTTTTTTTCTCCTGCTAGGAAAAAAGAAACCAATCGTATGAAAGCTTGGGAAAAAATAACACTATTTCATATATCCAGTAATAAAACCACACTTCTATTGAACGAGTCAAGAACGCACACTCAAAGTTCTCTTCTGCTCCGTCCTCCGTCCCACTTCTGTCTGGAACTACACACTAGCATCTCACTATGAAGGCTGTGGGGCTGGGGGGTTACCTGTGGCGATGCTTGCGTTTTACAAGCCCTAAGACCATTCCACAGTGCACATTGTCACTTAATAACATGCTGCCTAAACTGCTGTAAAGAAGTTCTCAATTAACAAAACCTCAAAGTCAGACTGACCTCTTCCAGGCTAAAAACTAAACTTCATCTGTTAAATATGTTTACATCTGTCAATCCCAGGTGTGGTTTTTGCTTAATGCTTTTCCTTTGAAGAACATTTTAAAACTCAAAAGGACTAGGAAAAGAGCAACACTACAAATGCTTAAAACAGATATATATAAAAATCAGTTTAAAAACACTACTCTGATCATTTTGATAGCTTTTTTTACTCATATTATCTTGCCATTTAGAACAGTGATTATCAAATACGCAGAAGCTACGTTATTTACGCACCATGAAATTCTGCTGTAGGGGAGACCAAGAATACATTATGGGCACTGAGGCGACTGCATTCAGCGTCTTTAATGGGATGACTTGTGTTGGAAAGTCCAAGTCACTGGTCACCGAACACTAGAACAGAAAAAATAAAACGACCTGTAAGAACAGACAACCTGAAGCTATAGCAATTGTATCATTAAGAGATGCTGCCTACTTACATAATTTTAAACTGGAAATTTTTTAATTTAAAAATGTCTGTCTTTACCTAAGGCAGTACAGTTCATAAAACCCAGAAATAATTCTCTCTTCTTTTACTTAGGATAAAAAAATGCTTCAGATTTTGCAAATTTTTAATTAACAAATTTTTAATTCCACCCCTTCTCATACTTACCAATCAAAACCTGTATTTACATTAGCCTCAGATTAACTGCTCAAAATTTCTTCTACACCTCAACCATATGGATTAATAATATAGATACCAAATACGCCACTTAGATCTAGCTTAGTAAGAATAGGGAAACTTGTTAGGTTAAGCTTTATCTTTATCTTCCCTTTTAAAAAGCCCAGGTGTCATGTGCTGAGTTATCAGGTGATACACAAACATTAAAGGGTAACAGAGCTGAGTTTCAATCACAGCAAAATGGACCAAATCAATTCGGCAAAGCACACTCTCTAAACTAATAATAATAATAATAAGAGTTAATGTTATCAAGCCCTTTGCACGTGTTAGGCACCACTTTACACACACCAGGTCTGACCATATTCAGTCCTCATTGCAACCCTGAGAGATGGGGCCCACCCTTCGCCCCCGTTTTACAAGCGAGAAAACAAAGGTGAAGAAGGTAAAGGGTAAATAACCAGCTCACAGTCACACCGATGGGGCTGGAATGTAAGCCCAGCGAGTCTGACTCCGGAGCCCTGCACACACGGCCGTGACAGCTCACCCCTACAGGGTGCCCGTGCCTGCGCTCCCTGTGAAGACCGTATTTCATCCAATCCCGATGACACCAATTTCAAGGCATGCCTTTATCTTCTGTGTCACAACCACTGTTCCAGTTAAACTGTAACATAATGCTTTCTTATCGCAGAGATTCTAAAATGCATGATGGCTTCAGATGTTAAAATATTAGAAAGTTTGCATCTTTGATTCTATGAAATACGGTAAAAATCTGTGCCCAGATAACCACAACAGTTTCCATCCCAGTCTAGGGATCCAGCTTTTCTTAAAGAATAAGTACCTTTACCCAATTATCAGGCCTCCAGAGCCTTCTCAAAAATACCCTGGACACACATGCATAATCTATAATCAATGAAAATAGAGCAAAAAAAAGTAGAATTGAAGTGGTAAAATAAAGCAAATAATAATGCTATATACACATAATTGTTAATCACTTAATTTTTATTTAAGAGGTCTTAAAAATAACAGGACTAGATTTGGTGACATCAGAGTGGACACTGTGGGCACAGAGACCACGCCTGGCCCACAGCATTTCGCCAGGCCAAGGGGTCATGTGTCAACAGTCAGAGTCACTGCAGCACAAACACAGTCCCTTCCTCAGTGGAAGGGAAGGTTAAAGATAGAGTAGTTAGGAAGAACTGTGACAGTGATTCATCCATTAATTTGCTTTCCAAAAGGGCAAAGATAAAGATAATACCAGAAAGCTCCACACTCCCAAACCCGCAATCTTTCCCAGTCCCCCTCTTTAGTCTCTGATGCAATTCTTCATCCATCCGTCCAACCACCCAACTGTAACAGTAGTTAACATTTATTGAGCACGTACTATGTTGCAGGCACTGTGCTAAGTGCTTTATAGACATTATCTTAACCACTCACCTCAGCCGTTAGCTTCACACCCTAACAAATGAGGAGGCTGAGGTGCAGAGAAGTGAAACCACTAGCCTAGTCAGAAAGGTAGTGAATGACCAGGCCGGCCAGGACGGAGGCCTAAGTCTGACTCCAGCACGGAGAGCTTCCTCACTGTTACAGACGTGGAGTGGGCACCCCACGCACCTCCTCCCCCAGACCCTCCTCTGAGTCCTGGCCCTGCCGAGGCTTCCTTCCTTCCTGAACAGGAATACTGACCCGGTAACTCTGGGGCAAGTATCATACACTGTCCAGTGATTTTAAGTACAGAGTAATTTTCATTTCTTGCAAAACTATCAGTTTTTACTTTTATTTTAAATTTGGCAGGGGTAATCATTCTCTGGCTTTAATTCTGAAGATTAGCCCCCTGTTAAGCCTGGGGTTTGGGGCGGTGCGTGCAGGGGAGTGGGTGGCCTCTCCAACTCGTGGCTGATTTACCTGCTTTAACATTAAATCCAAGACCACACCTAAGGTCAGACAGCCAGGTATTCTACTCGACTACTAGGCGGGAGGAATGCTGGCGTCGCTTCATCTGGCTGCTCCAGCCATGGGGAAAACGCTCTGGCTACTACTGAATGAAGCCACCGAGTCTTCTCGTGAACCGCAGAACTGACAGAAGCACAGAGATAAGACGGCAAAGGCTAACCTCGGGACTACCTCCACCCGCACCTGTCGTCCTCCCACGAGCCATCACGTCAGTACGGCCACACGAGAGTCGCCGAGCTCTCGGGAGGGCAGCCGCGGCAGAGGCAGAGTGTGGCTTTAGCTCTCTGTCTCACAATGATACTCAGCACAGTGTCTCAAAAAAGAGTAGGCACTCAAAAAATGTTTCTGGAATACACCGACTGCATTTGCTGATTCTCCCCAATGGAGAACTCGTTATTTGAATTTCTCTTTAAAGCTAAGAGAGCGTCCAGTTAGGAAACTAAAGGTCTACATCGCTTCATTATCTACGTAGTATCTCCAGAAACCTATCCCACTCTTTAGCTATCAACCTTAACTAATAACCATATTTCTCTCACTTATGAAATAATATTCAAATGCAAAAGCATTTGTTGGTAAAAACAAGTTTGGGAATTCTTATTGACTTATAGGAAAATTATTCAAAAATCCCAGTTACTTACCAGTAACTTTTTTTCTTTGAAAATGTATCATCCTTGACAGTTTATATAATTAAGCCTCCTATCACACAGAGCAATAAAAAGGATTTTGACCTTGTGGGTCTCCACAGCATTTTACCTGATCAGAGGCACGTGTCCTGCACTCAGGAGCTCACTAGGAGACCACCTGTATCAACAAATAAATTCTCTAATTCTAGTTTCAACTTGAGCATCACAAGGAAGTTACCATATATGATTTATTATCAGTGATAAAGAAAGAAAAAAACTACATTAAGTATCAAGGATGCTACATTTTCAGAGAAACACAACTTACTGGTAAGTAACCAGGTTCCTCTGAGGATGGATAGACTTACATCAACCAGCTGGTACAATAGGCGACTGTGTGGCTGGACCACTGGGAGCTGGAGAGGGAAGTCAAGCCAAAAATAGGAGTTGTAGGAGTACACAACCAAACTGAGACTCTTGGCAGAAGGCTGGTTCCAAGTTAAAACTGTGTTATGGAAAATCGTAGAGGGAAGAGCAGGTGAATGGCCTGCAGGGAAGGGAAAGAAATTAACACACCCTACTATGTGCCAAGCACTGTGCTACAGACTTTACCAAAGTTAACTTCTTTACAACTCACCACTACCCTAGGAGGCAGATAACTCCCCATCTTACAGTGGCACATCCCAAAGGACAGCAGCCATAGCTCTCCGGGCTCGGAACAATCTTAACATCGGAAGGGTTAAGTCCGACTTTGTGTAGTAGGAGGGAAAATACAGTCAGTTAACCAAATTAATAGTACTCTTGGATACTGGTTGGTCCGTTTGATTCACTCCAGAGACACAGGTGAACTGCTGGCATTGTCTAATACCCTTTCGCTTTCCTAAGCGAAACAATAAGGACTGTCTCCCGTCTAAGGTGTAGGGAAGAACAGGTCAGGAGGAAGCATCAGCTACCACCCAACTCCGGAGAAAAGCTGGCCATCATTTCTGGAACTACCCATGTTCTTTGAGATCAGAGTAAAGACAACACAGCCAAGTTTTAAATTCACTCGCCCTTCTGGTGAAATGAGAGCGTATGGAACTTGAGTTCAGACTGCTCTTATGTGAAGAAAGTGCTGAAGAAAACTGTCTGGATCGAGCCTGGGTCAAGCGAAGAGAAGCTCAATAGTAAGTGACTCATTACCAGGTTAGGAGGATGCTTAGGAGAAGGTGATTCAAACAGACGAGTGGCTACATCAGGCAAGTGTCAGAAGTAAAAATGCAAAGAAAAAAGTCCTGATTGACATAGATGTTTTTAATACAAGCACCTCATCAAGGGTCATGGAACTAAGGAAAGAAGGAGTGGTTCGCTCTAACTTGAACATTATTTCTATTTTGTTGTTAAACATTTGTTATGCTGCAGAGCCATCTGGACTGGGGACACCACCTCCACCCTGCGACACAAGGCTCTTCCCGCAAGTTCACATAAGCATAATAGAATCCTGTACGCATCGGCTCTTACACTTCTGGGGGCAACGGGGGCCCATATGTAGCACTTAACACACAACATATAACATCTGGAATACAAACTCAGGAAATTGAGACACTTAAAGCTCTTCCTTGCATCCTAGCTTCAGACACCTGGTCCTGAATGAAAGACATCATAAATCTACAAACCTAGTAAATACATCAACTGTTAGAACCCCACGAAGTCTGGGTCTGAAGGGGCTGTTAGGGTGAATCGCCTCCTCATAATCTGCAGTTTTGCTAAAATACCGGAGGTCAGACACAGAACCTAAGTTGGTAAAAGTACAAAAACACTCAGCAAAGCACATTAAGCAGGTAACAGAGCCACGTTCATCCATTACATGCAAACTCAAGTACCTAATTCAAGAACAGTCCTGTGAATGGAAAATAAGACCATTTGTGTCATGGAAAAACAAACAAAAACTAAGAAACCGAGCAAAGAACATCATACAAGTCCTTAGTTTCCATAAGCTATGGCAACACATCGCTGTGGAGTCTTGCTTCCATGCATGGACGTGGGGTTAGGGTCAGGCTAAGGCTCAGGCTACAGAGCAGCAGAGGCCCCAGTTAAAGGCAGCAAGACTGGCACCCAGCCAGAGTGCCCGAGGAGAAGCACCAAGCCCTTGCTCGGGTGGTAAACCTGCTCAGGTGACCACCAATCAGATTGATCTTTGCAAAAGAGATTTCTAAATGCTATGCAGCTACTCAATGGCTATTTAGTAATAGTGTTAAAACAACTGTAAAGCTAAATAGAAAAAATTTAAAAGTCAAACACCCACTTACTATGCCAAAGGAAATTCCTGATTTGTTAAATGACAGTAAAATATAAAAATGAAAACAATCCTAATGGTAAGGATGGACAGATCATTTATAACCTTGAAGTGCAGACAGACTTTCTAAGCCTTTAAGAATCACAGAAATCAAAAGACGAGATTCTAACTTAACTACACAAACTTTTAAAACTTCTGCATAACCGAAGTATATCAGAGATAACATCAAAATGAGAGGGGGAAATCCGCAAAACCTGACCAAACACTAGTATCTGTGACGTACAAGAAGTCCTTTAAAACCTTAAGGAAAAAATCCAACCTAATTTTAAAGGATCCAAGACCATAATAGGCCAATTCGTACAAGAAATATGAACGACAGACACCCAACCTCACTGAATAATTTAATAAAGGCAAACTGTAGTCATTTCTCACCCACTGCACTGACAAAGATTAAAAGGGTAACATTTGATGCTGGGAATATAAGCAGACACCCCCATAAACAGCTGGCCATAGCAGAAAGGTGGAGCCTTTGGGTGGCAATGTAGTGGTAATCCCTATCAAAATTTTAAACATCATATCCTCAACTTTTCCTACAAAAGTACTGGAGAGATGCAAAGATGCATATGAAGAATATTCACAATGCTAATTACAAAAGTGAGACATAAAAACCGAAATGTCTACCAGTTGACAGCAGGGCAGTCAATCACAGTTTCTGCACAGCACCCAGCGCTGTGCGCTGGCAGGGAGCTGAGGACCCAGACAGGGCTGTGAAGTGATGGCCCCAAATGGCAGGCCTGCTTCACCTGGGAGTAACTTTTCAAAATAGAATATATATTATCATTATTACTAACACGTTACAGACATAGAACTCTCAAAGAATAAAAGTCATGGGGATTGGACTGCTTTATGTATTTCTTTATCTGAATTCTTCAAGTTATCACTTTGCAATGCCCTCTTAATTGGAAAGATGAAAAACAGGAATCCCACTGACCCAACAGATATTCACATTAGCTGGTATAAAACTGCCACATCGGTTGCCAAGGCAGCTCATGAAATCTACCCAAATCTCCCAAAATGGTACAAATGATACTCTTTTATAAAATCTAATAGGAAAAAAACAGAATCCTAAGCAGTAAATTTCAATCAATCTACATTATCAAGCTAAATAAATTGTGCCAAAGTTCTAGGTCTAATAAAATTTTCTTATTTCTCCATAGCAATAAGTATTGTTTAACACTACAGACTAGGCAAGCATTTCTTTTGGTTTTGGCTTGTTCTGTGTGCTTTTAAAATACCTGTCAAAATTTGGTTTTGCATTTTGGGGAAAAAATCTTTGTAACAGTCAATTTAACAATAATTTTTAAACACAAACATATAAACAGCATCCCAGAATAAAAACAATAAACTAAATGCAAACTTGTCCTGGCCAGTGTGGTTCAGTTGGTTGGAACTTTACCCCATAACCAAAAAGTGGTGGGTTCTATTCCCAGTCAGGATACATACCTAGGTTGTAGGTTTGATCCCCAAACCCTGGTCAGGGTGAATGTGAAGAGCAACCAAATGATGCTTCTCTTTGCATTGATGTTTCTCTCTCCCCCTTCCTCTCCCTCTAAAAGCAGTTTTTAAAAATGCCCTGACTGGTATGGCTGAGTGGACTGGGAGTCACCCTACAAACCAAAAGGTTACTAGTTCGATTCCCAGTCAGGGCACATACCTGGGTTGCAGGTCAGGTTCCCAGTAGGGGGCACACAAGAGGCAACCACACACTGATGTTTCTCTCCCTCTCCTTCTCCCTCCCTTCTGTCTCTTTCTCCCTCCCTTCCCGTTTAAAATAAATAAAATCTTTAAAATATAAACTCAAAACATTGTAAGCGACCTTTCTTTTTTGTTAAATGACCCTTTGGAGTGCATTAAATGCTTTTACTGGATTAGTTTCCTTTTGAAAGAGAAGAAACGCTTCCTTTACAGTCATTTAAGAAATGCTCCATCTATTTCAGCCAAAAGAAAGCCAGAAAAGAAGCGAAGGCTGCAGTGATTTGAAAAGCTGCATGGGTAGAAGGACCGGCAGAGTTGATATAAGACTAATCCTCCAAGAAAATACCAACAAATGGTTAAGAGAGGCAAAGAGTAGCAGAAAGCAACTTAAAAACCAGCTCCATCAGGAACCAAGAAAGGATGGATATATTGAGACTGAAAGTCAAAACAGACACTTGGGAGAGACATCCGTTTATTTTTAAGACATGACAAAAGCAACCTCGCTCCCTCCCAACCTCCTGCTCAAAGGACTCAGGAGACTCCAGACCTCCTGAGTAGGTAATGTAATCCTGCAATTTACAAAGGAAAGGATGCATGTCAGTGTGTTGAAAGTTGAGAGTATGTTTAAGTAAGAGAACACTAAAATTATACACTGGGTATACTAACATATATTTTCTTTGTAACTAATAATTAAATTTATTTACAGCTAATTTAGGAAAGTGTATTACCAAGTCAATAAATAATGTCAAGTGTTTACATGTAAACAAAACAGTGTTATTCTTCTCCTTTAACAAAAATAAATCCAAACTGCAAATATATTAAAGAACCTACACATTCTATGTTATTTCAATAGAAGTCTCTCCAAAAACAATATACAAATGTCAAAAGATAGGTGATGAACTTAAAATCATCTCAGGTATCACTAGGAAGAGCAAGCCCATGTACTGAAAAGCCCAAGACATTTAATTCTTCCTGAACAGGAGGACCAGGGGGCCTTCCTGACCCTGCTCGTCTGTCAAGCATTCTCAAGAAGCCCCACATTTCAACACACATGAAAAATTCTCACTCTTGTAGTGCAGAAGACACAGAATTCTTGCAAGAACATGATGTTCTCCTGGGAATCTAAAAATGCATATTAGCAGGGCATTTTTAAATTACAAAGCTAATCACACCACTTGCCCAGAAGACAGACAAACATTTGAGCAAGCCTCTTTCAGTCATAATAGGGAGAGGTAATAAAAGCTTGACATGAAGAATCGATGAAGAGGAAAGTGCTTCGTGTTTTTTAAGCAAGAAATAAATAAATGTTCAAAAAGAAATGCACTAGTCAGAACTAGAAGAGTAATTCTTAAACCAGTTTCTTCCTTAAAACTGTAAGAGCAGACACACTGACGGAAGAGATGACTACCCACATGGAGACAAGGAATGAAAGTCGCCAGGAAACGCTGTGATGAATGGCCACATACTGTGGCAATAAGGCATGTGTCCCTCAGCTTGTATGTTTCACTTAATGACATTTTTAAGCACTTTAAGATCAACCGAAGAATAAATAAATAAATAAATAGCATCTATTACACTCACTGACTCCAGTAAGTCAGAAGTATTCTTTAAAAGCACAAAAACAGACACGTATTTTTGCAGGTAATACTGCTTAAGGTTCTGTAACCTCACTGAACAACAGGTACCAAAGTGTCTTATAAAAGCACATTAAGAAAACAACATACTACAGATGTTGTCTCCAGGTTCAGCTGCAAGAGCTACTTAATCTGAAGTCAGCATCTACAGCAGTCACTTCATTAGACCAGAAAGTAGACTTGTCAGACATTCTTTACTAAAATAACCTAGATATAATCAGTCACTTTAAAACGAAGTGTATGTACCAGTACAGAAAAGAAGAAAGTAGAAGACGTGTGAGAGATGGAAAACTGTCGTTGAATCACCATCATGCCACAAGATTTAAACTGGGGACGGGACGCATAAAGGAGGAGCATACGAAAATGAGCAGTGTCCCAGCACCACTTCCAAGTGCTGAAAGCCAGGGACTGGGTGTCTGGGTCAACACGCAGTCCCAACCCTGCCAGGCCCGCTACTGGGAAAGTCTGCCCAGCAGGCTGACTCTTACTTATCCTCCTGCTTCTAACCTACTTCACACCCCGACTTTTAGAGCCTATAAAAGAAATCAATATATACCTGAGAAGGCTCAAACTGGAGAAAAAAAATGGGTGTATTCTTATCTGAAAAGTAAGGCAATTAGACAGAGATTATTAAGTTCCTTTCTAGCTCTTAAGATTTTATTAGTTATTATGGTAACAGCAAAAAGCTTGTCACAAACTGTATAAACCTTCAATTCCCAAAAGTCAGGGACGATGGCCTGAAAGGAGGTGAGGATGGGGGAGTAAAAGAAAAATCCTCTGAAGCAGACTGGTTATCAAGAGCTGCTCAAAACCAACGTTGCCCGACCAGGCCAGAGCTCCATGCAACAGAAACTGAACTCCTGAGGCTGGGATTACTTCCCTCCTTTCCCCTCCTATTTTGTGAAAATGGTGTTTCTCAACCTGCAAGGGGTACTAAGTTTAGAAAACAGTTTTATTAAAATGCTAATTTCTTCTCACAATCTCTCACATAAATTCACAATAAAAAGTTAGCTTTACATGCAATGATGTTTATCTCCATTTGACGAAATCAAAAAGAAATTTTCAACTCGTAAATATTCATTTGACTATAATTGTATTCTTAAATTTAATACCAAAAATTACATTGTGAGCAACTGAAGTTGTACATAAATAACGAACTTCACTATTTTCTTAATGCATCTGAGCAAAGTGTACTCTTCTGGGCCCACATCAGATCATCAGAGCAAGCAAAACGGGCTGAGCTCTCCTAGGGCTCAGCTTTCTCCTCTGGGGAAAGGCGCAGCCCAGCCACCGTGGAGACCGAGGGGAACGGCCTGCGCACAGTGCCTGCACGGTGCCCAAAGTCGTAGCTGCTAGCTTTTATTATTAATGCAAGCTGGGCTTGTGATAGCATTTTGAGATTTGCAATGGATGGCAAAAATAAGTATTCCATGTGTTTCTACCTTATTTCCCCAAATTTCTAAGATTTATTCCTCCAGGGAGGGGGAAAAAATGAGGATTTTTTTGTCTTTCACCTCAAAATTTTCAAAAGGTCACCAGACAAAACTTTCAGAAGAACTACTAGAAGCCACTTGCTTAACTCTTTCAAGACCATTCTGACTGGCATAGAAAAAAAACCCTTTCACCCTCAGTACATCAATGAACAGTCATGACCTCCGACACGCAGGCCTGGCCTGGCCCAGATGGCGCAGACGTGCTCATGGCATATCATACGTATGCGCACACGTGCTGGTCAGACCTGACAAAACGCATGAATGGCTAAGAACATCCCAAGTCAGGCGTCACCAGTGAGACCGCCCGCCGTCACGATGTCAGCACCAGGGCCGTGTCTGTGGCACCCTGGGCTACTGTGACAGTGCCGACAAGTCCCTGAAGCCAGCGCACCAGAGCCACAGGTCTCAGGCTGGGGCAAAGTAGTGCTTGATTACCACCATGTTACATTAAAAATGGCTACTCGTTCACATGTATTTTAGAACAAATTCCATAGTTTAGGTCAGCAATTTTCAACTTTTTCATGTCATTCCACACATAAACTAATTACTAAAATTCTGCGGCACACCAAAAAATATATATTTTGTGGATTGGACAAAAATAATAGGTATAATTTTGATTCATTCATACTGGACAGCTACTGTTTTGTTGGCTGTAGTCATTTTCTTAACAATCAATCTAAGGGAAAAGAGGTCAACGCCCCTGACTACCTAGTTAGGTATTGTAATTTTTTTAAAAGATTTTATTTATTGTTTAGAGAGAAGGGTAGGGAAGGAGAGAGAGAGGGAGAGAAACATGGGTAAGTGAGAGAAACATCAATAGGCTGCCTCTTGCACACCCCCAACCGGGGACCTAGCCTGCAACCCAGGCCTGTGCCCTGACTAGGAATCGAACTAGTGACCTTTTGGTTCATAGGTTGATGCTCAACCCACTAAGCCACCAGCCAGGGAGGGTACTGAATGTTTTTAAAACTTCTTGTGGCGCACCAGTTGAAAACTGCTAGTTTACACAGGTGCTCAGGTCAACAATTACCTACTCCATAGGGTAATCTAAATTCCAAATCACTTTTTCCCTCTTTCTGCTTAAGCCCATTCAGACAGCATAACATACCCTATGCCAGCTTCCTATATAACACAGGTGCTTAAACAGAAATGCTTTAACATGGGTCTACACTGTTTAAGTGTCCACATTATCTTTCATCTTGTTGCCCCTGTTTTCCTGTTACTGAATCACACAATCTACCACAGACTTATCACCTTCCTTTAAGATTTTTTTGTAGGAATTAATATCTCATTCATTTGGAAATGCTATAGAAAAGGACATTCCAAATCCTCAATACTGAATTTAAAAATTTTTATAGAAGCCCTGGTTGAATGGCTTAGTTGGTTGGAGCATCATCCTGTACACCAAAAGGTTGTAGGTTCGATCCCCAGTCAGGGCATGTATGGGAGGTAACTGATAGATGTTTCTCTTTCTCTCCCTCCCTCTCTCTCTAAAATCAATACACATATCCTAGGGTGACAGCTTTTTAATTCTTATTAAAAGAACGTTAGAATTTAAACAAAATGTGGAAAACTTTGTCTATAAATTTGAAGAAAAAGGAGAGAGTTCTTACAGCATGGCTAACTCATATTAGTGGGGGGAAAAAAGACAAGTGAGTCAGAAAGCCTTGATCTAAATAGTGATCTGATGAGGACATTGAAGAGTATTTAATTAAAAGATACTTTTCAACAACAGTCTTTAAAAATCTAGCAACCTGCCTACTAACAGTGGAAAGTATGTCAAACACTAGAGCTCCCTTACAGGTATTAGCGTTACCTAAGGCAGACATTAATGGTTACACAGGAAGAGAAATGGCAATAAAAAGATGGACATCCAGAAGTCAGTGGCTTTCTCTCAACAAGCAACAGTGTCCCGCCAGCAGACAGCAGAGCGCACCGAGAAGGACCGCAGCGCATGAGTTCACCAACCTCCCTGGTCCCGCGCAATGAGCTCACAGAAGTCAGGATGTGCACGGGCTGGATCCTTCGCTGCTTCCATTCTTGGTTTAAGATCTCCGTTCTTTCCACAATTTTCTGACGATTGGAACTAAACATACTCTTTAAAAAAATGAAGGAGGGGGGAAAATTGTTCATTTTTAGAACATTTGTAATATCTCTACTGCAGGTTAACATCTAGTGATCTTTCAAAAATATCAGGAATATTCCCTCTAATGCATAAAGATTTTTAAGTGAACTGTGGTTTCCCACATTTAAATAATACAAACACACCACACCTATTATTTTATTGCAAATGGGAGAGGAACAGGGAATTATTTCCATCCTCTGCTGACTTCGTATTTTTAAAAAATGACAGTGACTTCAGAAACATAAAACCATGCACAACCCTGTACGTGTGGGCCCGGAGTCCACACATGCGATGCAAAGGTATGCAGAAAAGGCAGTGAATTTCAAGTAGGCTGAAAATCTGTCCCTTATCACTAAAGGTGCGCGGTACAATTTTTATGTTAACACAGATAAGAACCTGAGCTTCCCAGTCTTCACTGATCATAATGTAAATACAGCCTTGGCTGAAAATGTACCATTTCAAATTAAAACTTATCTTTAGGGAGAAAAAAGCTATCTTCAATTGTACAAGCATTTTCACAAAAGACAGGGAAAGTGATACCTTGACTTCGTCAGCTCGCCGGAACCTCTTGAGCTGCCGCAGCCGCATGTACTCAGGACTTCACACGCTTCCGCCAACAAACTGGCCCCTTCTCGGACTTCTTTCCAGTCTGGCCCATGATTATTCTAAAAGCAATGGTTTCATATCAAAATCACTAATCTAACCAGCTGAATACGGTCACTTGTGTTTTAGTCCCCAGCAAACTAACAATAAACAAAAATAATACATAATTGTACTGTAGACATTTGCAGAAGGGTGCTCATTTGATCTGTATGGTTAAATCCTTAAAACATTTCATTCAAAGTACTATAAAGCTTTATTTATCACAACTTTTAAAAGATGTATTTACAAAGATTCCCCACTCCTAGAGACCAGCCATCTCATAGAAACATGATCCCATTACAGGAATTAAGCGTACTATTTAAATAAGCTAGTTTTTAATCTATGGCATCCACACTGTGGAGTGCCACAATGTACAATGACCCTAAGTTTTCATCATTACATCACTGGCAAAGTTGAGTAATATAATTAAAAATGACAAATCTGAAAAAGTAAAATTTACATACAGCACTAAAAGTAGAAACAGTACAACACAAAATAAATGCAAAAATTAAAGTATTCCCCCTAAACAGTCTGAAACTATGATTCTCACCTTAAACACTGTGATAATAAAAGTGTGGATTTTTGCCTCTTGTGCTACGTTTGTTCACACGAGGGGCCCCTCTGCCAGCAAGAAAAAAAGGAATGCGGCCAATGCAAAGTCAAGCCCACTGTCTCGTCTTCAGTCTCAGGCTCTGGGAACCAGCCCGCTCCACTGTGGGGACAACCTACAGTTCACCAGATGCCTCATTCACATTAGAGTCCCCAATTTGAGTCTAAGCAAGTGTCCTCTTCTGGAACATTTTCTTCTCAAACTATTAAACCATACCTGTATCTTCAAAAGATGAGAACGTGGGGAGGGTTGGGTGGGTGGGTTGGGATGGGAGTAAAAGATAGAAAATTGTACTGCAACAACAATTTAAATAATAAAAAAAAGATGAGGACAGTCCTCTGGCAGACGGTGCAGAGGTGCCACATTCAGGAGTTTTGCTTTAATTCCATCAAGAGCAGTGGTAAGCCACTGAGTGTTTTAAGTAAGAGGGGAGGGGAGGTTTCCACCTTGGAAGGGCCAGGTGACTACAAAGCAGGAGGGGAGGTGGAGAAACAGAAGCACAAGGTGAGGCCAGGGTACACTGGACTGCAATACAGTCTCCGGACAAGAGTGGACATCACACTGGTGATGGAAAGAAAAGGAATTCAAGGATTACTCCAGAGAAAACCTGGTGATGATTTAAATGTGGGGGAAGATGACTTTCTGGCTTGAATAATTGAGTGAGGTTTCATTTGCCTACCTGCTCACACAAAACCCTCACGCACAAAGAAAACTGCCTAAGACCAGATTTGGAGAAAGAACCCAAAGGTTAGGGTAACTCTCATTAAGAACACTCACCACCAAACAGTGACAAAGAACGCAAACGGTAGATTATTCAGAGCTGAAAGCAGGACAAAGAAAGCATGTAATACGTGATGATTATGGCCCAAGCAATGAATATCCAAAGATGAATGAAACACAGAACTTGCCCTTTTGGCGCTGATACTCTACCTAAAACAGCCAAAAGAAATTCCAATGTAAGATTTATCTGAGGGGACAATAGTGGACGGACGAGACTGCAGAGGGACGGCAGGAAAGGCGACAACAGAGCCTCACCAGTTGAGAGGGAGCTCAAAGCCCAAGAAAGAAGGACAGAAACTCTGAGGTATGAGCAACACACCTGGAGGTGGGGCTGTCCGCGGCCTGCAGACCCCAAACTCCAAGGTCCGAACAAATGAGAAGAACAAAGAGATTTCTTTTTTTTTAATATATTTTATTGATTATGCTATTACAGTTGTCCCATTCCCCCCTCTTCTCTCCTCTCCACCCTGTACCCCCCTCCCACCCACATTTCCCCCCTTTAGTTCATGTCCATGTGTCATACTTATGAGTTCTTTAGCTTCTACATTTCCCATACTATTCTTGCCCTCCCCCTATCTATTTTCAACCTACATTCTATGCTACTTATTCTCTATACTTTTTCCCCCTTTCTCCTCCTCACACCCCCCTGCTGCTAACCCTCCATGTGCCCTCCATTTCTGTGGTTCTGTTCCTGTTCTAATTGTTTACTTAGTTTCTTTTGGTTTTGCTTTAGGCGTGGTTGTTAATAATTGTGAGTTTGCTGTCCTTTTACTATACATGTCTTCTCTTTATCTTCTTTTCTTAGATAAGTTCCTTTAGCATTTCATAAAATAAGGGCTTGGTGATGATGAACTCCTTTAACTTGACCTTATCTGAGAAGCACTTTATCTGCCCTTCCATTCTAAATGAGAGCTTTGCTGGATAGAGCAATCTGGGATGTAGGTCCTTGTCTTTCATGACTTGGAATATTTCTCTCCAGCCCCTTCTTGCCTGTAAGGTCTCTTTGGAGAAATCAGCTGATAGTCTGATGGGAACTCCTTTGTAGGTGACTGTCCCCTTATCTCTTGCTGCTTCTAGGATTCTCTCCTTCGTTTTTACCTTGGCTAATGTAATGATGATGTGCCTTGATGTGTTTCTTCTTGGGTCCAACTTCTTTGGGGCTCTCTGAGCTTCTTGGATTTCTTGGAAGACTGTTCCCTTTGCCAGATTGGGGAAGTTCTCCTTTATTATTTGTTCAAATACGTGCTCAATCTGTTGCTCTCCCCCTTCCAATTCTGGTATCCCTATAATTCGGATATTGGAACGTTTAAAGGTGTCTTGGATGCTCTTAATCTTTTCCTCGATTTTTTGAATTCTTATTTCATCATGCTTTCCTGCTTGGTTGATTCTATCTTCCTTCTGGTTCACTGTATTGTTTTGAGACTCAGATTCCTTCCTTTCAGTATTGGCTCTCCTCTGTGTATCTTCCTGCATCTCTTTTATGGTTCCTTTCATCTAAATTGCGCCCAAAATCAACCAGTTCCGTGAGCTTTCTGATCACCAGTGTTTTGAACTGCGCATCTGATAGATTGGCTATTTCTTGGTCGCTCAAAAGGATGAGTCCTAGGGGACTGATCTGCTCTGTTGAAAACATATTTTTCCCGTCTCTCCTTTTTTTTTTTTTTTGGTCTGGTCGCTCTTGTTACGGTGGGGGGAGGAGCCTTAGGTGCTCACTGGGGCTGGGCATCCCCAGTCGCTAGATTGTGACGTTATATGTGGGGGTGGGGCAGAAGCGGGAGAAAACAATGGCGATAGTTCCGTTCTCCTGGACTCAGACCCTTGTCTGGGCTCCCGGGCTGCGAGCTCTGCCCTGGTCCACAATCGCTACCCCTCTGGGTCTGCCAGCCGCAGCTTGTGTACTCAGGGATCGCCGCTGCGTTCTTGCGCCCCAATGGCTGTCTCGCTGATTTCGCGCCAAACTTTCCCGACCTCCGTGCGTCGCCACCCCGCGCCCGCCCCGCGCCCGCTCCGCCCGCCCGCACCCGCCCGGCTCGTCTTCTCCTACCAGTCCAGATGAACATGTCTACTTCAACTTCTTGGCTGCCCGACTTCCATTCAGATAAATCCTCTGCCGGATCTGGGCATTATTCTGACTGTAAATTATTGTTGTAAATTATTGTTGTTCTAATCTTGGTTGTGCGAGGAGGTACAGTGCGTCCACCTATTCCTCCATCTTCCCGGAAGTACAAAGAGATTTCAGAATCTGAGATAAACACAGTTAAATGAGGTCACAGACAGGAGGACTCCCGTGAACAGTGAAGAATGTGGCCTTGCCCGGGGGTGCTGAAGTGGAACAAAGGTAGCAGTCCTTAGAACTGAGAAGACAATGACTGTCTCTGAGGGAAAGCGGGGAAGTCAGGAGGGAAGAAGAAAGCCATAAAGATGAGGAAGAGAGCAAAAGACACCAAAATTAAGAAGAAATTGCCCTCCAGCTAGTATGGCTCAGTGACTAGGGTGCTGGCCTGTGACGCAAGAGGTCGCTGGTTCTATTCCCAGGCGGGGCACAAGCCCGGGATGTGAGTAGGGGCCCCAGGTAGGGGCTGTGAGAGGCAACCACCCATTGATGTTTCTCTCCCTCTCTTTCTCCCTCCCTTCCCCTCTGTCAGAAAACAAATAAATCTTTAAAAGAAGAAGAAATTGGAGCTTCCTTAAAAAACGATTTTGTGGCAACTGTTTGCATTCAATAATGCTAGTTAACAGAGGAGCTCAAGTAAAACTATGCAAATTACTTTAGACATTTAACACTTCAAAGGCCTAGAAAGTAGAAAAAAAAGGAACCTGATAAAAAGTGATTATCTGTTGCTTCATTAGCTCATAAACTATTTCACATCGATCTGCCACCTTGACAAATTCTTGATCCTTGGAGGCAACACCCAATAACCTACAGCACGGCATGAGTTCTCACCAATGTCCCACGCGGGTGCTGTCCCAGTTCTTCCCGGCGGGCACAGGAGCTCTGCCTTGGGAAAGCGGTCTCACTAACTAGCACTACGTGTTTCTGCACCGGAGCCCTCCTTGTCCGACATTCTGGAGCGACTTCACCCTGTCTCCACCTCAGTTATGATTCAGTGTGTCACAACAACAGTCTCTGAACAAGTTTAACTAAACTAAACAAGCTGTGCGATCAGCAACAGAACATTTCAAAACTGAGCCTAGAATCAACCTCTCTTGAAAGAGGGCAAATACGGATAAATTTCCACATTTACAGAGTTCACAAAGCTCTTCCAAACAAAGTACATGAGTGGAGGTTTTAGTCTACAGGATGAGCCTATAATTGCACAACTCAATTGCACAACTGAGAGAAAATGAAGAAAATCAGAGTAATTCATTTAGGAGAAATTATCAAAAATATGATCTAAGAAATAACTCTAGAAGTGCCCAGACTGTTCTTTGGAAGTAGGGAATGACCAGCAGATCTGTGAAGAATAGAACATGAGGCTCCATTTCGAAGACTGTTGTACAAAGAACAAACTCTCTCCTGCTATCGTAGCATTTATGTTAAAATCACATTTTCGTGTTCTTCGCTCCACTTCACCCCCACATGATTCTTCAGTAGCAAGACCCATTTTTACTAATTTATGAAGCCCCAGGGCCTGGCTGTGTGCTTGGCAGAGCAGACTTTAAAGCAAGCGCACAGACAGGTTTGTTAGTGTGCACCAATCACGAGGAGCTCGTCAGGTCCGCCTGAGTCCCGGGTGTGACAAGGAAGGGTGGCCTTCCTTGACCATGCCTGCACATGGAAAATGGTCAGCTGTGCCCGTGTCACCCAACCCCTGAAGAGATGAGTCTCAGGAGCAACAGAACCCCGCGGTCCCTCTGCCTTGCCAATCGAGTCCCGAGCACAAATCTGGAGCTTCTTGAATGTCTTTCTAAGACAGCTGGTAGTGCCTCAAAACCACCCCATTCACACAACAGGGACGACGCCCCTCCCTCAAAGCTGGTGGCGTGCAGACCTGCCCAGCTGCACACCTGTCAGGTCATTGGCCTTCAGACGCAGGCTGCCCTCAGACCCCAGTCGGGGTTCTGATTCCGTTTTCCATCACACCATAGCCAAGTATTGAGATATAGCTCTGACTATGCATGTATTAGCAAAAAGAAACCTTTATTGAAATGACTTACCACTAAATGGAAAGGAATTTGTGAACACACCCAATTTTCAAATTTCTCAATCACAAGACTTATTTTGTTTCTTAAGTGAAATAAATAGCACTAGTATGGTCTTTATCCAGGACATGAAAACACCTTCTCTTATTCAAAACAGATCATGGTACAAGCCCGAGTCACTGAAACAAGATCCATACAGTGAAACCAAAACAAGAGTTATGGTATATTTCAAAGGGCAAACCAGATTACAGCAGATGACCATCAAAACCTTAACATAATGAAGTAAAGCCTTATGGAATTACAAAATAAATAAAATTAAGAAAAATTATATAGCCCGGCCCATGTGGCCCAGTTGGTTGGAGCATCGTCCCATGCACTGAAAGGTCGTGGACTCAATTCCCAGTCAAGGCACATACATACCTAGGTTGTGGGTTCAATCCCCAGTTGGGGCGTGTGCAGGAGGCAACCAACCAATGTTTCTCTCACATCAATGTTTCTCTTTCTCTCTTCCTTTCTCTCTGGAATCAATAAAAAACTTTTTTTAAGTTAAGTTAAAAAAAAAAAAAAAAGCCCTGGCTGGTGTGGCTCAGTGGCTCTTTAAAAAAAAATGAAAAGAAAAGGCAAACTTATACAGTCTAGAGCCTGTGTTATTTATCAAACTCTAACCAACTCTAATACACCAACACCACATCCTTGTAACCTAGTTCTGCCCCACTAGAGCAGACACGGGTGGTTCTGCCACCCTCTGGGGACTTCCCACCACCCCCTCTGAGGACCACCACTGCCACAGGGAGGAAGCCTGGGGTCCCGGCCTGGCCAAGGCCCACTGCTCCCTGCAGAGTCACCAGTACCATGCTGTACACATGACCAGAAGTGGTCCAGCCACAGTGAGAATCTCAGAAGGGTCCCTGGAACATGAAGGCAAGAATGCTCATTTTCCCACTTAGATGTAAACCTGGAAAAAACATGTTGTTCTGAGGATGGCTGGAAGCCAACTCGTAAACACAGGGGAAGAGCCAGCAAAGACAGAGTCAACGACAGAGAAAGAAAATACCCAAGAAATGGACTCTCATCCCATCTCTCAGTCCTGAAGCAGGCACGCTTTGCTAAACCAACTCCAGAACAGTTCAGTCAGGTGAGCCAAGTAATCCCCCCCTTTGTGCTGAAACCAGTTTGGATGAGGTGCTCTGGCACTTGAAATACAGAAGAGTCTGAGATCTAGTCTTAGTACTGAGATTATATGTACAACAAAACCTGAAAGGACAGAAGGCGGGTTCTCATCATCAGTGGCATCATGAGAAGCAGCAGTTACACATGGGGCGGCTCTGCCCTCCGCAACAGGAAAGAGCTTCCTCCACCCTCCCAAGTATCTACAACCCTGGTGCTGTGGCCAAGACACAGCTTGCTACCTCTCAGGTGACAGGGCCGCACAGCCCCAAGAATCAGCAATCTTCTCTGTCAGGTCCAGCCCCAGCCCACTTGAGATGGCCTTCACCCTAAGAAGACATTCCTGCCCCTTCTTAGTAAGCTGCCAATGACTGAGGGGTTTTTTTTTGTTGTTTTTTAAGTTTCCTGGGCATTTTTTCAGGGCCCTTGATGTCTTTCTTTAAAGGTTCCTAATTCCTAAAGGATTTGCCAAACCAAGGCATTAGCCATCTCTCTAGTCTTGCTGAGCCCTGTTCCTACTTATCGGAAGAAAACTAAGCAATAAATTGCATGTACTCCTTATCCTTCCCAAATAAATTAACAGCATTCATTCTGACTCTTAACTGAATACCACACTAAATAAGGTCAAATCCAAACCCAACAAAATTTAAGTATACAATTGCAATATGCTTGATGTCCTTTTCTGACTAAAATGTCTTACTTCACAACAAGACTGTCCTAAAATTGCCTATTTTGGAAAGTTACCCGTCTTCAATAGTGCTTTTTATGTTTAAAATTCTTTGAGAACATCTGTTAGTCTCATTTAACAATTTCATTTATTTTTTAAGTAAAAATCCACTGCTTTAATAACTCTAAAGTAAATTAATAGTCAACAGATTTTGTAGGTAAAGATAAGAGAATATAAAGAGAACCTAGACAGACATAGAGATGTAACTTTTGGTGAGAGACAAAAATTAATTACTTAGGAGAAGTAGATCTTATGAGCGAAGGAAAATATACAACACCTACACCCCACGAAAAGGGAGACTGTGAGTGAGCGAGGACTCAGAGAGGCAGATGCAGAAGCCACCGCACTGCACCCTGCACCACACCCTGCACTCGGGACTCAACAAGTTCATGGGGCCCAAGAGTGCTACGAGGATTCCCAGGCCGGGCAACGCTCTAGCTCAGAGAGGGAAGAGAGCCACCATGATTAGTAACTGGCTGCTAGGAACACGGGACAGAAAGCGTGAGAAACAGCACTCCCCATTCCAAACTCAGTTCAACAATAAACGAGCAAGTTGACAGCAAATTCTAAGTCCTATTAAATTCTAAATCATATCCACTCTTAAACAAAAGACAAGAGCACAGGCAGACTCCAAACCCAGCCTTTCTGGGTTCAGACCCCAGGTCTCCCACATACCAGCTGTTCGTGAACTTGGCCAAGTTACTAAACATCTTTGTGCCTCTCTCCCCTCACGAAAAAGAGATTACCACAAGAGTATCTACCTCACAGAGGTGTTATGAGAAACAAATTTATGTAAGATGCACAGGACAGTGCCATAATATTGGCTACAAACTACACAAATCGCAGAAGAATACAATAGGAATTATAACATTCACATAAAAAAAGTTAAGTTAGACAATAATCCAGTGTGAAAAGCCATTTTTAAAAACTTTAGACTGTATGCAAATACAAACAAAGACGGATGTCAATGGACCTCGGAAAGGCCTGGACAGAAAGGCAGGCAGACTATACCATAAATCTAACTATATTAGAACTTTATGAGACAGCCTCATGGAACAGCGTGAAAAAGGAGCCTCCCCTAGGCAACCTTTAAAAATCTGCGTTTGGACTGGATAGAGGAAAGCTAAAAATAAAAACAGCCCTGGCTGGTGTGACTCAGTGGAATGAGCACCGGCCTGCGAATTGAAAGGTCACTGGTTCAATTCCCAGTCAGGGAATATGCCTGGGTTGCGCCATTGGGGGCATGTGAGAGGCAACTGCTCAATGTATCTCTCACATGTTTCTCTCCCTCTTTCTCACTCCCATCCCTCTCTATAAAGATAAATAAATAATTTTTTAAAAAAGAAAAAAAGAACTATGCATCAACACTGTACTCTAGTTGTTAAATTTCTCACACGGGTTCCAATTACAAATAAGCAAGGGGTGGAGATGGACTAGAGTCAGAGATATCTGTATGAACTCATTTATTTTAAGACATGTGCACCCAAGTTCAGACACTACAGACACGCACCATACACGTGGCTCGGCAGACATATGTTTACTTCCAGGCTCCGTTCACAGAGGGCCTAGAAGCAGGGACACTACAGGAGCACACCCAGCACCCGTATCTTTTGTTCTAAATACCATCCTCCGGTGCAAGGAAGCAGAGCAGTAAAAAAATGGCTGGTTCTAGGGCTGGGACAGGGCAAAAACAACAGCCTGTAGCGGAAAGTAAGGAATTACTCCAAAGAGGAAGGGAAGGGAATGTGTCACAGGCAACGACCAGATACTGAGGGAACAACTCCCCATGGCCAAAGCCTGAATAATATGAACAGCAAAATAAATCACAATGGTATTTTAAAACCAAATTAATAAAATTAAGTATCCGTGAGTCTGTGATGTAATACATGATTAAACGACTAAGCAAATGGAGAAGAAGAGACAAGTCTCCCTCACAGGGAACTCCAGCAGCATAGTGCGTGCGGACGCCCCCTAACCTGGCAGGTGGCACTCTACTCCCTTCCCCAGGAGGGCACACTAGGCTCAGTGAGCTGCTCCCAACAGTAAATAGTGTCACGGGGAGAAACCCAGAGGACACCGCTGGCCAAGTAGTCAAGGTTAAAGCGTCAGTGATAAGGGCTGTCACTGTCACGTGCCCCCGATAAACCTCGTAAGCCATAACCTCAGTCTAATCGCACTAAAACCACCAGCCCAGGCCAAACTGAAGGGCATTTCTACAAAACATCTGACCAGTACTGCTCAGAACTATCAAGGTCACAAAAAGGAAAGACAGAAACTGTCATAGATAGGAAGAGACTAAGGGAACAATGAAATGCAATTGGTGTCTTGGACTGGATCCTAGAACAGAAAAGAAAAAAACTGGTAAAATCCGAATGAAATCTCTGGTTTAGTTAACTGTAACATACTAACATTGGTTTCTTAATTTTGACAAATGTACCATGATTATAGAAAACTAAAATTATTCAAAAATAGTCTTTTTGAAGAGAATCACAAGTTACACAATAACCATTATGTAAAGACATCCTTTTCTAAATGACAACCACTTTTTAAAATAATAAACAGAACAGAAATATATTTGAAAAAGTTAAAATGCTTTACAGAATGTTAAATAGAAGGGAAACTGTGCAGATCAGAATGATTTAAAAACGTGAGGTTAGAAATGCCCCAGCTGGGAGGCAGCAGTAAGCACTTAGCACAGGAAAGAGCATCTGAACTGGCATCTGAGTAGAGAGAGGTGCTAATACCCATTCAGTCATCCAATCAGTATTTGCTGAACATCTAATACATGGTAGGCACTATTATTGAAACTGAAGACTTAGCAATAAATACAACAACCAAGAATCTGTGACCTCGTAGAACTTAAAATCTGCTTGAAAGGGAACAATCAAAATAAAAAGTGTTTCACACGTAAGATGGAGTTGAGTGCCAAGGAAAGACAGGTAAGTGAGGAGGCAAGGCAGGTACGGGAAGGCTGGCAAACAGGAGACTGTGCTGAGCCACTCAGGACCCGGTGCGTGTCGCAAAGCCAGGGGGTGCGTGTCGCAAAGCCAGGGGGAGGATGGATGCCGAGACCCCACCAACGTGTACTTCGTTAACAGGTTTGTTAACAGCAAACCCGAAGTGAAGTATGCAATAAAATATTTTCTAGTAAAGATTCCGAAAGTGATCGGATTATCTATCTGACACAGACTTCCATAACTCCACAAGGCTCCAGTGAGCAGCACTTTTACAGAATATTCAACTGCCATTAAAACTCACATTCAAGGGATTGCTAGGTGTCAACTGTCCAGGTTAACTACTGGGTTGGCCAAAAAGTATATGGCTTTTTCTGTAAAATAAAAGACACATTTTTCACTTTCACCAATAACTTTATTGATTTGGATATTTTGAGTATGTCGGCTGTCTCCCACTATTGGCTTCTAGTGGGTAGAGGCCAGGGGTGCTGCTAAACATCTTCCAATGCATAAGACAGCCCCACAGTGAAGAATTATTTGGCCAAAGTGTCAATAATACCAAAAAACTTTGCAAACCACTTCTGACACATTCAGTCGGTCACAGCACCTTCTCCATACACTGCACAAATCTTTTATTGAGTTGTGTTTTTATCTTTCTTGAAATAATAAAGCATAATATACTGAACATGTCACTTATTTTCTTCCATCTTCAATATTAAAATGGCTGCACAAAAATTCAACAATTTTGATTTAATGCATGCTGGTATGACAGCTGTCACAATACACTATCGAAATTGTTCTGAATGAAGTTAAAGACAACTAAGCGCTACTAAAGCCATCGTATGGAAAAAAACTAAATGAACTTTTTGGCCAACCCAATGCTACTACATCTGATTATCCTGAACAAATAAAGACTAAAAGGTAACATGATTTTATAAAATATATTTATGCTAATAGCCATTCTCTATGTGAGTACTGTTAAACCAAATTAAAGAAATATAATAAAACTGGTCCTGAGACTGCCATGCGATTCTGTAAGCTCTAATGTCAACTACCCAGTTTTCACAAATAGCATCATTAAATATGTGTTGCCGATTTGATTGTGTTTAATTTGTAACGCTGCTTTGGTTTTACACTTACAGGTGTAAAGAGTTTACACCTGTACATTTTTAGGGAACATATTTAATAAAATAAAGTCAAGTCAACCCTGAAGTTCCATTCAACACTCAAGTTGAAAAAACCATGTTATAAAAAACTGAAGTACTGAAATAATTCAGGAATAAAGTGATAAGAGTTCTGACTGGGTTGATGGCAGTGTGAATGGAGAAAAGGGATGGCAAGGATAACCTCAAATTAAAATGTGAGATGGCCCTTGCCAAGTAGCTCAGTTGGTTGGGGCCTCATCTAGATGCACCAACGTTGTGGGTTTGAGCCTGGTCAGGGCACATGCTGAAATCAATCAATGAATTCATGAATGGGTGGAGTGACAGATCGATGTTTATGTTTCTCTCTGTCTCTTTCCCCACCCCTTCCTCTCTAAAATTTAAAAAAAAAAAAATTAAAGCCAGATGTACTCATACAAGAGACAAAAAAAACTTTTCTTGATGACAAGAAACTTGACACCGATGGTCCAGACTGGAACGTCCCTCACACGCAGTCCCCAGCACAGACAGACAGACGGGTGGGGCTGGAGCACCATCCACCACTCTGGGACAGTCTGCTCAGGACTCCTTTAGCCTATATGGGCTCCATCTATCGATATTTGGCATATTGGAAATTAAAAACAAAAATTCTTAAAACATTAACTCATTTAAAAACATCGCCAGCCAATTATGTTAATACAAATAACAGATTTTTAAAATTATTTTCCTTCTTAAAAATATCAGTGAGTGACATTGTTCTACATTTTTGACAATTTCTTCAATATCTGTTTTAGTAGAAGACAGCTGGATTTTCCTATCTGCTTCAGCATTCAATCTGCTCCAACATGTTGTTTTGGCTAAAGAATATGAAGGAAATCTATTCTCAAACAGATATCTAGCAAAAATGGGAAGAATATTTGACAGCCTTTTCAGGGTAACTGTGGATCTACCTCAGGCTTTGATGTTACACCAACACTGTTCTATGAAAAAGTGGCTAGTTGACCTCGAAAATGAATTTCATAGGTGCTTTTCCAAGACAACAACTACTTTTCTATAAACAACAGCAGTTTCTTGAAAGACCAGCTACATCTGAAACTGTATCAAATAAGCTTTCCTACTCTGCTCCATTCAAGTTCATTGGCCTTATTAACTTTAAATGGATCTTCGACCCATGCATGACTCGGTATCATTCCTCATTTGGAAAATACTGGCCCACTGAATCATGCAGATTTTCTAGAAGCAGACATATTTCAAAACATTGTATTTATTAAACCCACTGATCTCCTCATAAGTCTTTAAGTATTTACTGGGAAGCTGTCCAGCTCACAGTGACAGATACAAGTTTTCCAAAAATTCTAAGTTTTGTCTGAAAGCTTAAATGTTATCAGCAAGACAAAGGTCACTTGTTTCCCTTGAAGTGACAGGTTCACTTTGTCGAAAAATCTTTCCCAAATACCCAAGCCTGAATAATCACAGTTCGTCTGCCCGCCCCTTTTAAGTAAAAATGGTGTTCTCTGAGGAAAAAGCAGCTAGTGTAGCTTGCCACTTAATTGCCTAAGTGCTTTTGCTAGAGAATCGTCATACTTTGGGGTATGAAGTACAAATGCCTTATGTATATTTCCATCTTGCACAGAATGTTAAAAATGTTTGCACTCAGGATTGTGTTAATAAAATCAATAACTTTTATCACTTTATCAAGGACAATCTCCAGTAAAAATGTCTTTTTTTACTCTAAGTGCTAAGGTGTCAACTGGTTTTACACACCATTCCTTTCTTATTTGTGTATATGTCAACACAGTAAAAAACAAAATTAAAGCAAATAACATCTTAGTATTATTTCAAAAATAGTTCTAACATCACAGACCCCCTGAGGTCCACAGACCACACTTTAAGTCCAGCTGCCACAAGTTTATCCAGAACCGTATGAATCAAAAACCACAACAATACTCTGCACTTTTTCCAGTTGCCTAGCGGAGAGCCTAGAACAGGCAATATAGTAAAATTATATATTTTTAAGACGTAAGAATGAAAGCCTAGAAACCACCAATCTTGCAACTAAAAAAGTAAAAAAGGAAACAAAAGTCTACATGAAGAATATTTAAGGAGGGATACTTCGCTCTGTCAAGCTACAGAATCCAAATGATAGTCTGCCCTGCATGCGTGCCAAACTAAGAGACTAATGTCTGACAAAACTTGTCTCACGCACCCTGCTTGCTGCACCCATCCGTCCGCCCTTCGCCACTGACTGTCAGATCTCACCAACAGTCACAGCCACTCCTCCGACTCTCTGCTGCCTGAACCCGCCCCATCCTACCCACCAGCTCCCCAGAGACTTACAATTCACCCTATCCCCATGGAGGAAAGCTAAACTGCATTCTTGTTCCAGGGGCCCTTCGCTTCCTAGAATGCCTATTTTTATTTAAAAAGAAGGAAAAGGACAAAAAACACACAAGCTCACAAGTGAGGGACCCAAACATTCCCAAATGACTTGCAAAACGCTGGAAGAAACTTCTGAAACTTCGGTTTGAAGGACTTGGAAAGCCAGGAATAGAGTTATTATCAACCAGTCAATAAGAATTTATGGAGCATTCAAAAAATGCTAAATCCTCTGAGAGAGACAATGGTGAAAGATACAACAGGCGACTTAAGTGACTAAACTTTAGTGGGTCACTTGTACATGTGACTACAGAGGAGAAAGTATTATGAACAGCAGTTGTTTTCATGGAGTATTTAGGAAATAGATGTGGCCGTGACTAGTAACAAGGAAAAAAATAGAGATCATATTTTAGCCCTGGTTTAAGTAGTGCTAAAAAGCACAATAGTGTTAAAAGGCACAGGAACATTACAAATATGTGGCAATCTTAGCTGAATGATAGACATTAACTCGACTGTTTCAGCTACAGTGAATAGATTGCATTAAGATATTTTCCACAAAAATAAGACCTCTTTCCTCCTCCCAACAGAAGAGTAAACTAAACTCACAAGTTCACCAGAGTCTATTGACCAGCACTCCTGTGTTTATTGCAGTTATATCGGATTTACAAAAACAAGTTCAAGAAAAGAAATGGCCATATAAATTTATGCCAACTGGAGAAGCGATCGATCACAAATGTTTTAAAGAATCTGCTTGAAGAAATATAAAACAGGTTAACTAAACTGACTTCTAGAGGTTCAAGTTTTCTTTGAAAACTATGCTAACCTATTTAATAAGCTAACTCCTCTCATTTTGTTAGAAATGTACTCAGTTTACTGAGACACTGTTGGAAGAGAAATAGAACAAACAATTATGAACCAGAAGAAACTAAAACTATGATCTATAACTCATTACAATTCAAGGATGAGCCATGAGATGCATATTATTTCTTTAGCACTCCACTTGACACAAGCAAACGTAATGAAAAGGTAGGTAAGTCCAGTGACAGATATTCTTCCTCCTAGGAAGTCTATTTTAAATCTTAGACCTCAAGTAAGCCAACATCTAACACAAATTTAACAACACACATTGAACAAAATTCTAAGAGAGTCTGGGTTTCAGTAAAAACAAGGAGTCTGCCACTACTCCAGCCAATCAGTGTGTGCATGTGAGCGTGAGCTAGGCGACAGGGATCTGCTGTTCCTACAACCTGCTCAGCGTGTCTTTCACTGCATTTAGCAACTCAGAGCAATTCTAGTGCTAAACAATGAGCATTTTTCATACATCCTTGGCCCAAGCACAAACCAACGACTCTGTTCAACTGAACAGTGGTCTGTTCTCCTACTGATAGAGTAGACAGGTAGGCAGACATGAGCAGAGCAGGAAAGACAGGCCAGGTATAAAATGTCACCCGAGCGGAAAGTCCCAGGTGCCTGGCAGTGGGCAAAACTAGAGAAAACAACTATTATAGGCTAGGACTTGCCCCCAGGATGACTCTTCCTCCCCCAGCATGTCATTAGTCATTAGGTTTAGACCCCCTTAGAGGACAAACAAGGGGGCAGAGAACAGCCTCATACAACTCCCAGGCAATAACAGGAGGCCAACATGGACAGCACAGACTGACAGGTCAGCTGCAAGGAGTAGTCAGCCCCTCCCAGCTACAAGAAGCCCTTGCCGACATCCCAGGGTAGCTCTTACATCACTGCAAACTTCTGTTGCCATGACTCGGTTGTCTCTGTGTCTTCCCAGGAGAGTGGTCTTCTAAAGTGTGCCTGCATCTTCCTTCTCCAGGCGAGTATCCTCCCTTCCTCTTTCCTAGACTCTAGGGGTCCCCATGAGACTTGCACCAGACAGAGCAGCAGTGAGCTGCGGCAGCTCATCCCGGGCTAGCCCCTGAGCATGTCTGTGCGGGCTCTTCCTTTGCTTCTGTACTTACTTCTGAGTCCACACCGTCGAGCGTGGCTCACTCCTGCCTCTTTGTGCACTCAGTTTCCTTTCTCGAGACCTACGACCAGGGAAGCCATGAACAGCAGCTGTTCGTTAGTTGCTTTCTGAGTCTGAACAAAACCTTTTGCCAGACAAATGAGAGCCTGAATTCATTGTGCTCCGAAAGTCAGGGGCACTTCCTCCCTCCAGCTCACATTCCGGGTATGCTTAGGTGACTGAGAACCTATGTGGAGGTGTCAGAGGGCATCCCTCACCAGGAGCAGGAGCCCCCAGGGAATTCCATCACAGCTGTAATTAGATAATTGACTTGTCTGGGGACTGGCACACAAAAGCTGGTTACCTAGCGTGAGCCTTCTTGGCATTATTAGACAGCCAGAGAGAGAAACTGAGGCACGTAAGAGGGTTAAAGCTACTCAGGAGGTGACAGCCCCAAGGAGCTCAACCCGAAAGCAGCACACTCAATCCACTACACAACATCCCTAGAAATCTGTTCAGACTCCATAGACCTCAAAGTGAGACACCATGCCTGCAAGGCCAAAAACTCGCACCTCCTCCCTGGCTCCATCTCTCTTCCCATGTCTTTACCGATCCTTCTTTCACACACATCCCAGCCTCTCGACCTCTGGGCTCAAGATACACACCCACCACTTTCTCTCTGTGCACCTCCAGGTTTCCTCTGACAATAGGAGCTCTCGGATCCCCCCGTCCTATCTGTTCCTGGGGTCCTACTGTATGTGCCTCACCTCTTAGCACTGCGAGCCCTCAGGGCATCTCCCAAGGTCCACGTCTTTACTACCTGGTCTCCTAACTCAAACGCCGGCCAATGGCCTGATTGACCCTCAATGCCGTGGTAAGCATTAGCATGAGTCTGGCTGACAAGCCCTGCTTCTGGTCTACCGTACCTTCAGGACACCCTCTCTTGTTGGCTTCTTCAGCACTTCATCCATCTCCCACATGTTTCTTTCCTTGGACCAACTGGTCTTCCACCAATTTCCCTCTATAACCAGTTCCCACTTTGGCATGGGGCAAACTTTCCCTGCATCCTGTCGTATCCAGAGACACCCAGCAATTTGTGATCTTCCTAGAGTAGGCTGACGGGACTCACCCCCACAGCCAGGCTCCTGCCTCCATCTGGCCAGCCCAGCTATGTATGTGGGTCAGCAGGGATCTTCCCTGATCCCTCCCAGGTACCCGCCCCCGTCTTTTAAAACACCCTTTCTGCATACTCCCTTAAGACCCCTGAGACCAGAAAAGGGGCCACCCTCAGCAACTCCTACACTCCTCTAATCATCTTTGCATTATTGAGTTCCATGAGAGCCTTAGGGACAGCTGGCCAAGGACCCTATCTTTTTTCCCTAGGAGTGACTGCCCTCTCCCTACTAGGGGTGCTGGGAACATGAAAGGCCACTAGCTTGACTACTGAAGACCAGAGTTACAGGATGAGTTTTTCACCTGAGGTGACAGAGCTATTAGGCATTCCTCCTACAAAAAGACATAAAGGGGAGGGGGGACCTCCAGCAGGCCAGCTAGGGTAGGGAGCATCAAGTGAGGAACACCTCACTTGAGGTACAGACCACACTCATTATCAGTGACACAAGCAAACGTAATGAAAACGTAGTATGGAGCTAAGGCCACCTGTCTGAGTGCAGTCAAACATCAGAGTTCCTACAGCTACCACTTGCGACCACTGGTAAGGCTGCCCTCAGAGCACAGGTTAAGTGCTCTACACCCTGGGTAGCTCATGGGTGCCAGCGTGCAGGGTACCCACCCTACTCTACTTCAGAATAGCCCAAAACAGCTCAGAGACTTGCAGGGACACCTCTAACCCTTGGCTTATCACGTATCTGTTTCCGTAGGGAAACCAGTCCATCATACCTCGAGGGACCCTTTGGGGTGCATACTTGCCAAATGGGAGAAATTTGACCGAGTCCCTCAAGAAAAAGAGGCTAATCTTTTTTTGCAACATGGCCTGGCCCCAGTATAAACTGGGCGATAGGAAGGTTTGACCAGTTCATGGCACCATTAATTTTAATATCATCTTACAGCGAGACCTGTTCTGTCATTCCCAAAGAAACGGGACGGAGGGTGCACGTATCCAGGCCTTCACGGCCCTCAGGGATGACCCTACACTGTCTGTGCACTACGTGTAAACTGGACCCCTCTGTAATTGCTATACTTTACGCACAGCTCCTAACTCCCTTACCTCCCCAGGAAGAGGCTTCTCCTTCTCCTTGCCTCCCTTGGCCCCAGAGGAGGAAGAGGGAATCACCAATCAGACTCCAGTTCCCCGGTCCCCACATCTGGGACCTCTCGTATCTGCTTTAACCTGCCCTTTACAAGAAGTATCGACACCAACAGGAATCCCTATTAGAGTACACGTCTCTTTTCCATGAAAGATTTACAACAGATTCAACAGGACCTAGGAAAATTCTCAGAAGACCAAGAGAGATACACTGAAAAATTCTGGGGGTTAATCCAAAGCTTTGACCTAACCTGGAGGCTATCTCTATAATCCTCAATCAATCTTTAACTAAGGGAGAGACAAGACTGCAGAGGTTGCCATTCAATTTGGGGATGGCTTACATATGACAGACCCCCAATACCCTATAGGGATGACTGCTATACCAGCCATTGATCCCCAATAGAACTATAATGCCCCTCAAGGAGCCTGGAACCAACCAGGACCACTGTTTGGTATGCCTTCTAGGGGGGCTGAAACAGAGTCCATCTAAACCAATTAATTACACAAAGATAGCAACTATAAGCCAGGGCCACAGGAGACTCCCAACACCTTCCTAGAGATTAAGGGAAGCCATCACTGAACATACCAACCTAGATCCTGAGCCAGAGGCAGGCCAACTTGTCTTACAAGATTATAACCAGGCCACCCCAATATCCAGAGAAAATTTCAAAAGCTCTCTGTAGAACCCAGATTCCTACCCCAGACCTCCTTATTAAGGCAGCCTCATCTGAAGGGAGGTAGAGAGGGAGAGAAATATTGATGTGTAAGAGACAGCAATTGGTTGCCTCTCGCACACGCACCCAGACTTAAGGACCAGGCCCACAACCTAGGCATGTGCCCTGACTGGGAATCGAATCCGTGACCTTTCACTTTGCAGGACGATGCCCAACCAACTGAGCTACAGCAGCCAGGGCTCACACGACTTCTATAACAAGGATCTAGAGAAGCAGAAGAGGCTCCTCTTGAAGGAGAGGTGTAAAGATCAGAGACAGGCTCAGTTATTAGCCATGCTCCAATTCAGCTACTCAGGTAGAGTGGGTCCTGGCTGCCCTGGAAGCAGGCCTCCCACTAGCCGCCACAAACTGCTAGATCTGCAGAAAAACGGGCATTGGAAGGAGTACCCCCAGCGGGGTAAGCCTCCCAGCCCCTGTCCACTCTGCCTTGACTGTGGGCAGTGGAGAAGGGACTGCCCCAGGAATCACAGGGATCCTGTGTCAGACCCATCCCCACTTACGCCCCTAGACTGAAGGAGCTGTGCGGCACCATTCAGCTCCCAGACGGAACACCACCATCACAGGACGGAGTCCAGGGCAACCCTGGAAGTCGCAGATAAGGCCGGTGCTACCAGAGCCACATTCTCATTCTAACAGCCCTCTCTGGATCCCTCTCCTTGTGGCCTCTCGCCTGGTACTAGGCACGGATGGTAAGCCAACCAACAAACAGCTCATTCTGCCAACCTGCTGCCACTGGGAGGGCCTCCTATTTTCCTACCAATTAATTTGGTTAGTTACCCCTGAATGCCCCAGCCCTCTACTTGGCCGAGATCTTTTAGGAAAACTAGGAGCCCAATCGACTTTCCAAGAAGAGCAGGAGTCTTTACCAAATATTATAGTCTCCTGTTCCCATCAAGATCCTCAAATTCTAAGAAAAAAAAAACTAAGTTAAAAATTAGATTCCCAGGTAATCCCTGGGGTTTGAGAGATGAGCTAACACTCCTAGCCTGGTCCAGATCTACTCAAAGGACCCCAACAACTACCCAAGAAAAATGGCAATATGCCCTAAGAGACCAGAATTAAGAAAAGACCCTGAGGTCCTCACGAACAGGCTCCACCATGGTCTCCTCAGACCCTGCGATTCCCCCTGTAATACTCCTATTTTAGTCGTAAGAAAATCAAATGGTGACTATAGGATAGTCCTGGATCTCCAAATAATAAATGAGGCTGTAACCCCACACCACAAAAATCATCCCTAACCTACATACCATCCTGACAAATTACACCCGAAAGTACCTGGTTTTCCATTCTGTATCTAGAAGACACATTCTTCTGTACTCCAGCATACCCAGACTCCCCACGTCTCTGCCTCTGAACGCACAGACCCCAGAGTGGAAGGAGACACACAACTGACCCAGCCTGCTCTTCCTCAGGGATTCTGGGATAGTCCCCTCTTCTCCAGTCAGGCCCTCAGCTGCAACCTCCAGGATCTACCCCTACATACTCTAGGATGTGGAGAACCCACTCAACTCCCCCACAGGAAAAGGCCCAAGAGCATGCCCAAGAAACCCTAAATTTCGGCCTCCCCGGGCTACAAAGTATCTTGACAAAAAGTCAATTAATCTCCCAGGAGGCTACTTGGACATAATTCTCACTCCTGGAGAACAAAGCCTCTCCCGTTACTGGGTACAGGCAACCAAAGGGTTACCACCCAGTCCCAGATGACAACTACAGGCCTTTTTTAGGCCTAACCAACTACTGCAGGTTGTGGGCACAGAATATGGACTACCAGCAAGACCCCTTCCACAAGGCTCTAAAAGGAACCGACCTAGAGTCCTTACATAGAAGGGGAATAACAGTGGGCATTTGAAAAAACAAAACTAGAACTCACCGAGGCTCCCACCCTTGGTCTACTCCAAATTGACAAACCCTTCCAAGTATTTGTCACAGAAAAATCGAAGTCTTATCCCAATCCTTAGAAACAATACTCAGCCCTACAGGCTATTTTTCTAAGACTTTTTTGAAATAAAAAAGCATAATACACCAAAAATGGTGCGTATCTTCTTCCATCTTCAATATTAAAATGGCTACACAAAAATTCACCAACTTTGATAATTTTTTAACATGCACACTGTCACAATACAGTCTAACAAAATTGTTTAGAATGAAGTTAAAGACAACTAAGTGCTATCAGTGCCATCTTACAGAAAAAACAAACTTTCAACCAATCCAATATATGGGCAACCTTTCCAATATTCAGATCTCCTATTAGATTCCGAATCCCTTGCTTAAACGAATATGTTACCTCCCTCAGACAGATTCAAAGGTCCATCCAGGAATGTGGCAACAAAAGACCCCCTCCCCCGGGGCCGATAACCCAGGAGGGACGGCCTTTCCTACTGGGAACTCGAGTATTCACACACACCTGGGAGGACAGGCCCCTCGAGACCAGCTAACCCCATGCTGGAAAGGCCCTTCCCTGTACTGTTTCCCACTCCTGCAGCCACCAGGGTCCCCAGGACCGCGAGCTGGCTGCACCACGCCAGGGTCACCCCTACGCACCAGAAGACCCAACACCCACTCAACATCCAGACTACTCCTGAGAGTCCCCTGGAGACCTCGAACTCCTCTCTGAACAGGCTGCCAAACCAGCAGCTTGCACACCTTACTCAAACTCTGGGAATGCCGCCCCTTGCCGACTCCGGACACCACTGCAACCTCCTTCCATGCCCAGGCCTCACCATCCCTCTGACAGAGAGCAAGGATCACTTGGTTCTGAAGGAAAACTCATTCCTCTTCAGCAGGAAGTAGCTACAGAAGATATCCAACGCCCCTTCTCTTAAGAGAATTCAGAGTCAAGCACCTTGAGGAGAAAATGATAGAGTAGGCAGGTAGGCAGACATGAGCAGAGTGGGAAAGATAGGCCAGGTACAGAACATCACCAGGGTGGAAAGTCCCAGGTGCCTGGCAGTGGGCAAAACTAGAGAAAACAACTTACTAGGCTCGGCCCTCGCCCCCAGGGTGACCTTCCCTCCCCTAGCGTGCCATTAGTCATGCGGTTCAGACCTCCTTAGAGGAGGAACAAGGGGCCAGAGAACAGCCTCAGAGACTCCCATACAACACTCCCTTACAATGAGAGGAGTCGAACAGGAGTTGGCAGGATAGGCTCCAACAGGTCAGCCTAAGGAAAGAAGTAGTTAGCCAAGGAGTCCTTGCCAAGACTCAACGGCAGCTCTTTGAGCCAAGAATTCTTGACTCTGAATACTTTTCTTAGCTGAACTCAAGAACCAAGGTCCAACATCACTGTTAACAGTACTAGAGAAGGATGGCTGGTTTTGGACTGCAAAGGAAAGTATTTATGATACAGCATCTTCCTAGGAACCTATCATGGGTAATTCTGCTAACATGCTATTGCTGCCTTGTACACTGACCTTATATTCAAAACCCCAAATAAGACAAAATTCTCTGTTCTGATGACAGAATCAAAAACAGATTCACACTACTAATCCCAGAACCCCAGCCTTCTGGGTTCTCATGGAGGCTTCACTGCACAGGCATGGCTGATTAAATCAATGGCCACTGGTGATTGGGCTCGTCCTCCAGCTCCTGTTCCCTCCCCAGAGGCGGGAGAAGGGGGTCTGAAAGGTCCAACCCTCTCATCTGTTCAGTTCCTGAAAGCCAGCCCCATCCTTAAGTTCCAGAAATCACCTCCAACAGAACTCGGGTGTGGTTGAAAAGGGTTTGTTATGAATATCAAAAGATACCTTTATCCTTGGCTCTTACCACTTTGTAAATTCCAAGGATTTTAAAAGCTCTGTGCCAGAAACAAGATGAAGCCCAAATATATATTTATTATAAAATACAGTATTCCAATTTGATTGTTTATAAAGCTAGTTTAGTCATATTCATCATAGTCCTAAAAACCTTTAAGGTGTTATTATGCCTATAATGCGGAAACAAAAGAGAGAAAAAATAAACTAACAATCAGCATTAGATGTTTTTTCTTGGTCAATTAAATATCAGCTAGGGAGACTCACAATTACCTGTGATAGCAATATGAACTCAAGTCCAGTATTTCTCAAACTCTCCAGAGAAATAGTTCTAAATGGGTAACAAACCAAGCATCTCACAATCCAGTATTTGAGCTAAAAAGGGCCCAAGGTAGCAAAAGCCTATTCCCTAAAAGACCTTGATCCTACAGGCTGTGTGAACCTGGACAAGTTACTTACCCTCACCATGCTCCTATTTCTTTATCTGCAAAGCAGAGATCCCCTCTTTGAGCTCCTGGCCAAGGATATACAACTAGCCCACCGGCAGAGTCCAGTCCTAGAGCCTGTGTTCTCTGCACAGCGCCCAGCTGCTCGTGGCAAGTCACCCTTTAAAAATGCCTTTGTAGTGTAGCTTGAGCTCTGCACTTCAGACAAATATTCTCCAAGGGCACTACTACTTCCAGGGCACGGTGGGACGGCTCATCGTTTCCTTTCTCTAGGCCTGCTTGAAGCAACATTTCTGCCATTTAAAAGTCCTGACGGGTATTTCTCAAACTTTTCTGAGCCATGGATAATTTGCCTGACAACATATCTCCTAGTACCCATTAAAGTTTAACTAATTTTGCAAATTCTGCTTTCACTATTAAATAATTTGCGTATGAAAACATTTTAAATCAAAATTTTATAAGAATACTCACACTGCAGCTTTTTGCCACCTAATGATAGATCAATATACATACTGTTAAAAAATTATAAAGTTCAGCCTTGCCAGGTGGCTCAGATGGTTGGAATATCATCCCTTATACCAAAAAGTCATGGGACTGATCCCCCAATCAGGGCACACACCTAGGTTGCAGGTTCAATCCCTGGTCGGGGTACATATGGGAGGTAACTGATGGATGTTTCTCTCTCTTTCTCCCCCTTCCTCTCACTCTAAAATCAATAAACATGTTCTTAGATGAGGGTTTTAAAAAATTATAAAGTTCATCTTAATAGAATTTTTAAAATATTCAAAGGACAGTTAATACTTTTCTCATTTAGCAAGTAATATATGGTATTTGTTTTTAAGTGATTAGAATGCACTGATTTTCAACAAATTTCAAAAGTTATATGTTTGATTCTGAGGTTGCATGTTTACTGGACACAAGGCAGGTTCTCAATAAACAGCAGATAGTCCTATTATCTGTAGGCATATGGTAGGTAGTCATGTACCTACAAATACAGCAACATTTCACTATTGGCTATGGCATCAAAAACATACAAAAGCTGCTTAATGATTGATATTTTCTACTGTTAAAAGAAGATCAAACAATTTTCTTAAACATTTGTGTTTGGCTTACGAAGCACTGCTCAGATGATCTTTAGTATCAAAAACCAAGGCACTAAAATTGATAGTCATGAATGTTTGTCTTTCTCACACTTTTAAAAAACTTACTAAAGACAACTTGATAATACTATATATGAATTAAGCTCATCTGAATGCAACTGAGGGATGAAGATCACTATTGGCTCTCCTCCGCATATCTTCCTGCATCTCTTTTATGGTAACCTGCATCCTTTCGTCTAAATTGGACCCAAAATCAACCAGTTCCATGAGCTTTCTGATCACTAGTGTTTTGAACTGTGCATCTGATAGATTGGCTATTTCTTGGTCGCTCAAAAGGATGAGTCCTGGGGGACTGATCTGTTCAGTTGGAAACATATCTTATATCTTTCCCTATCTCTCCTTTTTTTTTTTTTTTGGTCTGGTCGCTCTTGTTACAGTGGGGGGCGGAGCCTTAGGTGTTCACCGGGGCTGGGCACTCTGGTCGCTAGATTGTGACGTTATATGTGGGGGTGGGGGCGGGGGCGGGGGCGGGGCGGGGCGGGGGCGGGAGGGAACAATGGCGGTAGTTCCGTTCTCCTAGGCTCAGACCCTTCTCTGGGATTCTGGGCTGTGAGTTCTGCCCTGGTCCACAATCGCTGCCCCACTGGGTCCGCCAGTCGCAGCTTGCAGTACTCAAGGATCACCGGTGTGTTCTTGCACCCCGGATGGCTGTTGTGCCGATTTCGCGCCAAATTTTCCCTGACCTCTGCGCGCCGCCGACCCGCGCCAGCCCCGAGACCGCCCAGCTCGTCTTCTCCTACCAGTCTGGATGTACGGGTCCACTTCAACTTCTTGGCTGTCCAACTTCCATTCAGATAAATCCTCTGTCAGTTCTGAGTGATATTCTGTCTGCAAATCTTTGTTGTTCTAATCTTGGTTGTGCGTGGAGGCATGGTGCATCCACCTATTCCTCCATCTTGCCGGAAGTCTCTGTATTTCCTTCTAAGCAGGGGATAAGCTATCTGGTTTGGCTGGGAGAGGGTGAGGGGTGTTTTGAACCGAACAGGCTAAAGAGCATCTTGAAATGCTAAAATGGCAGGGAAGATATTTCAGAAAGAGGACAGAGCACAGACAGGCCATGCGAAACTTCCTAGAGACCAGTACAGGGCAAAGGTATAAGAAAACTGCAGAGATAAGCCTAGTGAAGGGCATCTGGATTGCTCTCTAGACTGCCCGGAAGGAGAGCTTCAAGAGTTCACCTGAATCCACAGCCATGGGAAAACCGAGCTGGGCAATGACACAGCCCATCCCCTGGAGCGGTGCATGGCACCACACAGACGCCTAAAGGCTTGCACTTTTACCCCCTTTGTTAAACAAGGAGAAGAAGGGGTCACGTATTACTTGTATAGTGAAAACAATAAAAATGAAAATTATTACAGAGGTAAACTAGGTAATGAGCAAAGAACTGATATTTTGTAGAAATAAAATAGTATGCAGAAACCAAGTATATATATTTTGGAAAGCCATCTCTTTTATATAATAAAAATTTTACTTAATTGTCAAAACTGGTACACCAAGTTTGGCAATTTTATCATCACACCAGAGTCTACAATCAAGATTACTTTTATTTTACTTTAAATATTCTCCTTTACCCTATGAAGGAATAAAAAAATCAAGAAAACCTTTACTCACTAATAAATGAAAAGCTCTGAATTCCGTAAAATTGAAAATGTAAAAATCACCAAATATTATCACTTTCAAAACTAGGTTAGCTTAACTTAAAAAATTCCTCATGCCACACACCTAATATTATCTATACAAATATCATTTTCATTTCCATAATTCTGCAAAAACATTTTATTACACTAACAACTAGGTGACTTATGGATTAAGAACAAATTTGCTTTCACGTAGTTTAGCTGACTTTAAACAATTAACCTTCCAGTATTAACATTATTCAACTTGATCTGTACATTACCAAAAACACACAAAATCAATGTAGAAAATTAGAAAGAAAACACTTGCAAGAAATCTGACGGATAATGTATACCCAGAATATGTACACACCTCTTACAACTCAATGAAGCAAACCCAAATTTTAAAATGGGCAAAAAGCTTGACCAGAAAGAGTATGCAAATGGCCAATAAGCTCTTTCAAAGATGTTCAACATCCCCTCACCAGGCAGCTCAGCTGGTTCAAGCATCACACCCCTCCCCATTCACCAAGGTTGCAGGGTTCAACCTCCAGTCAGGACTCATGCAAGAATCAACCAATGAATATGAAAGTAAGTGGAACAAGTATATGTCTGTCTATCTGTCTCTCTCTAAAATCAATGTATCACTGATCACCCAGGTGCACACAAATTAAAACCACAGTGAGAACCTTAACACTCACTAGATGGCCAAAATTTCAAAGACCGCCAATACCAAGTGCCGATGGTGGCATGGAGTCACTGAGTCCTGCTATAGCTACAACTGAAATTGTAATTCTTCAAGCAAAATGACACAATCACTGGGGAAAAGTTTGGCAGTTCTTACAAAGTGTTATCTACCACACAACCCAGCCGACCAACTACAAGGTGTTTACTCAAGAAAAATTAAAAGAAGGTCCACAAAAGACCTATACAAATGATCGTAGCAACTTTAGTAATAACAGTCCCAAACTGCAAACAGCCCAGGGGTCCAATCAACAGGTAAATGAGTAAAAAGAATATACCCTTAAAATGGAAGACTACTCAGAATTTTTTTTAAAGTATTAATACAAGCAACATAAATAAATCTCAAAACACAATGGATGAAAGAAGCCAATCATAAAAGAGGATATACTGTGTAGTTCTATTTATATGAATTCTTGAACAGGAAAAATCTAATGGGAATTTGAGATTGTGAAGGAGCGTAAAAGAACTTTCAGATTATAGCAATGTTTATCCTGACTAAGGTAATAGTTATACAGGTATATACATTTGTCAAAAACTCTTCAAACTGTATCCTTCAAATGTATGTCTTTTATTGTACAGGGTCAGGCAGAAGTAACACCTACTTGAGTGTGGTTGGTAGAGTAATAATATGAGTGTGATAATTTATAGTTTTAATTTGAACATTTCACCTAAAATATCATATGGTGTGTTTGTGTGTATGTTACAGAATTACATGCTTATGATTTTGTAATAAAAAGGGGCGTTATTTGTGCCAGACCTGTAAGTAAAAATTGCACTTCAATAAAGCTGTTTAATTAAAAAATGGATATCCTTCTAGAAAGCAATTTGACATCTATTAAAACTTGAAATGTGCATACTCAGTGGAGAGTTGTCACACAAATGTTCAGATATGTGTTCACTTCTCTTTTGAGGAGTGTTGGGAACCACCCTGCCTGGTTTCAGAAGCTGTACCAGTACCACCAGTACCACCACCACCACCACTACCACCACCCCCATTACCCCCACCCCCCCACCAAAGGCTAAGGCTGAGTGAGCAACCTTGGGACCATAAGCCACTAAGGAGACAAAGCTTATGTCCCTGGCAGGAGCGCCACTTCTGCTTTTACTTCATCCATAACTGGCCCCCAATGCTTGGTCGGTTAGCCAATGACGGGTAAGATTCCCCAAGGGGGGAACTACCTAAGAGAGGCACTACCACGTGAGAGGTCCCCAAGGAAGGACTTTGGAGGGTACAGCAAAAGGGGGTGATGGACCCTCGCCCCTCAGCTTTGACATAGCCTGAGTCTTCATTCAGTCTGCAAGAAGTCTCCTAATCTCTTGGCTGCCTTACTTCCCTTGCGCCACCTAAGCCTGAAACAATGACAGAGGGTGGGGCAGCCCTGTGCTGGAAAGGGCGGGTTCCCCGGGTGATCAGGCCTAAGAAAGAGTATGTAAAATCCTGTGAAACCTGCTTTGTTTAGAATGCTCTCAATTAAATGATAAGGGTCCAAGCAAGAAGTAAGTTTGTTCCCCAAAGTTTCACAGCTCTTTAGCTATCTGACCCTGACTCAAAATAGGCCCTGAGAGTTCTTTGTTATCTATTGTTTGATCCTTACTGCCTGACAATGATTAATGAGCTTTATCTGTATTCCTGTGCAAATGAACCCAATAAAAGCCCATTGAGGAATCCGCTCCAGGCCCTTCTCCTTTGAGAGATCTGCCATGTTTCCTCCCCAAGCAGATCACGTCTTGGTAGACTTACTCTCATCTGTGGCAGCTGGGGGGGGGGGGGGGGTGTCCCTGTGGGCGGAGCCCCCCCAGAGGAGAGGACACTACGTCCATCAGAGGGGTGGTACACTGTAACACATTCGTAAAAACTGAAATACTACATATTCTGCACACAACACAGCCTGACAGCTTAGAGCAGGGAGCAGCAATTTTTTCTGCAAAGAGCCACATCAACAATACTTTAGGATGGTGCAGTAGACCACACCCAGTCTCCCTGTATATTCTTTTTGGGGTGCTTTGTTGTTGACTTATAACTCTTTTAAGAAATGCTAAAATCACTGGCAGTTAGTGGACCTTACTGCACCCACCTCCTGGAGGGAAAAAAAAAAGGTTAAGATCAGAGCTTTGAAACCAAAGTGCCCAAATTCAAATCCTTACTCTACCACTAGTTGTTCCCCAATCTCTCAATCTCCTATTATTTATAGTATTTATATAAAATGAACACACTTAAAATAATGCCAAGCACATAGCAAGCCCTAACAAAATATCAGCTATTTTCTAATGAAATAGAGCTCTCTGCATTGACCTTTTAAAAAAGTTGTCTTAGCACTAAATAACTTAATCCAATTTTTGTAAAATATATGTACAAATACATATTCATATGAATACACTGGAAAGTTTAGGGAAAATATACACCAAATTGTTACGGGTAGGGAATAGGATTACAGGAATCAATATGCTTTCACTTTATAAATGCCTAAACTGAACACAAAATTTATATTTAACCAAAAGACATTTCTTAATAAACAAATAGATAAAGCATTTGTAACACCACTTTCTTGACTTACTGGCCCTGAGCACATATTTAAACTTGAGTGTTTAGTTCTGTTAATGAGAATACACATCAACTCATAAAGCAATACTGGCACAATAACTAAAAATAATTTATCAAACACTTTGTCCCAGGTGTAGTGCTAAAGGTTTCACACGCAGTAATTCATTTAATGCTCTCAACAACCTTTTGGATTAAATACTGTCTGTCATTATGATTAATTTATGGACAGGGAAACTTAGACATCAAGGACAACTTACCTAGGCTGCAACCTGGCAGCTCAGGAGCTGGAACTCAAGCAAAGCAACTCCAAAGACCACGCTCTTAAAACACTGTCCTCCCACCCCGGTTGGTGTGGCTCAGCTGGTTGGAGTGTCACTCTGTACACTGAAAGGTTGTGGGTTCGACCCCTGGGCAGGGTACATGCCTACGTTGCAGGTTTGATCCCAACTGGGGGCACATATGAGAGGCAACCTATCGTTTCTCTCTCACATCAGTGTTTCTCTCCCTCTCTCTCTCTCCCTCCCATCTCTCTAAAAATCAACAAGCATGTCCTTGGGTAAGAATATTTAAAAAAAAGAAAAAATACTGTCCTCCCCACCAACTCAGAGTGCACACCATTACAGGCTAAGAAAGATATCCACAATCATCTTTTGCACCAGCTTGCACCTCCCAAAAAACTAGTTATATACTCTTACATATAACTTTTCTGACTGATTCAAACAAACCAACATGATTTGAATCATCTTGGAACCCATGTGACTTTAATCATCCAGGAGATCAGTAGATAACATGGAGTAGATAATAGGAAGACAAACAGAATTCAAGTATGGACTCTGGGTGCAAATTCCTAGCTAGATAATCCTTGGTAAGCTCTTAGCCCCTCAAGACAGCAATTTTCTTATCTGTTCAAGCTTTCAGGCTAAGTTCTTAAATTTTTTTTATTGTAAAATATACATGACATAACATTTACCATTTTAACAATTTGTAAGTGTACAATTCAGTAACATTAAACACATTCAAAATGTCACAACCATCATATTTGTCCAAAACTTTTTCATCATCCCAAACAGAAACTCTGTACCCCAAATGAACACTAACCTCCCATCCCCCTTCCCTTAGTCCCTGGTAACCTCTGTTCCACTCTGTCTCTATGAATTGGCCTATTCTACAATTTTTTTCCTTTTGTGTCTTCCTCATTTCACTTATAATGTTTTCAGAGTTCATCTTTGTTGTAGCATGTATTAAAATTGCATTCTTTAGTGGCTAAATCATATTCCATTGTATGTGTATACCATTCATCTGTTGATGGATACAGGGTAGTTTTTACAAGAATTAAAAATAAAGTATCTGATGTGAATGTTACAATAAAAATCAAACAAATGAATAAAGCATTGGCAAATACAGGCACTTTAATGTCTTCTTTTCACTTCGTTTTTGTCATATTTTTGCACCAAGTGTGGAACAGTGGCAAAATATGGAACAGTGCAACCATCTCAGAAACTTATTAGCTATGCCTTCAGAAAGATTATTGGATTTGTTAATCTACATTTATCACATCACTTTAAAAGAAATGATGATGAGTATTGCAATAAATGATCCGTATTTACACTGACGGGCACTATTTCCTTCCATTTTAGCCTCAAAACCTACCTCAAATTAATTACCCCAATAAAGAACTCACTCATTATAACTGGACACCTTGCAATTAAAAGGTTTACTATTCTCAACCATTCTTCCCTCCTTATACTTTTGTACAAGGATCATCAGTATTGTCAAATTAAGCAGAAACTATATGCTAAGTATCCAGATGACTCAAGCTTTTCTCTAGCTGCCCAAAATACCAAACGTGAATACCAAAAGTCACACCTAAAAATATCCAATTTTCAATCACAGATCAATAGAACTGAGAAACCTTGGAACCTGTTCATCTTGACACATTTTTCTTTGTAATTACTGCCTCTCCAAGAAGAAGAAAACACACCTTCTAAAGTTCCTCACAACACAAATATTAATATATCCTCTTTCCTTTGTGAGTTCCTTTGTCAAATTATTTCTCTACATTTCTTATTCTCTTCATTCATTCAACTATTAAGCTCCTATTCTCTAGCAACTACCTGGTATTCAGAAAAAAACAGGACAGAGCCTCTGCTGTAAGGCACTTCAGAGCGTAGTGAAGAAGCTGGCCGCATAAACAAGTGATCGCAACCCGATTTGATACATGCTACAACACAAGTATGAACAAAGCCCTGTGGAACACAAGAGTGCCTGAGAATTCAGGGAAGGCCTCTACAAGGTAAAGGTATCATCTGACCCTGAACCTGCCTCTGAGTTGAATGAGCTGTTCCTCTCCACTCATGCTCTCATCCAAACTAGAGCTTGCACCTGACCATACAGAATCCTTCACAATTCAAAGAAAACGTTTTCATCATTTGTACTGACAGACTTCAAGGCAAATCCATAAATCATTTCTAATTGACCCCAGATTGCATTAGCTCCTTAGAGAATTTTTCCTTTTCTTGGTTTTTAAGAAGCAAATCAAACTTTCTTAATCACTGTTTATTTAGGCCAATAGAGAAATCAATTCACATTCCTGAGGAAATTTCCCTAAAATTTTTAAGTGGTCAACACAAAGATAATGCCTTATATATGCATACAAGGCAAAGCTGGTATAACAGCATTAGAACTTTTTTTTGCCTAACTACACTAAATCACAAGTGAGTTGTTTGTTGTTGTTTTTTTAAATCACGGCTAGTTTAACTGTCTAAATACATTCTCAATTTAATCGGAAATAATGTTTAAAGCAATTTTTAAACCAATTCCCCAAAAAGACTTTAAAAAAATAGCTCATGGCAAGTATAAAGACAGTAATTATCAAATACAGAATACACAAGAAGGGAAAAATTTTAATTTCTTGGCCTAAAAGAGCCAAATTTCTGCCAAAATCCGCATATCTAGCTCATTTCATAACAATGGACAAAATTATCCACAGGACTTTTTAATATATAATTATTGGCAAGTAATCTAAATGTAAACATTACTGAACAATCCCAGCACTGAGGGTAGCACCTGTAATGTCTGTTCAATTGTGTCCAACTCTGTCAAATCTATGTAATAAAGACTTTCACACTGCATTTCTTTGTCTCCATTTTTATGAAACCGTAAGGTATTAGGTGTACAGTAAATCTTTATCAGACAGAACAATGCAAATCAGAAGAGTGCCTATGTGGTTCTGAACTCCTTTTCTTTGAATATATTTACTTCTAACAAAAAAATCAGAATTTAAAATGCATTTCCCTAAGTGTTTCTGGGACTTTAAATATTATGTTCCCTAATACACCTCCAAAAAGAGAACAGGATTCCTTCTATCCTGGACTAGAATCCTATCTATTCCTAACTTTAGAGACTATGAAAAGGAAATAAAATGTATCTTAAATACTTTCATTTTCTTGCAAATAAAATTATCAATAAACTAGTCATTTGTTCCACATTTTATTCCTACACATGAAATAGTTGCTAATGCTCATGAAGAGAATTGGAAAATAAACTCCAAAACCCCTCGAAATACTGGTTACATTTAATTGTATCAGCTTTAGTGTTTACTAAAGATTTTTTCGATTGTTTTATGAAATTATACTCTTGACCTTTGAAACCTAGAAGGTAAACCTTGTAGTAAAATATTTTTAAACACCAATGACAGATTTTTATGTCCAAACGAATTTAAATTTTACAGACCCTGACTGACAAACAAAGGAAGTTTAGCTTAACTGTGGACAGCACACATTCAATTTCTGAGGCAACGAACATTTCTGCATCCAACCTTTTCTGACTCACCCAGGCTATTGTTCATTGGAAAACAAGACCAATTAATAAAAAAAGAACTGCTAACCATACCATCTAAACACACATTTGTCACAAGCGTTTTATTTTGATCAACTATCACTGCCATCTCGTCCTCACTGAACCCCCGGGGATTGGGGGGAATGACTAAATGACAGTTGATTTCGTTAGCACCTGTCGCCATTCTCAGATCAACTTGGCCAAAACAGCTAGCAATTTTTTTTTTTTTAAATCATGATTCCTTAGAAAGTGGTAACTCACTGGCCGTGAGTTCACCAAGTTTTCCCAAAATATCGTGCTTCCCGATTCCTCTCGTTTTCGAAAAGTGACCCCGTGGCACAGACTTGTCTGTCGCTGGAGGGGGTGCACCACGACGCGGGAACTGGACGGGAAGCCCACCAAACGAACAAAACCAAGAAAGGGGAGAACGGCTCGACCCCTCCCCTCAAACTTAACAGAAAGCGAGACGGGAAGGCAAAGGCAGTCCGGCACGGCCACGGGGTTTTCAGGCTGCTCTGGGGGACATGTCACAGGTGCGGCACTCCGAGTCCCGTCCCCGAGGGCCGTCCCGGCCACCGCGGCCCCGCCGGCCCGCGCGCCCGAGGGGAGGGGGCGTGGGGTCAAGCCCGCCCACCCGCGCCCGCACGCCCCTCTCCCGCCCGCTGTCAGGCCCCAGTGTCACTGCCCCTTCCTCACGCCGAGCTCCCCAGAGACACAGTCCGTCCTTTGTCTGAGTGCTCACTCGGCGGCGAGGTCCCACCAACTTGTGTGTGTCCCGTCCCACCCGGCGCTCCACACAAAGGAGACTTGGGCTCCGGCAGCCAGACCGCCCCGGACACCCCAGCACCCCGGCTCGGCCCCGCGCCTCCGGAGGGGCGGGCACGCGAGAAGACCCCTCCGCACGCCCCCCGCGGCGGCGCCCGCTCCAGCCCCCGCCCCGGGTTTACGGAGTCCCGCACTGCCCGCCCGCGGGGTGGCGCGGGCCAGCCCTGACTCACGGCCCCCTTCCGAGGGGCGTCCCCTCACCCCGCCAGCAAAAGCGGCGCCCGGGGAGAGCCCGCTGAGGGCGACACCCGGACGGGCAAAGCAACGGCGGGAAGGTCCCGGCGCCGCCGCCGCCTCGCGCGGGGCTCCGGAGCCATGCCGGCCGGCGGGCCGCCCGACAGCGGCGCGTTACCTGAGCCCCAGCCCGCGCCGCTCCCGCGCGCCGCTCCCGCGCGCTGCCACTACTGCCGCCGCCGCCGCCGCCGCCGCCGGGGCTCCACCGCCTTCTGCGTCCCAGTGGGTGTCGGACGCTCCCGGACCGAGCGCCAAACCCGGCAGCCCAATCGCCATCGCTTTTATTTGGCCCCCCCGTCCAACCAAGCGCCGCCCCGATTGGCGGGACGCGAGCGGGCTCCCGTCCAATCACAGGACCCGCCGGGCGCGGAGGCGCCGAGCCAGCCCCACGCAGAGGCGCCCGCGGGACTCGGCCGGGCTGGGCCGGTGGCGCGCGTGCGCGTGCGCGAGTGTGGGAGCCGGGGGACGCGGCCGCTTGGCCGCAGAGTGGAAGCGCCGCGCAGGCTCTTTGTTCTTTCACTGAAGGCTCGGCGCCTTTCAGGAGGGGCACGAGGAGCGCGTGGACCCTTAAGTGCGGTCCGCGGGCGGAAGGCAGACAGGGAGGGGTGGCGGGAACCGGTCGGTTGGCGGGACGGCGCGCTCGCAGCGCTTGGCGGGAACCACCGTCTCGGAGTTCCCGGGCCGGAGGGGGGCGGGGCGGGGCCGAACGCCAAGTTTGAACCAGTTCAAAACTCTAGTGTGGTAACGGTTTCAACTGCCGCGCTCTTTTCCCCGCGCGCGGAGCCCAGGCCCGGGCCGGCCGCAGGGGGGCTCTTTGGGGTCCCCCGTGCGTCCCTAGCGAGGAGCTGCGACCCTCCCGCGCTCACGCGGGCTCGATGTGCCCCTACCCGAGCCGTGCGCACTACCCGCTACTTGGGTCGGCTGCTGCCCCTTTGGCGGGTCCCCGATCCCCCTGGCCCGCTGTTGGAGCCCGCAGTGCCCATCGCCTTAGAAACCCGGGCAAGGGCGACGTTACAGTTAGTTTGAATTCCTCACTCAAAGCGCCTTGTTGAGATCCTTCCACTGTTTGTAATTCCAAGCACGTGTCCACGTTAAAAATCATTTATCCAGAATAAACGTGGTTCACTGGCCTCATGGTAACGCCCGTGGAAAGTGTTAAGATGGTTGCAAGTTTTCAATTACTTAGAAGTGATATTGGGGTAAACTTGTCGCAATCCAGAGGAATTAACACTATTCCTTTTAGGATACAATCTCCCTTTTTGTCTAACCTGGCATTGAGGTTAAGGTTATGCCGGCTTTATATTTAATAGGATGCAGCTACAGGGCAAAAGAACCACTCACCCATGAAATCTGGGATCCCACATTGAGCGTTCAGACTGGGGGAAACATGGTCAACGAACTGTTGCGTTAAAAACCTACAGAAATCCTGTTTTTTTATATTCTAATTACATTTTTAAATGACTGAGTTTTTAATAAACTACAATTCATTTGATGTAGCCCATAACTTCCCCACCTGTCCAAAACGGCCATTCCATTCCACATACATACTATGAACAAATCCAACATCGGAAATGTATGTGGAGGAAAGCCAAAACGTAAACTAAAAACAATCATGTGCCCAAATAAAAGCACAGTTATGAATAAATGATAAGGACGCAAAAGTGGATTATGCATCTGAGACGTGACTATAAAATAATGTGACAACAGTCACCAATACCTTCATATTCCACGGTAAAAGGTTTCCACCTACACCAGTAGTTAACGCTTAATTTCTAACCAGCAATTTAAATCTCCAAAGTCAACTGCTTATCCCTAAGTTACTTCTCAAACTGCTGATTTTTATCTGCTCTTTATATTAAATATTAAAACAACATGGGCATCTTTTAAAAGAAAAATCAAGGAAATTAGCAGGAATTATCAGAAAGCAATATCTAAACAAATCCAGCACAGTGTGAAACATCATGAATTGCTAAGGCATTTAGAATCAAGGAATGATGTGGGATCAAGATGTTCCCCCCAAAAAAAATCTTGGAAAAGGAAATTTTAGCTGGACCTTGAAGAAAGAAAGTGTGAGATGTAGGTTGAGTGGGCTGGGAGCGGGGGGCGGGGGGGGGGGGCGGCAGTTGAGATGGGAATGAACGTGGGAATGAATGTCTTGGCAGAGTGGTTGCACCGAGTATCACTAATGCTGAGAGTTCCAGTTAGAAAAGGGTAAAAGAGTAGACAGCTAAGTAAGGCTCTACGAAGTATAATACATTAAATATAATTTGTATAATGTGCATGCTCACTATAACATGAAGGCTGAGCTGCAACAGGAAGGAGAGATGCCGGTAGATCACAAAATTGTCCTAATGTGGTGGTGACATTACCCAGTTAAGCAAGCTATTTTAGGTCGCAGTGATGGCAGGAAAAAGGGATAATCTGAAAATAGTTGTAAAAGGACTTGATTGTACATGGAGGACACACAGTATCTTGCAGCTCTATTTTGTATATTGACAAAGGAAAGTTGGGAGGGAGAAGTACAGTTGACCCTTGAACAATGTGGGAGTTAAGGGCACCAACATACACACACACACACACACACACAATCGAAATCCGCATTGTGGACGGAAAAGAGGCCGCATACTAACCCTCACAAACTCAGGGGAGGTCTGCATAGCGGGCCTTAGACTCACAGTACCAGGTAGGATGGTCTGAAATGAAAACTTGCTAACTAAAAGCGAGTCATGAGGGGTAGTCACGTCCTAGGCCGGTATCTCCCTTCACAAAGGTCAGTCTTTACCTTGCCTGAGCCTATTGTCTTTTTACATCTATGATAACATACCTTCGGAATGTCGGAGTATAATACGCCTTTGGAATGTCAGAGTAAACCCCTTTTCCCAGACCCTTCAGGGCACAATCTCCTGCCAGAACACAAGACCACAGAATCCCTCACTGTGATCTAGCTCTGCCCCACACCATCTCCGAGTGCCGTGAAGGGTAACTGTTAACTGTCTCGTACCCACCAATGCAAAAGAAGAATGTGTCTATCCATTTTACTCTGTGTCCATCTCAGAGATTTCCCCGCTTTGCTTTCTCCTGCCTCCGTCATCTACCACCAACGGGTTTCACGGAACCCCTTTTGTCTCCCTCGTTGATTCTGACGTATAAAATAAGTGGTAAAACTGCCATTTTCTGGAGCATTTTCCCAATCTGTTGAGATTTTACTTCCTGGTGAGTGTCATCAGTTTGGTTCAAATAAACTCATAAAACTGGGTACAGGTTAGAATATTTCTTATGCCAACAACATAAAAATTTTGATTCCCCAAAAACTTAACCGCTAGTAGCCTACTGTTGATTGGAAGCCTTACTGATAATATAGTCGATTAACACATATTTTATATGTGTTATGGTATGTGTGTGTTATATGTATATATGCATGTATGTTATGTGTATTATATATGGTGTTCCTACAATAAAATAATCTAGAAAAATGTTATTAAGGGAATCATAAAGTTCATCTGAGTATTTTCTAATCGTTGCAAATCTCCAAAATAATATTCAATATATTTATTGGGAAAAAAAAAAAAAACACCCTGGCCAGGTGGCTCAGTTCGTTGGAGCCTCATCCTGGACACCAAAAGGTGGCAGTTGGGTTTCCAGTCAGGGCACAGACCTAGGCTGCGGGTTGTTGACCCGTCAGGGTGCGAGCTGGATGGAGGCAACTGACATTCCTCTCCCTCTCTCTCTCTCTTTCTCTCTCTCCCCTCCACTCTCTAAAAATTCAACAAACATATCCTCAGGTGAGGATTACATAAATAAATAAATACAAAGAAAGAAAGAAATACACACACACACAAATGGCCCCACATAGTTGAAACATTTGTTGTTCAAGAGTCGATTACATTTCATTTTTCCGTACTAAGAACACCCCTTTGAAGATTTCCAGGCAGGGACGGCAAGACGATATGTGTGAGCGTGTGAGTGTGAGTGTGTGTGAGCATGTGCTGTGCGCCTGCCCGGGAGCTCCAGCGTTCCCAGGCCAGTGACCAAAGGGGCCTGGATGGAGCAGAAAGCCAGGCTGAACACAAAGGTGCACGTGAGCATGATGACAGTCACCGGTCTTCTCCATGTCTGTGTAAAGATGCTCAGATGGCAGTGATGACACTGAGAATGGTGGGCCGTTCTGTCCTCTGTCGCAGACATAGAGACTCACTAGCACAGAGAAGGGACAAAACCAAAATCACAGTTCAACTCAGAAGTCGGGATGGAGCTCCGCCTTATTCACAGTCTTAGGCCCCTGGGCCCAGGGTCTCCCACTGCTCACACGCCATAACATGCCCCCAGGGTTTTCCTAGGAGAGCAGGAGAAGGTCAAGTGCAAAGTTCAGGCTATCGGCACCCCAGACCTTCTCTTTCAACCCCCTGAAACCAACTTACTTCTCACACACTCATTTCTTCTCCCATTCAACAAGTATTCACGGAGCAGTTACTAAGTGACTGATCTAGGAGCTAGGAATACAATGTGAGCAAAAGAAAAATCCCTGCGTTGGTGGAGCTGAGTTTTTTTAGCAGAGAGAAACAAACAAACAAATTATATTGCGTATGAGATAGTGATAAATAAAATGGAAAAAAAAACAACATAGGATGGAAGGGGGGAAGTGCTGTAATTTTAAAATTGCTCCGTCAGGGAAGGCCTCCCTGAGACAGTGCCACTTGAAGAAAAACTTGAAGGAGGCGACAAGAATGTTCTAAGCACAGACAACAGCAAGGGCCTGGGCCTGGCATGGGAGCCTGCCCGGGTGTTCTAGAAACAGGCAAGGGGAGGGGTGAGAGTGGAGGCCAAGAGGTGAGGGGCCCTTGGGGGCCATTGTTAGGACTTTAAGGGAGAAGATTTCAAGGGATCTGATAGTTCAGACAAGACCATTCTCGCTGCTGTGTTGAGAGCAGCCTGAAGCAGAGCAGGGGCCAAATCAGAAGGCAGCTACAAGTTTATTGTCATCATCCAGGCAGGAAATGACGGTGGTGGGGAACCAAACTGGCAGTCATGGAGCTGGGGGAGGGAAATCTTCACAACACAGATCCACGTGGAGGTATGGGGAATAGGATGTGCTGAAGTAAGATGCAAAAAAGAAGTTGAAAACCAGCTGGTGGGTGAGCAAGTGAGTCAGAACGGAGCTGGAGGCTGCAGGGGCCACAGGGATGGAGGTTTGGGGATCAGAGGTGAGTTTGGGACACAGCAAGTTTGAGATGCCTGTTTTCAATCAAATAGAGATGTCAAGATGGTAAGTTATTGTTGGAAGAAAAACTCATTCTCTAGCCCTGGCTGGTGTGGTTCAGTGGATCGAGTGCTGGCCTGCAAACCAAAAGGTCATTGGTTTGATTCCCAGTCAGGAAGCATGCCTAAGTTGCTAGGCCTGGTCCCCTGTAGGGGGCGCACAAGAGGCAACCACACATTGATGTTTCTGTCCCTCTCTTTCTCCCTCTCTCTAAAATAAAATCTTAAAAAAAAAAAAAACCTTGTCCTCTACCAACTTAGGCCCTCATTATCATTATCGGGGCCTGCAAATTCATGGCTAAGAGAAAAGTTGATTACGGCTTACAGGAGTGATTACCCAGAGTAACTCTCCAAACAGCTAGAGGTAAAGATTTATATACCAGTTTAATAAACAGCGGGGGGAAGGGTTTTGAATCTTCGAAGGATGAAAGGTTCTGAAGAGGCCTGTTTAAACAAGTTTTCTGAGGGGAGCAGGGAAGGAGAATGTCCCAGTACCCAAGGTCCATCAGGCACCGCCTTGACAGGAGATGGGGGGGGGAGGAGGGGGCGTGGAAGGGGGGGTGCAAGGGGTGCAGCTCTCCTAAAGCTCTGCTTTACTCAGACACGGGAAGTTCTCTCAGTATCTGTTGCAGCTCAGAGCTTTTCACTTTGAAGTAATCTTTACACCATTTCTGGTATAAAGAAATCCCTGCCTTATACAGGTCTCGAGTCCAGGGCGAGGCTGTGCCCAGGGGTCATCAGCATATAAGTGGTACTTCAAACCAGGGGAAGGAGTGTAGACAAGAAGCCCAAGGTTACCTGAATGGGGAAAAATTGCGGAGGCGAGGAGAAACTGCTGAAGGCAGGGGAGCACTGGGCAGAGCAGGGAAGCTGGTATCCTGGAAGCCAAGGAAAGAAAGGGTTTCAAAGAGGAAAGAGTAACCATTGCATCAAGTGCAGACAGGGCCAGCAAGGTGTCTGAGGCTCGCCCCTCGGATTTAGCAATATGAAGGTCACCGGTGACTTTGCTAAAACAGTTTCAGTGGCCTGGCTGGAGTGGATTCCATAGCAAAGTAGAGAAGATTGGACAGAGCAATTACAGGCAACTCTCTCAAGGGTTTTGCTAAAAAGGAAGGGAGAGAAAATACAGCTGGAAGGGTACATGGGATCCAGAGAAAGATATTAAGAGCTTTAAGAGACATCACACACCCTTTGGTCCACTGATGACAGACCCATCTAATGGAGATGGGGAAACTGATGAGTCAGGAAGAAGGATATGGCCGACGCAACATCCTTGAGTGTGTTAGAAGGGAGAGACTCCCACGTTGTCGAACAGCTGAAAGGAGACAGAGGGTGTGGCCTGACTGGGAGGGTGACCGGGACAGAGGCAGAGTGTTTGGACGTGAATGCAGGCACAGGGTAGATCTGACAGAAGTTTACGTCTGATTGCGCAGACACCTGCCAGAAATCACCGGACTGAGAATGGCAGTGTCCAAATAAGTGCACATTTGGTTTGGTGGGGGGGGGGGGGATGTCTAGACCGTTATGTTGCTATTCACTCCCCCTTCTTGGTCTTCAAAGAATTTCCTGGGGGCCAACAGAGATACAAAACTGATGGTCTTAGTTTTAGGCACATGGAATACAGAGCCAAAGTGAAAAATCTAAAAGGTTTTTAGACGACACATGAAGAGCCATGAGGATATAAAATTTGGGTAAGAAATTTGAGCTCGTCGAACATAATTTGTATGTTACCTATGTCATGTCACATAAACATTCATGATTCAAAGTAGCCTGGTCCTTTCTAGAATAAGGTTCAAACAGTCACACTGTAGAAAGCCAGAGGGAAATGTGGGTAGGCAGCCTCAAAAATGTTCCCAATTATGACCACCCCGCCACTATGCCCACCTTTGTGTGATCCCCTCCCCCACACCCTGAGCCTGCCCTGGACCTGGTGATTTGCTCCCAACTAACAGAGTGTGGCCACAAGAGTAAAGAGATGTCACTTCCGAAATTCTGGATGAGACGAGCTGTCGCATCAGCTTTCTGTCCCCCACTTCTGCTACCCTGAATTCCGGACACACCATCCTTTCCCAAACACAAATTCAGCTGAATCGATCAAGACGCTACTACCGATTCACACGAAGACCTTTAAAAGAGCAATTTGATAAAGTCAAATGAATGGACCAAAACAGACTTAAACCATTAGGCTAGAAATGACCTGGGAGTTTTCGAGGGATTCAAGTGTGAGCTGAGGAATGCTTGGCCAAAATGTGGTTATACACGATTCCTGGGCAGAATATCATTTTACAGAGGTGACCCTTGTCCCATAAAGGACTACCAAGGATGTAGGGGAGCCGAGAGCTGATGAATCTTCCCATAATTATGACAAGAGGGAGGATCCAGGACTAAAATACACTGTGAACTAGAGAACATGGTTGTAGGAAGAGAACTGAAAAGGAAGAAAATGAAACTGATCCCATGGTTGTGCACATAGACACTCCGAACCCATCTCCCATGGAAGTACTAGAATTAACGGGTGAAGCTGGCAAGGTCACTGGGTTTACGGCTAGGGCACAGAAATCAATTATATATCCAACAATAAACAAAGACAAAACTAAAGTTTTGAAGTGAAACCATTTACGTTTTGAAAACTATCATATACCTAAGGAAGAAATTCAGTGAAAAGTGTGTAAGACCCATGTGCTGAATGTCATAAAACAATATGGAGGGAAACTACAAAAGGCCCAAATAAAGAGAAGACACGTTTTCATCATTTAGAGTAGGAGAGGGAGTCAGAACAATGCCTGCCAAAACCCCAGCAGGGTTTACGGACGTGAGTGTGTGTGCACTTAGATGGGTGTGGAAACCGACAAGGTGATTCTGTGGACCCTCGGGGGCCGCCTATGAAACCGGACAAGCTGGGGGGAGGCCTGCGTGGCAGCCGTACAAGCTCCAAGACCTCGAGTAACTGCAGAAGAATGTCTGAAACTCAAACTTCATTAACTAAAAGCAGCTCCCCGGGGGGCAGTCCTCATCCTGGGCCAGACTCTTCCCAGACAGAAGTCAGCCTCTGCCTTGATGGGGCCCGTCCATGGTCCATTTGAACCTTTGAGAACAGACCTTTGGAATGTCCAGGGGAACTTCCCTTTCCCCGAGCCCCCGCCAGCCCCCTCACTGTTATTGCTACCATGCAAATTCTCCACTGCTAACTCCCCTGTACCCACCTGTGCCAAAGAAGGCTGGGTCGATCATTTTATCTTTTTATCTAAGTTCACAGGTTCCCTCCACTTTGCTCTCTCCTGCCTCCCATCTCTCACCAGTGGGTTTCACGTAACCAACCCCTTACGTCTTCTCTTCAGATTGTGACGCATAAAATAGAGTGCAAAACTGTGCATTTTCCAGAGCATTTTTTCTCAGTCCTGTGCAGATTTCTGCTTCCTGGCAATTGTCGTCAGTTTGGCTCAAATAAGCTCACAAAAATCCTCCACAGGTTCCAATGTTTCTTACATTGACAAGTCTGAAATGCACGTCAAGGACTAAGGCCAAGAAGGGCCAAGACAAATTTGAAGAAGAAGAAGAATGAAGCTGAGAGTCTTCACTACCAGACACGAAAACCTAGCTCTTGAAAGCGGTGATAAGGCAGTGACAGTGACACAAAGATGGGCAAATAGACCAACTGGGAAAATACGGGGACCACAAACAGGCCACGCCCACATGGTTACCGGAGTTACAACAGAGGGGACCTGGCCCTACAAGGGACAGAGGACTGTCTTTCCCTCATTGGCACGGGACACCTTACAGAGGAAGAAAATCTTGGTCTCCAATCTCACCCCACCTGGATCACTTATTTAAACATGAAAAAAAAAACACACACAGAAAAACAGCTTTATGATCTCAAAGTGGGCAAAACAGGACACAAGTGATCACTATAGAAGAAAAAATTAAAATTGAGAACTTCTATTCATCACAAGACACCATTAAGATACTGAAAAGGCAGACCAAGAATAAATCTACAATACCCATATCTGACCAAAGACTTGCCATTAGATTACATAAAGATCTCTTGCAAAAAAAATTTGAAAAAGAAGACAAACTGCTAGGAAATGGCAAAAAAAAAAACCCACCTTAAACTGGCACCCCAAAAGTGAATATATATATATATACACACATCCAATAAACATATTAAAAGGTGCTTAATTTCACTAGCTATCAGAGAATGCAAATAAAACCATAATGTAATACCACCACATTTTTATTTTTTTAAAGATTTCATTTATTTCTTTTTAGAGAGAGGGGAAAGGAGGGAGAAAGAAAGGGACAGAAACATCAATTGTGTGGTTGCCTCTTGTATGCCCCCTAGTGGGGACCTGGCCTGCAACCCAGGCATGCACCCTGACTGGGAATCAAACCAGCAACAGGGCAACATTTGAGCCACATCAGCCAGGGCAACATTTTGAAATGCTTGTTAACTTTAACTAGTATCCTTAGTAGATAAATGTAACTGAGCTGACGGTCGGTCTGGTCACTGGGCAAGTGAGACATTCCGAGACCTCTCGAAAGAGTTCAGTGTGGAGGCTGAGACTGGTTGTGTCCGCTCCTCACTGACTAGTCACCAGCAGCAGCAGAGGACGTTCTAAGAGTTTTCACTGCTGCTCACACACTGCAGGGCGGGGGGGGGGGGGGGGGGCGTTGAATCCCAGGGCATCTGCAGTCCCCGGGGCCCAGGAAGCGGCAGGGAGGATGGCAGCACATAACCTGCCCAGCTGGGACAGCCGGATGCAGCGTGGCGCTACGGTGCTGCACGACCCGGCGGCTGCGTCTCCAGCTCACACTTCCTCCACCTGTGAGGGAAATACACACGTGTAGAAACTGCTACCTTATGTTAAACCCCAGCCCAGAGATAAACAGTCTCATCATAAAACCTGATATCAAGGGGTTGTTTTGTTAGCTATTCTGTCACTTAAAATCTTTTTTAAAAGATTTTAATTTTTTTTTAGAGAGAGGGGAAGAGAGATAGGAAGAGAGATAGGAAGAGAGGGAAGAAACATGATTTGATTCCCTTTTGCATGCCCCCAATGGGGGACCTGGCCCGCAACCCAGGCCTGTGCCCTGACCAGGAGTCAAACTGGCAACTCTTTGATTTGCAGGCCAGTGCTCAACCCACTGAGCCACACCAGGCAGAGCTCGCTTAAAAATCTTATAACCCACTTTAATTACTCAAAGGTGAGAGTTGCACTTGTATATGTAGTTACGGCTTAACAGGAACTGGCTTTGCCTTTAAGAAGAACGAAGAACAGTATAGATTTGAACGATGGTTTGTCGACAGGCATAAATGCAGAGGCTAGTTGTTTAAGTATGAAGCAACAGGTGTTTTAGTTTGTTAAAATACATTTTGTGGCCACTATGTGTTTAGCACTAATTCCAACCACATCCAGCAGTTCACTCGACCTCGCACTCTGAGGCACTCCCTGCACTGCCAGCCAGTGACCCAGGATGTCAGGCTCCATGGAAACAGCTGCACCAATAGCTTCCCTGATGCCACCTTCTGGGTGGTGATCCTCCACTGCGATAACTCGGCCACCTGTGCCTTTCGCATCGGAGATGATGGTGGCAGCATTCAGGGGCTTAGCGGTAAACAGGTCGATGACGTGGATCGAAATATCTGGTTTGGAAAGAGCATCAGCAGCTGCCAAGACTTCATGCAGAGTAACTCCAGCTCCAATAACTGTGACCCTGTCATTGACGCTGTGGTGAATGACCTTGGCTGGTCCAATCTCACAACTTTCTTGCGGGGTGTAAACTACGTCAGTTTCTGGTCAGTTGGTCTGAACGCAGCACATCCCCTTGCTATGGGCCGCCAGGAACACAGCATGCTCTGTCGAGACTGCATCACTTGGACAGAAAACGGTGTGGCTGGGAATGGCTCTGAACGTGGCGTGGCCACATCCTCCGGGGCCATCTGGGAGGGGCCGTCTTCATCAGCGGAAACCCTGCAGTGGGACCCAACAAGTTTGCTTGGAGAGATGGCTCCAATCGGATCTGTTCAAGTGCTCGGGTCAAAAAGGCAGCAAAGGTGCTAACAAAAGCAATGGTCCAACCATGAGCGGTGCATCCCAGCGCCACATTCACCTTACTTTGCTTGGCAAGGAAACACGTGCCGGAGCACTCGGGGTGCTTTTTCCGGAACATCTCAGAGAAGGTGGAGTTCCTGGTGCCACCATCCAGCACAAGGACTCCATGATTTGCAGGACCCAGCTTGGGCAGAGCCAAACCACGTGCTTTTCGAGTATTCACCTTGTCTCTGACTTTGTGAGCGCGGGGGTGGGGGAAGACGTCGTCTCTACGTCCGTGATGTTGATTTGAGGCGAGCCTCCGACAGGGGGTTCTTGTTCGAGATGCCTCTTGGTCTCTATCTGGCTCTCAATTTGATAATTGCATCTATTCTTTCTGTCGGTATTGGCTCTCCATGCTGATTTTTGGTGTCCTCAGTGCTTGGAATGTCCTGGCCCTTGAAGGTCCTGGCAATTACAAAAGTGGACTTGTTATTCACTTGAGTGGCTTGCCAAAATACCTCCCACAGTACCTCAACGTTGTGGCCATCCATCGCGTAAGCATTCTACCCAAAGGCTTCACAGAGCTTCCAAGAGGTGTCTATGCAGTTCTCAAAGGGCAAGACGCCACTGTAGCCCAGGTTGTTCACGTCAAAGATGACTATGAGATTATCCAGCCTCTAGTGGGAATTGAAGGCCAATGCCCCCAGAGGGAGCACCCCCGAGACTCACCATCTCTCAAGAGGCAAAGCACCCAGTAGCTGGAGTTAGGGTGGTCAGTGACATGGGCTGAGAAAGGATTCACAAAGAGAAGAAAAGGCAGAGAACATTTATTCACTTCCAAGGGGGGAAAGGGGCGTGGTGTGGAGAGATCCACCAGCCGTGAAATGTGGGGGCTTTGAGTTTTTACTGGGTTATAACTGAACCATAAAAGGGTGGGGCAGTGGCTGCTGCATGGCCCCTGGGCTGTCAGGGGTGTTGCAACACGGGAGGTTTTCGTTGGCTTCTCATGCGCTGCAGTCTGCTCCAGTGTTATCTTTTGCCTGTGGCTGTTGGCGGTGGAGTGCGGTGGTTAATCACTTCTGCTCTTGCTTTCCAGTAATTTCCAGTCCTGGGGACATAAGCTCGAAAGAGTAAAATGGCAGTCACGTTTAGCAAGGTCGTAGGCTTGCTCGCCAATGGCACCACCTTTGTCCTTTCAGCTAGCCTTGTCCACGTACTTGCCAGTACATAGCATCCCACACGCCCCCAGGCCTTGTCCAAGCCACCCAATTGCCATATCCACAAATGCCAATTGCCCTGGCTAGCGTAGCTCAGTGGATTGAGTGCAGGCTGTGAACCAAAGTATCGCAGGTTCGATTCCTAGTCAGGGCACATGCCTGGGTTACAGGTCATGGCCCCCAGAAACCACACATTGATGTTTCTCTCTCTCTCTCTTTCTCCCTCCCTTCCCTCTCTAAAAATAAAAATAAAAATAAATAAAATCTTAAAGAAAAAAAAATGCCAGTTGCTTGCAGAGGATGAATGGGTCATTTTACGGGTTCTCTGGGTCCTCCTGTCTGTATCTCTCGACGTGAAAGAACAGCGCTGATGTGGTCTCGGCAGCTCTGCTGCACGATGCAGGGTGGCTGGAGCTCAACGTGCACGTGGCCCTGGTGGAGTGGACGCGCAAGCGACTGGCCAGGCACCCTAGCACTTGCAAGGTATCCGTGTTAGTCTTGGCTTCATCGGCCATGACGACGCTGGCCTCAGCGTTGGCCACAGCTGCACCCCGTCCACTGCCCGAGGAGAAAATGGCTGCAACCAAAAATGCTGTGCACTGTGAACAATAGTATACACTGGTATAAGCGGTTTGGAAGATTGATAACTCGAACAAATAATAATGCTCTATACCCTAGCGATCCTGCTCATAGCTATGTATCTAGCAGCTATGTATGTAGGTAGATACATAGGTAGGTTGGTAGGCAGATAAGTTACCAAAAGACATGTACGAAAATGTCCATAAGAGCATGATTCCTGCCCCGGCTGGTGTGGCTCAGTGGATTGAGCACTGGCCTATGAACCAAAGGGTCGCTGGTTTGATTCCCAGTCAGGGCACATGCCTGGGTTGTGGGCCCGGTCCCCAGTAGGGGGAGCACGATAGAGGCAACCACACATTGATGGTTCCCTCTCTTTCTCCCTCCCTTCCTCTCTCTCTAAAAATAAATAAGTAAAAGCCCTGGCTGGCGTAGCTCAGTGGATTGAGTGCGGGCTGCGAACCAAAGTGTCACAGGTTCGATTCCCAGTCAGGGTACATGCCTGGGTTGCAGGCCACGGCCCCTAGCAAGTGCACATTGATGTTTCTCTCTCTCTCTCTATCTCCCTCCCTTCCCTCTCTAAAAATAAATAAATAAAATCTTTTAAAAAAATTAAAAATAAAAATAAATAAGTAAAATCTTAAAAAAAAGAGAGCACAATTTCTAATAGCCACAAACTGGAAACCATCCAAATTGCCATTGACAGTAGAATGAGTAAATTGTGGTAAATTTATCTAATGGAATATCCTACAACAGTGCAAATGAATAATCAACAAGTACATACAATAGGAAAGAATTGGATACATATGGCTTCCAGTGAAAGGAAAAAGAGATAGGTGTCGTGTTACTTTGTTTATTTAAAGTTCCATAGACAAGTCAGTGTACTTGTCTATGACGTTAGAATCCGCGGAGTCGCCTCCCGGTGGTGAGGGCAGTGATCGGAGCCGGCAGGAGGGCCCTTGCTGGGGAGCTGGAGCTGATCACACTGTAGTCCCAGCTCTGGGTTCTGGGTACACAGGTTCATTCACCATATGAAACTTATTTAGGCCCCGGCTGGTGTGGTTCAGTGGGTTGAGCGCCGGCTTGCGAACCAAAAGGCCATGGGTTAGATTCCTGATCAGGGCACCTGCCTGGGTTGTGGGCCAGGTCACCAGTTGAGGGTGTGGGAGAGGCAACTGATCCATGTTTCTCCCCCTCTCTCCCTCCCTTCCCCTCACTCAGAAAAAAACCCCAAATCTTATTTAAGTCATTTCTCTGTGTGTGTTTGCTTCAATAGTGAGTTGTTGTTTTAAAAAAGGATCAGGAAAGTGAGGAAAAAAAATAGCAAAGAAGATTTAGAAGGAGGAAGGAGGAGGAAAACCAGGATGCAATGTCTTGAAAGCCACATAAAAGTAGTTTATTTAGAAGGGAGAGGTGTATCTGGAATATATAAAGAACTCGAACAACTCAGCAGTAAAAAGGCCTACCTCTCATTAAAAATGGGTGAAGGATTTGAATAGACATTTCTCCAAAGCAGATATATGAATAGCTAAAAAGCACACAAAAAAGATGCATAACATTATTAGTCATTATGGAAACGCAAATCAGAACCACAATGAGATCGCAGTCCCCCCACTGGGATGGCTGTGCTCAGAAAGACAGGCAGTAACAGGGCGCGCAAGGGTACAGGCAGATCGGAACCCTCACGCACCGCAGATGAAGGGTGGAACGGCAATAGCCTGTGTGCAATAATAGTCCAGCAGTTCCGCAAAGGGCTGAACAGAGGGAGTCACCATGTGAATCAGCAACCGCACTCCTAGGAGTACACCCAGGAGAGATAAAAATAAAATACATACCCAGGCAAACACCTGTACATGCACACTCATAGCAACGTGGGAGTTCAGAAAGAGCCACCGAGAGACATGCCCCTGGGGTGTGCCGATTGCTTTGAGCTCAAGTCTCAAGAAAAATTTCTGCCCCTCCCTTAACTACCTAGAAGAACTCAAATTGGGGGCCTTGCCCATAATAAGAGATTATCAGGGATAACCTCTTTTGAACATAGCTGTAGGGCAAGGCAGACTCCTAATTACTACGCCCTGCTCCCTGCAGAAACCTCAGATGCCCCCGAGGCCCCTGACCCCAGCCCCAGCTCAGAGAGACACAGCTACCTGCCTTCCCTTTCTGTCTTTGAATCCCTCACGCATGTGGGGCCCCTGACTTTCCCATGTCTGCAGGATTCACATACCTTATGTACATAAATTTAGTTATTTTCTCTTGTTAGTCTTTCTCATGTCGGTTTGATTATTAGACCGGTGGAAAGAACCTTGAGGGCAGAGGGAAGGACCCTCCCCCACAGCAGCATTCTTCATTAGGGCCAAAAAAGTGAAAGAAACCCAAATGTCCAGCGACTGGTGAATGGATAAGCCAAGTCCAATACACCCACACAGTAGAATGTTGTTCGGCGACAAACAGGAATGAAGTGCTGATACGTGCTGCAACACGGATGGAACTCAAAAACGTTATGGTAAGGAGAGACGGTAGACACAAAAGGCTACATATTGCGTGGTGCCATTGATAAGAATGTCCAGAATGAGCAAACTTGTAGGGACAGAAAGCAGATCAGCCGTTGCCTGGACAGAGGCGGAGGAGAGAGCGGGAGGAAGGAGGAGTGACCGATAAACTTTCAAGGTCTTTTCGGGGGTGATGGAAATGTTCTAAAAGTAGGTTATGGGGATGCTTGTACAAGTCTGTAAATGTACCAGCAACCCCTGAGTTGTACAGTGTAAAAGGGCGAACTTTGTGGTATATACACTCTATCTCAAAGTTATTTTTAAAAAGAAGGAAGGAGTGCTCACACAAGGGAACAAAGATAAGAAAACTGGTGTAAACTTCCCCCCACACACCCACTAAAAGATCCTGCTTCCAGGAAAGTTCGAGACAACTTATTCAGGGATAAAAGAAATCCTCTGTACACGAACAATGAAGACCCCTGAGCCGTGAGTCAAAGCCAAAGTAAGGAAAGGCGCCCAGGAAGCCAGTTGCTTGAAAATAAAATCTTAAGACCCCAAACGGCAACAAAACAGTGTTGTTCTAGTATCAAATTTAAAACAAAAACCTTTGACGGGTCTACAAAAGGAAACGCTACAAGCTTTTCTGATCACTGCACCTTAAAAGGATAAGAAGCGGAGGCAGGGGAGGGGGTGGGGGGGCGGAGGGGGGAGGGCAGGCACGCTGCTGAAGTCAGACCAGTCGGTGCTCTCTAGGCTGAAAGCACAGAGGTCAAGAAGTGAGTCAAATATTCAAATCCTCTGAAAACACGTGTGATCTGAACAAAGTAAATCCAGGTTTTCCCATTGAATCCCAAGATGTTTCCTTTTTAAAAGCACAGCTTACATTCTCTACAATGTATATTAAAAATAATTAAGAACTGTTTCACCTTGGCTGGTGTGGCTCAGTGGCTTGAGTTCCGGCCTGCAAACCAAAAGGTCGCAGGTTCGATTCCCAGTCAGGGCACATGTCTGGGTTGTGGGCCACGTTCCCCAGTTGGGGGAATGTGAAAGGCAACCAATTGATATATCTCTCACACAATAACCTTTCTCTCCTTCTCTTTCTCCCTCCCTCCCCCTCTCTCTAAGAAGTAAATAAATAAAATCTAAACATAAAAAGTAAATACATATTGGCATATACTAACCTGTGTGTATGTGCACACATACACAGTAAGTATATGTCTATTATTCACCTTTTAAACATTTGTTTTATTTAGTAAGTGACAAGCTTTAAAAAACTCATTACCTAAAAACACAGCATAATTAGAGAAAGCTGAAAGAGTTTAAAACGTTTGCATAAGTGTTTTAAAGTCTGAGCCATACAGGCCCACTCATTTACTCACTCAAATGACCTTCACCTAATGCTGGCTCTGGCCCATGCCCTGCTGAGACAAGATCAGGACCACAGATGAGGCAGGAAGGGGCGGGACCTAAGATTCTCAGGAAAGCAAGGAGGCAAGGAAAGGAAGGACAGAGGGGATGGCCCCTTCTCTTGGCCTCTCAGTGTCACCACTGCCTTGGGCCTCAAAATCAGTGCATGTCAGCAGGACCCTGTAGCCAGGACCAGGCTCCGTGAGGTTCTGAGAGAGGAATGCCTGAGTTACTGGATGGGGTGGGTGAGCTTTGAGGTCGAACGCTCTGGAGAATAGATCTCGCCAACAACAAGATCCTGAGCCGGATTTTCTCCCTCTGTTCCTCATCCAGGATGGCGCCCCTCCTCAAACTCTTGTACGAGGCCTGTCCAGGAAGTATCCAGACATGTAATATGAAAAACAGAGACATTTATTGAAGAAGATACAGGAAACATTGCACACAGGACAATGACACCTCAGTCCCCTTCAAAGTAGGCACCTTGGGACCTCACACAGTTCTCCCAGTCGCCATTAGCTGCCCCATCGTATTTTCCTGAATCTCCTCGATGGTCTGAAATCTCTTCCCTTTCAAAGATGATTTTAGTTTTGGGCACCAAATCTGGGCTGTAGGGGAGCTGAGTCACTTGGGCGATTTGATGTTTCAGCAAAAAACTCTGCGCCAGATGTGATGCATGAGCGGGCATGTTGTTGCGACGAGCTGCCAATCACTAGTTGCCCCTAGCTGCAGCCTTCTGAGTCATCCAAACAGTCTCTGCAGAGGAGTGTTCAAGCTTAATGCAAAGTTTGACGCACACTCGTCGCTCTACTCGCTCAGTCATTTTGAATGTGACGGCCACACAGTGCACATGCTCACTCAACGGCATCTACCGTTCCCACTGTAGAGTGACTTTGTCATTGTTCACGTATACACATTCCAGTCCACTCGCCTTGACTGCCAGGTTACGTGGATGTTGCACAAACTGCTCTTGTTATATTAACGACAGCTGGACTTTTTCTGGACAGACCTCGTATGTCCTCAGTGGGTTAGAGCTTCGCAGTTCTCCATCCACCTGGGTCCTTGCACACCCATGGGCCAGGGGCAGGGCACACACTCAGAGCTGACACTGTGGCCTTGGCTGGCCCAGGACACCAGGCTGGACAGACAAGTAGGGCAATGCCTCTCTCTTTTGCCACTATTGACACGTTGCTTTGCGACTCTTAGTGCTTTAGTGAATGTTGACGAAAGACATTTCCTACCATTAAATGAAGAACATGTTCTGATTCCATATTTTTAACATAAGAAACATTTCCAACTGCAGAAATTCATGCCTAACTTGAGGAGAAAATATTTTCTCACTGATGAAACTGATCAAACTGGTGTATAATCTTTTGGGAAGAAAAGCAGCAGAAGTAGTAAAACTTCAGCTGGGAACCATATGTTTTTAAAAAGCAGCCACTTTATTTTTATTTTTATTTTTATTTTATTTCAAAAGCAGCCATTTTAAAGGGAGGGCAATATAGCAATGATAGAGCTGATTGATTCTGCAACGTTGTCATGCATCTCACCTGGGAAACTTTTGCAAAAAATATCACTGAGCTTAGAACAGTGTACTGAAAATGGACTTTATAAGTTACTTGTTGTATATAGTATTTTCATGCAAAGATTATTCTAGGATAACCCTTTTAAAGATTTTTAAAATTTATTTTTATTTTTAAAGAGAGGGGAAAGGAAAGAGAAAAAGAGGGAGAGAAACATCAATATGTGATTCCCTTTTGCATGCCCCCTACTGGGGGACCTGGCCTGCAACCTAGGCATGTGCCCTGACTGGGAATTAAACCCTCGATCCTTTGGTTTGCAGGCAGGTACTCAAATCCACTGAGCCACAGTAGCCAGGACTTTTTTTTTATCCTCATGTGAGGACATGCTTACTGATTTGAGAGAGAGGGTACTGGAGGGAGAGAGACATCCACACGAGAAAGAAACATTGATCAGCTGCCACCCCTACCCCTGTGGAACAGGCCCGGATCAGGGACCAAACCCACAACCCAGGCATATGCCCTGACCAGGAACTGAACCTATGACCTTTTGGTTCATGGGACAACACTCCAACCAAGTGAGCCACACCAGCCAGGGCATCATAGGATAATGTCAAAAGAATAATCCACCCTGGCCAGTGTGACTCAGTTGGTTGGGTCTTGTCCCACAAAGCGAAAGGTCACCAGTTCGATTCCCAGTCAGGGCACATGCCTGGGTTGCAGGTTCAGTCCCTGGCCGGGGCCATTCAGGAGGCAACGGATCGGTGTTTCTCTCTCCCATCGATGTTTCTCCCCTCTCTTTCTCCCTTCCTTCCCCTCTCTCTATAAAATAACTAAATATGATCTTTAACTATATATATATATGAGGTAAACCTACATATAGTGATATTTTTAACTCTGCCATGAAGCAGTATAAAATGAAAAAAGTACACCAGTAAAGAGTATGGGTCACGTGATCCCATTTATGTAAAGACAAGTGAGCTGTGTGTGCAAATGCACACATACACTAAGGAAAGTGCACAGAAAGGCGCTGGAGGGATGCGCACAAAGCGGTGACAGCTCGGGGGGCGGCGGCACGTGTGACATTTTAAAAAGTGATCATGGCCCCGGCCAGGTGGCTCAGTTGGTCAGGGCGTCGCCCTGTGTACCGAAAGGTCAGGGCACGTGCCTGGGTGGCGGGTCCCACCCCCTCGGGGGGCACGTGCAAGAGGCAATGGATGGACGTTTCTCTCTGTCTGCCCTCCTTCCTGCCTCCCCAAAACCCATGAACACATCCTCGGGCGGGGGTTTTAACAAAGAGAACGTGCACACTGCACTTTTCACTAACTGTTAGAGATCATATTTTATAGGCCACTTCTTAGATTATAAGAGATATGTATTGTAAAACAGTCAGATAACATAAAACAGGATAACTAAGAAAACAAAAGTCACCAGAGATAGCCTCTTTCACTTTATTCTATTTATGTATGTGTGTGTATCCATATAGATACACATATTTGTATATCTAGCATTTGAAGGTGAAATTGACATATTGTGTATCTATCTTACAGCCTGAATGATTTTTAATATTTTATCATGAACACGTCATGTGCCTAGAATTTGAGAACATGATTTTTTTCATTATGAAATAACTCAAACATACAAGAAGCATAGAAACTCATACACTGAACACGCGTGGACCCACCACCCAGCTGAAGAACAAACATCACGCGGAGGAAACTCCACTTGCACACCCACTCCTCCCCCCACTCCCCTCCCCCGCTCCAGGAGCAACACAGCAACCTGAGTCGGACATTTGTGACTTCCATGCAGGTTTTTCTATGTGCGGACGAAGAAATATATAGTATTTCTTCCCTAAAAACATAGCTTTCAGGGCTGATTCATGTTCTAAATTACAGATAGGCTGTAATTATTCCACGGGTGCCCTGTTGCTGGGCCTTTGGGGACAAACAGCATTTTTACATGTCCTTCTGTTCGTGAAGTCAGTTAAAACAAGTCGCCATGAAGAGGGGCGGTCTTTTCGGTGGCATCGCTCGCTTGGATTCCCAGACTCCTAAGCCGGCCGCGCACTCCCCAGGTCTTCACCGGGCTCCGTGGTGAGAGGCCGTGTGGTCTGCAGAAGCCCCGCAAAAAGGCCGTCGCAGGTCTGGGGAGCCAGAGCAGGCTGCGTTGGAGCTGAGCACGCGTCCTGCGTGTTTTGGGGGCTCTGGTTTCTCGCCTGTGGACCCCGCCCCGCGTCAGTCTTGCGACCCGCGCACTGAGAGCGACGAGCCACGTGGTCCCCACTGGTTGCCAGACCGGCACAGCTGACTTCTCTTTCCAAATCCAACTCTTTCTCCTCTAGAAGGCGGCCATTCCATACCGACTGCTCTAATCTAATCAAGATCTCCTGTTCTCTCCAGGTTTAAGGTTCTCCGAAGGCCAGACATCTGTCATCTGACTGATATTTCGTCAAAACGACAGTCACTTCAGGGAAGCCACTGCTAAGTGTGTCAACTACCAGGAAGCATGACAAGAGAACAATGCTCTTCTTTGAATGAATAAGCCAGAACTTCTGTGTTCTCAGCAGCAGCAGACTTTCAGACGGAGAAACATATTCTGGCCATTACTCAAAAAATCTTTTTTTTCCTTTTTTTAGTTGAATTGATTGGAGTGACAACAGTTAATAAAATTATATAGGTTTAGGTATATAACTCTATGACACATCACCTGTATTTTGTATTTCATGTTCACCACCCAAAGCCAAGTCTCCTCCACCGTCATTTGTCCCTCCTTTACCCTCCCCCACCCCCTTTCCCTCTGGTGGTCACCATGGCAATGAGTTCTCCTTTCTTTCTTTCTTTTTTTTTTGCTTTATCCCTTCACCTTTACCACCCAGCCCTCCACGCCCTCCCCTCTGACAGCTGTCAGTCTGTTCTCTGTATATTTGAGTCTGTTCCTATTTTGTTAGTTCATTTTACTCATTAGCTTCCACGTATGAGTGAAATCATATAGTGCTTGTCTTTCTCTGGCTGGCTTATTTCACTCAGCGTAATAGTATTCCATTGTGCAAACGTAGCACAGCTTTCTTATCCACTCGTCTACTGATGGGCACTTGGGCCGCTTCCACATCTTGGCGATTGTGAATAGCGCTTCAATGAACGCAGGGGTACACGTATTCATTTGACGTAGTGTTTGCAAACCTCCTTTTGAAACTGCCTTAAGAAACTGAACGTCCTCAATGGTGACGAATGTTCTCCCTTGGACAGCAGGCTGTATTCACAAAAGCACCCAATAGGAGTCGGGAGCCGGAGCCGGAATGATGGAGCCAGGGACCAGGGTCGAGGGGCACCAGCACCCGGCACCCGGCTGTTGGCTGTTCACAACCACCATCTGTTCTCATTGGTCGGAGTGTGGGCCATCTCAGTCACAGAAATAATGTGAATCACACCCCTTCTGGGGGCTTGATCGCCCTCCCATTTCCATGAGCCATCCCTCAAGCACGCCGCCCCAAACACGACACTCTGGTTGGACAAGGAACACACACGCCCCAGTTGTAGAGTGACTGTGGACCCCTGGTTCCCATGGAAGCCCCCCGACTTCAGGGGCACGGTGCACTGTCTCCAGTTCACACCCAAGTCTTCTTCCTAAGAATAGTCTTTCTAGAGAAATTATCTGTACAGCTTAAAACAGGAAAAGGGCAAGTTCTCAAATGACTGTTGACAACGTTTCAAAGCCCAGAGGTTCGTTTTGTTCAGATCCACGTGCAAAGGAGGAAGTGGGGAGTGGAAGGGTTAGAGTCAGATCCAGAAAGAGGGTCCTTGAGGGTCTGCATCCTGGGAGGGTTTGCATTCAAACAGGGCTCCGGGTGCCCAGCTAACACCCCATTCCAGGAAAGGACGCAGCAGAGCACATTACAGAAGCAAGGAGGGAAACAAAGGAAAGTTCTTAAGAGGCACTGGGTCACGAAGAGCTCCCTGCACGCTCCTCAGCTGGGACAGGGGGTGAGGGGCCCTGGGGCTGGGACCTGCCAGGCAAGAACCGGAGCGAGGTTTCAGGCTGCTGGTCCTCTGCAGGCGTGGCTGGCCCCAGGCCGCACTGGTTGGAGAGGCCAATGAGCCCCAGTGAGTATTTTGAAAATCCACATTTGTTTTGTAAGATCCATTCTTCTGCTAACAACCCAAATGCTCAGGATGTAGTAGTGCTCGAATGCAATTTAGATGAGCAATTTTCTATGTTACAAAACACACACACACACACACACACACGTCTTATAGACGCATGCGTGGTCTTATTTTACAGCACATATATATGTCACCCAGTATCAGTTTGGCAGCCGCGATGGCAGTGCCTTCATGGGGGCAGCGGGGCAAGCACGAGAGTGCTCAATGACACTAACTAGGTTCAAATCCTGGTCCCGTTAGCTGTGCCTCCCAGGACTTAAGTTCGTCATTTGTGAAACAGAAATAATAAACAATTCCTCCTCCACAGTGTTGCTGTGAAGATTAAAGTGGAAGAAAGCCCTCGAAGAGCATGGCTATTATATTCGCTATTGCTGTTCAAAGGACCGGCCATTAGCACATGATGAATCTTGTGCACAGAGAGACAACGACAGAATAATTGCTCTTATTCCACAGACATACGAGGCTAGCTCTACAAAGGCATATACATAGGATACAGGTGGACGATGATCTATTTAAAAGCATCATTGAGTCGATTCTTCTAGCCTACACACGCTCAGGATGAGAAATTTCATCCTTCCCAGTAGGAGTCCCAGGCATCTTTCCCTTAGTTTGTAGTTCTGTCGGGTTCTAAGAACTGTGTCGGAACAATGTCAGAAGCAGGTCCTTTGTCACCAACTCGCTTCTCTTTCACAGCATCATTGTTTTCGATCCTTCCCCCTTCCCTTTCCTGTGAACTTTGCCTTGTGGCTTTGCAGTGCCTTCCAGCCAGCAGCGAAGCTCACTTCTGCTCCGTGGATACTGGGCTTGGCCTTATGACGCAAGTTTGGCCAATGGCACATTAGTAGAGGTGATAGGAGCAAAGGCGTGACGTATGCACCTGGACTCGCTCTGCAGCATCCTGCCCTTCTGTCATCGCCGTGAGAAAAACATGTCCCAGCCAGCCTGCTGGTCCAACAAATGTGACACAGACCTGGATCCAACATTCAGCTTGGAGCCAAACGCAGACAAGCGCCGGCTAGACCAACTAGCCTCGGACACTGGTGAGGACATCGGTGCTGTTTAAACCACTGAGTTTTGGAGGGTTTGTTACACAGCAAAGCTGACTGACAAACTCCCAACCCTTTCACCTGTAGTGTATGTGGATAATCCACAAATAGAGCGAGAGAGATTTGTAACATAGTATATAAATTTGTATAAATAGCATAGGAATACATGTGAATAAATTTACTGGAGACAGGCTAACAATTCAGTGGCGTTTTCCTTCCTCAAATTTTCTAAATGACTTATAGGTCAAAATGGTGTTTTATCAGAGTATAAAAAAATTTAAACCCTAATTAGTGGTTTTGTCTTTTATGCTAATACAGAGGCCATAGATGAAACAGCACACAAATTTACGAAGATAGAAATGTCTGGAACCAAAAAGCACGGAAGCTTGAAATTGACCTCTACTTCGGTGGGAAGTCGAGGTATAGCCTCTGCCTCTTTAATTATTTTTGTTCATTGATTTTGGGATTACTAACCAACAATAAGGTGAGGTCTACTATCCATTATATCAGGAAGAGAATTATTTAAGTTCAGAGAATCACTCTTTTTCTCCTGATTTTGCCCATACATTTCCTGAAAGCACATTTAGGAGGCTATAATAATAATACGGTTTGTGTCATCCATTGAAAACATCACCTAGCTACTAGTTGTGCATGTGAACCAACAGAATCAACTGACTTGACTTAAAGCTGAAAAAGATTATTTACTGTATCTAGTGAAGTACACTTGGCTGCAAGTAGTAGAAACCCTCTACTAACTATAACTTGAGTCAGAAAAATGTTTATTGCTCACTTAATGAGAAACTCAGACACAGTCCATATCAGAATTGGCCTGCCAGTTTACCACTGTCATTAAGGACTCAGACTCCTTCTGTCTCTCCATTTTGCATATTGGCCTACCGCCCACAATGCATGTCGCCTCAAGGTCACAAGATGGCTGCTGCAGTGCCAACCATCACATGCAAGTTCAAAGCAGAAAGCAAAGGGAAGGGGTAGAGTCAGCCACTACTTTCTCATGGAGAAACCTCTCCAGAAGCTTCCTTGCAGACTTCCTCTTACATCTCACTGGCAAGAAATGGAACACGAGCCTACGACTATAAAAGCAAAGTTAGTGAAAGGGAGGCTGGGAAGTTTGCAAGCTAATAAAAGAGGATCTGATGGTCATGATTAGTTTTGAAATATCCCGAGTCACTCCATCCGGCTGGGCCCACTGTCTCCTTAAGCAAAATCAGGGCTCTGTCCGCAGAAGGAAGGGAAGAAATGAGCCTGGGCACACCGCGTCCGCACGTTGCCTTAGCTGTGCTCCGCTGTCTTCGCAGTCTGGGGGAGGCAGGAAAGCAGAGGACACAGGATTGCAGTTTTGCCTTTGGTCTCCTTCATGGCTGTTGCTTTTGTTTTGTGGGACAAGCTGAACCCCTCTGAGCATCTGAGTAACTAACAGGTACTGCCCTGCTCTCCAGTTTTCAAACAGGGCATGTCGCCGAGTGCCCAGAGCCCCTGAAACCCATCCGCGGGCGACTGAGTCAAGAAATCCACCCGACATCAGCTCAGTCTTTCAACACGGTCCCCGCAGCGCGCAGCATGCGGGGTCCGCTCTGCGGCTCCCAGCGCCGCCGTGCTGCGGGGCTGAGGGCTGCTGCTCCGAGGGTGGTGGCGTCACCCCTCTCTGCAACTGAACTTGCAGTCGCCGCCCTGACAGCATCGAAAGTGGTTCATTATGTCGAAAATAAAACAATTAAAAGTGAAAACTTTGTTCCTACGTCAAAGCGTTATCATGATCAAGCATCTAATTGCAGAATATTGCCCACAGTCCCCTGCATGGGTCCGGCTCCCGTGGCTGAGAACCTGAGACAATCTGCTGGTAATCTCATTTGGGTCAAGGGGAGGTGGAGTGGATAATGTTATTAAGTAATTATATAATACGTGATGACTTTTATTTATTTTTATTGAATGTGTTGGGGTGACATTGGTTAATAAAATTATATGTTCCAGGCATACAATTCTGTAACACATCCTCTGTACACTGTATGGTGTGTTCACCACCCCAGGTCAGGTCTCCTTCCTTCCATCAGAGGGTAGAAGTGTAAAAATTATTTTGAAGTCAAATCCTGACTCCATGTTTTAAAAAAGTAAAATCGGACATGGCCCGGGACGTCCCCAGTCCCACCGGACACACCCTGCGAGAACAGAATAGGGCCTTTTAAATCGAGCTGTTACCACACAACCTCATGCCAGGTTCAGGCACACGAAACAATGATTTGAGAAACCCGCGTACTCCTTGTCTCCGCTTTGACTCTAAAATCGGGACATTGACTTCCATGCCTGGCGTGTGGGACCCGCAGCCTTGCTGCGTGGTCACCTCTGGTAATGACGTGAGACGAATTTCTGGTCATAACAGAATGGTGATTCCAGACTCATTGTTAGGCAGAGAGGGGAAACTATAAAGAGAACAATAGAACAGAAAATGTAAATAATATTTTTCTTTTTCCTGGCATTAGAAGAATTTGCTTTTCGATTTTCTGTCCTTCTTTGTCAGGCCAACACAGCAGACTTGTGCGACTCGGTGCTTGTTGGAAAATCGAAGCTCCGGTTCAACGGCTCACGTTTCCCCTCCAGCAACGGACTCTCTCCCCGCGCCTGTCCTGGGTCTCCCCGGGAGTCTGTACTTCGCGCTCTCAGGAATCAGTGTGTGGGCAGGAGGAAACCTCCCCCAAGGGAGATGCAGGGACCCAGGAAGAGAGCCCTCTGAGCCTGATTTTCGGTGGACAGAGGGCGGAGTGCAGCCCTGAGCTGAGTCCTCGGCCCCCACCCCCTTCCCCGTGGACCCGCGGTTCGTCCAGGGAGCATCTGGGATCCTGTTTCCTCCCGTCCTTGGGCCCAGTGATGTAAAGCAGACGCCCGTTGCAGGCTGCCGGCGATTTCGGCCCTGCTCAGGCCCCTTACCCTTCCTTCTAGCCCAGCCGCTGCGCGTGCCGCCCGAGGCCCCAAGTTACCCCGAGCTCTATCGGCTTGAGAGAGAGGACTCCAATCTTTATAGGGCGACCCTCCTAAGGTTCTGGGTTCCGAGGACGAGAGGATCGAATTTCTCCCTGAAGAGAACCACAACTACAGCACCGGCACATCTACTTTTATTGCTTTCTTTTCCTTTCCTTTTTTTCCCTTCCTTCCTTCCTCCCTTCCTTCCTCCTCCTCCCTCCCTCCCTCCCTTCCTTCCTTCCTTCCTTCCTCCCTCCCATCCTTCCTTCCTTCCTTTCTTCCTTCCTTCTCACCCACCCTCCCTCCCTCCTTCCTTTCTTTCTTTTCCATCTATGCTTTCTTTCCCCCTCTCTCTACACCATTTTATAGCAGAAACCTGCTGTACTAGTCATTTAAAAGCTATTTTACTCTGGTATTCAAGATGTCCCATATAACAGGGCTTGTAGCTCATTTGATGAGAATTTATTTCCATACGTCTGAACTAACAATTCCAAAGACTCCAATGCATATAAAGTTAATAAACCTGAACTCTGCTTGATAGCATGACTGTGGCGAATGCCACAAATTGAAATCACTGTTGCAGCCCAAATATATTCCCATTTTAAAAGGAGGTGGCTTTCCTAACCAAATAAACGCTGGCCCTGCAGTGAGCAGCCTGGGCGTGGGGGCGGGGTGCACGCGGGGGGTGGGGGCTAGTTCTGTGCCCACAGGACATCTGGGTTAAGACAGCCGCACAAGGTCTCCGGCTGGGTCCGTGGAGCTGCCCCAGGGACAGCCCAGAATGGGCAGGAATCAGAGTGACCCTGGGCAACACAGGTTCTTGCATCGGAGAGGAGGGGGTGGGGACCAGGCAGCTACCCAGTGCCTGACACTCACTTCAGGTGCATCCTTTCCTTTCATCCTCACAGTGCACATATGAGGGAGGGAGGGAGGTTTCCCTTTACAGGTGGGGAAACTGAGTTCTCTGGGAACTGCATGGTCAGCAGCCTTTGGCCCGTCGGCCACCTGGTGGCTCAGACCCTACTTACCTCACTCTGCCCTTTTCCATCTTTGGCGTTGGGCCTCACCAATAGAAGGCACTCATTTAATGCCTAAATAATCAGCCCTTCCTGACCGTCTTTCTACTGGGCTCTAATAAGACCCTAACTAATTAAGGGTGCTCGCTGCCTCCTTCCAGGCAGGGGATTACCCATAAGCCTCCAGTTCCCTGATACCAATCAGGGCCACATGGCGCGGCCCCACCTGAGCCCCAGCACCCCCGTCCCCACAACTGTAAGAGGCCCCTGGGGTCGGGTTCCTGGTCCCACAGCCCAAGCCCGACAGTGGGCGACTTGAGCTTTCTTCATCAGGTTTCTGCAAGCAAGGCAAACACATGACCTCTGGTATCTGTCCTCCATCCCACTCACGCCCGCCCCCTCCAGGTATCTTAACAATAACAACGAGCCCGGTGTCCTCAGGAGCGTTTGATAAGAGCAAGCACAGATGGCCCAGGGATTGGAGTCCTATTAATTCTGACCTTACATCTACGTTAGGCAAATTAATTCCTCCTGGGGCTGAGATTTATACGTATCTCACAATCAGTCACTATAACAACGAGGAGAGAACCTTTACATTTTCTGTTCTGATGGACTCAGTTATACCCTTTGGCATCTAAACAGGCAAAAAGATTGTTTCTCCAAATACTGGCGAAGGGGAGGGAATTTGTACGGGATCAGGTAACACTGGTGAGTTTCCCCTGCTCCCTGCCCACCTCCAGCTGCTGCCCTGCTCCTCCTCACTCCTTGCAGTGCTAACTAGTACATGTTAAACTAATGTTTTTTGCTGCTAATTCTGAAAAACTCTAGACAGAAGAGAAGGTGAAAAAAGTAGTACAAAGATATATGTATTTACTTTTAGAGAGAGGGGAGGGAGGGAGAGAAACATCAATTGGCTGCCTCTCGTCCACGCCAGCCAGGGACTGGACCTGCCCCGAGTGGAAATAGAACCAGACCTTCCGCTCTGCGGGACCACACCCCACCCACTGAGCCACACTGGTCAGGGTAGGATACGTTTATCAGAGCTGAGGACAGCAAGACCAGGAAGGGCTCAGCCTAGAACAAGCACCAGGGGAGCCTTGCCTGGGCTGCCTTAGCAGTCAAAGGAAAGGGGGCTTTGGGCACCGGTGCGGGGGGTCGGCCTGGGACAGCGGCCAGCTGCCTTAGAGGGTAGGAAACAGGCGCCTGTGGGTAAAGCGAAGGGAAAGGAAACGGCTCCGACTGCTCTCCAGAGAGCCCATGTGCTGGGTCCTTTGTCTTTCTCTTTATCTCTCTCACAGGTGAGGCCTCAGGGGAGGGTCTCACGGGATTGTTACCACTTCTCAGGCGTGCTTTCAGGATCAAGGTGTCCACTGCTTGGTCAGCGCCAGCCAAGGGGTCTTTGGTCACTGCAGTTGGTTCTGGAGTCGCCCGCCTGGCTTTGCTGCTTTTCTGGGCCCGGAGCTGACGCACAACCGGGACCTAGACATTATCTCCGGGGAGGCGGCCTTCTGTCTCTGCCTGTCGATTGCCCCACCACTGTGTTCAGCTGCCTGCCTCAGTTTCCCTGCGCCACTTGCCAAGGAATCTGCCTAGCCTCTTCCTATCCTGTCTCATCCCTGCAATGTGTCTGTCCCAGGACACTGCGGGGGCGGGGCGGGGTACTCGGGCCCAGACAGTGTCTCAGGCCAGCCATCCCGTGGGAAAAGAAAACGTGTCTAGAGACACCCACGGCCAGGATGGCTTCGAGACCCAGAATCCCCCCCTCCCACACGAGGAGAGGAGAAAGGAAGAGGAAGAAGGGAGACTTCTGGACTCCCTCTCCCTAGGCTGCAGACACCTTTTTCCTGTTGAACTTGTCGAGTTCGTACTAATTTCCTTGTCTCAGCAGCCAGTGCACGTGGGCCCCCAGGAGGCGTTGAAGGAAGCTCGTTGAATAAAGAACTGTGAGAGGCCCTCAGGGACAGCGTGTCCTCATCAGCCTGGAAGTCCCTGAACGCGGTGTCACAGTTACAGTAAGCGATTCAAACGCAGGGAGGGAGGAAATGCCCCACCCCGCCCCCGAGCCTCCTGAGCTGTAACCCCGAGGTGAGAAAGGCTCTGGGGGCACCTGGTTGGAGACGCTCCCTTTGTCACTTGGAGCCCCTGGGGGCCTCATTAGCTCTCCTGTGCCCCAAGGTAGGCAGTTGCTACCCTGAGAAATACCTCCTGCAGCTCAGTCTGGCTCACCAGAATCACCAGTGTGGGGAGACGGCTCGGCACATCTCAGAGAACTGCCCCTCAATCACTAATACTTGGCTTTAAAGTGCGTTACGCTCCTCGGAGGGGGTGACTAAGGGAGCAGAGGCCGCCCCAGTTTCCGGCCAGGCCCTTGCTGGCTGAGCTGTTCCCACGTCCCGTCTCCCTGGAGTGGCCGTTCTCGGGACACTGACATGCTGTCAGAAACCCGCATCACTCGGAGAGGCCACACGGATGCGCTCGGGTCCACAGCCCCAGCCGAGCCCCCGGCCAAGGACAGCGTCAACGGTGGCCCCGTGACTGGGCCACCTGGGACATCCACCAAGCCTTCCAGGGACCACGGTCCCAGCTGTCATGTGAGAGAGCCTGACAGAGAAGGACCCGCTGAGTCCAGGCAACCCCCAGAGACGTGAGCACTGTGTTCGCTCCTGGGGCTGCCTCACCCCAGGACCCCCAGGACCCCAGACTGTGTGGCTCCAAACGACCTTGTCTCACAGCTCTCGAGCCCAGAAGTCTGAAATTGGAGTGTCCGCGGGGCTGCGCTGCCTCTGGAACTTCTGGGAGAGGGTCCTTCCTTCTCTCTCCCGGCAGCGGGGGGCCCCGGGCCCACCTCGGCCTCACGGGAGCATCACTCCAGCCTCGGCCTCCTTCTTCATGTGGCCACACGGCCGTCTTCCCTCCGGATGTCCCTGTGTCTGAATTTCCCTCCTCTTATAAGGACGCCAGTTCTATGGGGTTCGGGCCCAGCCTGGCGGCTGCATCTGAACCTAAAAGCATCTGTGAAGACCCTATTTCCAAGTAAGTTTTATTCAGAGGTACTGGTGGTTAGGACATGTGTGGGGGGTTTTTGTGGCAGGGGTGGGGGTTACTCAATTTAACCCATAACAAGAGGTGAGAATAAATCACCGTGAGCCCCTTTGTTTTGGAGAAGTTTGTTCTGCAGCAAAAGAAACCAGAACACTGGCTGACACTCCCTCCGTGCACAGCTGGAACGTAAACTAGGTGTCTGAGGGAAGCCGGTTTATGGTTCACAAGTGGATGTGCAGGCCCTGACCCGTGTGGCTCAGTTGCTTGCACATCATTCTGCAAGCAAAGGGGCGTGGGTTCGATTCCCGGACAGGGTACGTGCCTGGGTGGCGGGTTCGGTCCCGGTCCCGGTCGGGGCTTGTGCGAGAGGTAACTGATTGATGTTTCTCTCTCACATCGATGTTTCTCTCTTTCTCCTTCCCCTTCCCCTCTCTCTAAAACTAAATAAATAAAATCTTTATTTAAAAAGTGGATCTGCAGGTAACTGAAATAAAGAGAAGTTCGACCTGGTTTTAGTACAGAGTTGTTGTTTTTTTCCTCTTCTTACAGTATTTTGTTCATTAATCTCCAGGTACTTTTGTACAAAATTCACTGTCTTCATTCTAAGCCTACTGTCTGTGAGGAGGAGTGTGTGGGAGCTGGAAGGCTCGTGCCTGTCCCTGACTAGCTGTGTGATCTCAGGCAGATTAACCCGCCTCTCTGGGCATTCATGTCACTCATCCAACCACCATTTATCAGGACCCTGCAACGTGCTGGTGGAAGGGGATCGAGCGGTCACACAGCCCAGCCCCTCACTTCACACACCAGGAAGCTGGGCCCGGGGCGGCGAGGGGAACTGCCAGTCACACGGCAGCTGCACATTGATACGTTTCATCTGTGAAGTGACGGGTTTAGAGCAAATGTCCTCAAAGGCTCGTCCTAGTCATTAAACCGAGTCTGATTCTAAAACCATAAATCTATACTTTACCCATTTTGAATTAAAAAAAAACACACACACACGATGTTTGATTCAGCTGAGTGAGTGCATTTCTGAGCCTCAGAAACCGTGGCTGCAAAACTGGGCCGCCACTGTTTCCTTGACTTTGATGCTCATGAATTATGAAGCCGGTGAATAGAAAGTTTCGTCGAACCCTCAGAAGCTCCGGTGATTCTTTTTTTCTACTTTCGGTTTGCATGACTTTGATGATCCTGTTTTTACTAATCTTAATGATGTCTCCCAACTTTTAAAAAGCCCCCAGAATACCTCATCAGGGCAAAGTTGAGTCACGGGGCTCCCGTGCAAAGAGCCCAGCCTTAGAAAGTACACTCTGTGGCTGATTTAATAGAAAAGAAATAACTCTACGAGACCAGCATGGAAAAAAAAAAAAGGTGAGTTATACGAGTACACTCATGTACCATTTCTTTGAAAACAGGAAGAAATCTGAAACACGTGGGTATGTGTTAGCATGGACTGAGGGTCAAGTCCAAGTGTACCTGGTCCCAGAGTAGACAGCCTTCGGGATCCACAGGCGCGTTGGTGTCCATGAATTGCTTCTGGACGTGAAAGGCACATCTTGTAAGATCTAAGTAGACAGTAACGCAAAGCACGTGCTGGGTGACAAGATACTTCCATAATGTGCCACGAGAAGACAGTTTAAGACGGTGTTTTGGCCAAAACGTCCTACGGTGAGAAAATGTTTCAGAGTCGTCAGGGTGTGGTGTCAGCCTCTGTGGGCTCTGAATGTTGCAAGTCTGTTCCAGGAGCTCACGGGGAGGCATAGGGGGCCGTTTCTTTGCCGGCTTCTTCAGCGGCTTCTCCCTCTCGGTTCCCCAATTCTCCCTCAGTGTGCTCACGTGCGGTCATTGTCAGTTTCCCGCGCTCGTCCCCATCCAGGCGTGCGTGTCTGTGGAAGAGAAACAATGTCTGACCTCTCTGGGTGCACCCCTTGTCTGCTGGTGCCTGGGGTGCCGCCTTCCTCCAGCCCCTCCCATGACAGCAGCGGAGACTTGGAGGGAGGTGCGGGCGGGAAGAGGCAGGTGGAAGAACGTGGATGGGGGACAGAACAGATTTCTCCTCCCAGGCAGCTATGGGTCGTTAACAGATTTGTTATTCATTCGCACCTTCCCCTGTCCACCCCTGTCCCCTGTGTGGGCACTCCCGGGCCCTGGACGGCCAGGCGAGGTTGTCCCCTGGGGCCTCCCTGCTGCAGCCAGGAGCACCGCTGTCACTCTGTCCCAGTACCGCACCTGTGCTGACTCAGAACACGAAGTGAGAGCAGCCTGGGACAGGTCCTCGCAGCTTCTGCGAAACCCAGAGCATGACTCACACCCGGCAGTTGTGCAAGAGAGGGAGGTGTTCTCGAGAGAGAGAGTGCTGGAAGCAGACATCCAATGGGGCTCCTCTGAGAACTGCCATTCCTGACCCACTGGCCCCAGGACCCTGGGCCCTACAGCCCCCCTTCAGCCCTCCCCGTTCCTGGAACAGGGACAGGTGAGGGTCGGTGTTCCGGTTCCCTGAGCCAGGTCAGCGGTGCCAGGGCCAGGTGTGTGGCCCTGCTCCAGGTTAGGACAGGAAGACAACAGCCAGCTGGACGATTACTTTTTCAAAAAAATATGTTTATTGATTTTAGAGAGGGGAAGGGAGAGAGAAACAGCAATGTGAGAGAGAAACAATTGATTGGTTGCGTCCCACACGCATCCCAACACGGAATCAAACCTACAACCCAGGCATGTGCCCTGACAGGGAATCGAACCCCCAACCCTTTGGTGTAGGTGATGATGTTCTCACCAACTGAGCCACACTGGCCAGGGCCAATTACTTTTTAAGGTGCAGCTGGAATTTGTTGGGTGAGATCCTTCCCTACAGTTCCAGCCAGAGCTGGGCTGGCTGCACTGCGGCTGCCTCGGAAGTTGTACTAGAAGCTTCTCCACAAATTATTTATTCCTTTCTTCCCTGATAGTTGTATTTGCTGTTGTTTTCTCGTGAATGTGTGGGAGCCTGGTGCTGCCTTGCAAACAGCTTTGGGTCTCACAAAATGCACACTGCTCCCGGGGGGGGGCAAGCTTTCTGGGGGCCTCTTTTTTTTTTTTCCTTCTAGTTTCCTCTCCCACTGCTTGATGGTAAGGGCATCTGGGAAGGGCCCAATAAAGACTGGCCAAACCAGTGAGTGGCTGTCACATTTGCATGGCACTTTCCATTTCACAAAGCAGTTTCACTTAATCCTCTGGGGAGAGGCAGGCCCCGCCCCACACTCATTCACGGGTCTGGCAGCTGAGAGCTCTGGTGAGCCCCACTCTTCGGCGGCGGGGGGTGGGGGGGAGCAGGTGTGTTGTGTCAGGCTGCAGCACAGAAACTAAAAGAACTGAGACAATGCTCTGGGTTCTCAGGGACCTGGGGCAGAGTCCTTCAACGGAGGTGTTCAGGAGAGAACTAACCTACGGGTATAGTATTATTTGGGTCCCCACGGTACCCTTGTGGACAGGGCAGCCTTCCCATTTCACAGATGGGAAGATGGGGGCCCAGAGATATCAACTCACTTTCCCAGGCTCACAGGGGCAGGCCGTGACAGGGTGAGCTTCAGGACCCGGTCTCACCTTCCACAGGGGATAATTTCCCGTGTCATTTGATTCCACCTCTTTGCTCCGTTTTCCGGGCTGCTTCTTGCATGCCGCTGACTGGGAAGCCTCCCAGATTTCAAGAATTAGAGAGTTCTGGTTGTGATTTGTTTGGCGACCTTACTGGGTCAGAGAGTTCAAAGTAAGTAGGTAGGTAGGAGCCGCCTTCTCAGACTGCGGTCTGGGGACCCGAGGCCAAAAATGTTACCAGTCTGCCAAGAGAGAAACACAACGCGGAGATCGACACCTTGAAAACTTTAAGGCGGGGTTTTTCGACATTGGCACCAATGATATCTTGAGCCCAACAGTTCCTTAGTGTGGGGGGTGGGGGCCACCCTGGGCACCGTAGGACATGGGGCAGCATCCCTGACCTCTACCCAGGAAATGCCAGGCAATACCACCCTCCCGGCTGTGACAGCCAAGGACATTCTCAGATACAGCCAAGTGTCCCCTGGGGGGCCAAGTCACAGCTCCCCACCCCAGCTGAGAAACACCGTTTGAAAGCAATTTGACAGAGGAATTTTATGTCTGTTCGATCTAATAATAAAAATATTGGGCCCTGAAGTCTTCGTTGTTTGTTAATTTCATTTTCCCAGTAATTCGTTTTTATTGATTTTATTAAAGTATCAGTCTGCAAGGCAGTGGGGAAATAAAGAGCAAAACAAAGCTTCCCTTTCACCGTCTGTGGTGCGAGTAGCCCTGTTTGGGGGGAAGCATACAGCCAAGACACCCCAAATCTTCTCCGTTCCTGGCCCATCTTGACCAGCAGGAGTTGCGGTCTGTGGACCTAACGACAGCCTTCTGATGCTTTCATTTACTTTTCAACATGCAGCACAGGCAGCCAGATTACTTTCGAGCTCTTTGCAATACTATTTTTATTGTCTATGTTATCAGCTTCAGCTCTGTATATTAATCTTTCTCTGATTAATCTTTCTCTGAACATGGTCTATAAGAATTCAAATATCCCTGAAATATGTAACTACCTTTCAAAATGCCTCACTCTGCCCGCCCCCCCTCATGACCACTGTGAAGAGAGACAGTCTTCCAGAATTTTAGGTGTGGGTGTGTGTACCTATAAATGTACACACATGTGTGTTTTTAAACAAATGGGGTTGTGCTGTATAATCTATCCTGCTACTATCATTCTTCCATGTTCGAGGTTACATACGCAATGCCACACAAAGGTTTCTATATGGAAACAAGAACAATTCCGAGGAATCTATTTGCAAAGCAAAGAATGTCTCCACATGTATCTTTTCAGGTTTTAGAAACAGTGAACACCCACCGATGTGTAGCCATATGGCTTTCTCTCCTTCAAGTTCACCCAAAAGGATTGTTCTCATGCAGTATTTATTAAAATGTATGTTTTCTGTCTAACGTTATTGAACAAAACAAATACTTCCCTGGACCAACATAACCATCTTAACTGTAAATTGCATTACGTGAAATGCAATCAATATTCTTCGGGTATGCAAGGCTCCTAACATATAATTCTAAACCACATTAATAGACACAGAAGCCTGCCTAAGAGGCTTCTGTAACAGGCTTTGTCTTGTCTAGCTATTGTTCAGATGTCTTCACTCAAACCCTGCAGCCTGAACTCAGCATTAATTGCCACGAGAGCAGGGAAGGTGTCATTTAAAAAACAAACAAACCGAAAACACGATTGACAATCACAGGTAAAGAAATGGCAAATTTCAGGTTCGGACACCCAAATCAAACATTCCTTCACGGAAAATCTTTTGAGCTTATTTTAGAGTCTGCGCTCTGGGCTGGGTGCTGTGGGGGATGCAGAGATGATTAAAATGTAGTCTCTGCCCTGGCAGAGACTTCTTAGGAGGTGGCTTGTCTCTTTAAGAAAGAATATACTTTAAAACATGTTGCTGTTTGGTGGTTTAAACTCATGCGCTGGGTATGAAGCAACATTTTTGCTGCTTAAGTTCATATTGATATCTCCTGCTCAGTGTAGACATCACTCGCCTAACACAGAATTTAAGTTTTCTTAAAGTAAATTTCTGCTAAATGAATCTTTCTGTTCAAAAAAATCAGGCCTTCTGCAAAATCAGAAACAAAACAGAAAACAAAAAAGCACTGCCCCTGAATGTGAGAAAGTTACCATTAAAAAAGCAAGCATCCAAAATCACATAGGGTGAAAATGCATGCTTCACAGGGCCCAGCATTTAGCAAGTACTTGATACATTTTCATTGTTGAATTAACATAGTAACAACAATAATAATAATATCGGCCATGTTTTTTAAGTTCCCTTTTGTCCACAAAAAGCTTACCCACTCACTAAATCTGACCCCAGAAATGTCAGCACAAGCCCACCGCAAAAGGAGCCGTATGGAAGCTCATCCGGAAATGCCACCAGCAGCCGCCCCTCCCAGCCTCCCAGCCCTGCACCACTGGACACGTTGCCGTTTCTGGAGCTTTGGGGTTTGGTTAAGTTCTGCTTCACCCTCAGACCTCCCTACGTAGGTAGCTAATACCTCTGAAGCGGTTTTCTATAGGTTTGGCTTTCATTCCACTTCTAGAATTTACTTTCATCTTACCAATTTATTCGGTAAACAGGTAAGTACATAGGGAGTGGATTAGTTCCCTAAGACTACAGAATCCCACATCCAAGCCTTAGCATGAGCCATCTGGTGACTAATCGGGTGAATCGGACCCAGCAAACACCACTCTGCCTCTCATGGGGTGGCAGGTCAAAGACATCCAGAACTTCCCCTGTCATTGCCAGGCAACCAGAGATACCACGGGGATACACCGTCTAACAGAAAAGACAGTCGTAGGAGCACAGGTACGTTTAAAACCATCAGAAGTGCTGAGTCTGTGATGATGCACCACTGGAGCAGATGTGGAAACAAGTACTAACTGTAGTGCCTAAACCGAACCTTTCCTACTAGTTCTTACCTTTTCCCACAACTGCTTTTATGCTCGCTCTCCTCTCCTCCCAGAACTTTGTTAAAGGGGTCATCTGCAGCCCTGGCTGGTGTAGCTCAGTGGATTGAGCTCAGGCTGAGAACCAAAGCATCGCAGGTTCGATTCCCAGTCAGGGCACATGCCTGGGTTGCAGGCCATGACCCCCAGCAACCGCACATTGATGTCTCTCTCTCTCTCTCTCTCTTTCTCCCTCCCTTCCCTCTCCAAAAATACATAATAAAATCTAAAAAAAAAACAAAAAACAAAAAAAGAGGTCATCTGCATAACCCACCCACACTCTACTTTTGATGTCAGGCCCATGGGCCAACTAGCCAAGGGTCCCAGCAATGCAGGGCACTGGGAGTGGCCAGGCAGGTCCCCCCCCCGCAGAGTCTCAGGGAGAACGGGGCCCTGAGGACTCCTTGACTTGGGACTTCCAGCCTCTGGAACTTCGAGGTGCTCACGGTCTGTGGTTGGAAGCCCCCAGGTTACAGTGCTCTGTTACAGAAGCCCCAGCTGACGGACCCGCATGTGGGAGCCGGGAGACACGGGACTGGTCCCCTTGTCTTGCTGAGACTTGGTCACCGAATAAAACGGGCTGTGAGGCAGGTGTCACAGGAACTGTGAAGAGCACTGGTGGGACGACTCGGAGGGAAAAGAGCCCATAAAGCTCTGGTTACATTTTGTGTCCAGTTAGTTCTGTTATGAAACAAGTTTAGGGGGAGGGAGGTGGCAATTCGCTGTGTCGCTTGGCCTTCTGTGTTTCTGCTCGGGACAAACCCCTGTGCACTCTCAGATCATCAATAAATGGGCCTCACGCCGGCGGCCTGAGTTACAAGTTCAGGAAGAAACTGTGAAAGCGGCCCTTACCTTACTCCTCAACTAGAAGACCAGAGGAGGGTGTGTTTCATGGAAGATAGCCCCAGACCAAGTCTATCTGCCACGTGCCTCAGAAGAACCGACCTTTCAATTTTCTAGAAGACCTAGGGGTCTGTTTACGCCAGCTACGTTGGCCTTGGTCTTTTGCCTTTCTTTAATTCTTTTAAATTCCACAAGGAATTTGGGAATATATTCTCCATTTAAAAGACTGAACAATAACCCTGGCTGGTGTGGCTCAATGGATTGAGCGCCAGCCTGTGAACCAAAGGGTTGCTGGTTCAATTCCCAGCCAGGGCACATGCCTGGGTTGTGGGCCAGGTCCCCAGTAGGGGGCGCTCAAGAGGCAACCACACATTGATGATTCTCTCCCTCTCTTTCTCCCTCCCTTCCCTTCTCCCTAAAAATTAATAAATAAAACCTTTTCAAAAAAGCAAACAATACTAGGTATTTAGGACAAAATGTGAACATCCCCTCCCCTCCCTCCTCCCCACCCTCTTGCTCAGAGGTAACCACTGATAATATTTCTACCTGTATAATATTTCCATGTAAGCACTGAGAAAGGATTTTTTTAAAAAATAAAAGGTCACTCCCTTCCTAACCCCAAACCTCCACAGGCCTTCCTTCTCCTCTTACCCACAGCCTGCACACAATGTGAACATTTTCACAATGCAAGATTTTCACATACTACTCAAAGTTTGCCCTTTGAGGGTTTAGGTGGCAGGTTCAACAGGAGCAATTCATAAGTACCATTTTAAAGTAGCTTGTATTTAAGTTTAGGACACTTTCATTACCCAGTTACACACAATATGATACAGGCCCAATGAAAAAGGAGACTGGAAATTGTAGAGAAAAAGATAAGCCGTACCCCCAAAACCAACAGCAAATTCAAGTCCACGTTTGCCAAGAAAGTCCAAAGTGCTCACAAATGCTGTTTGTGTGTCACTGCTATCATGTCTACACATCCAGCAATTAGAGTTCAAAGTTTTCAGAGTGAGTGTGGACTGCAGGAGGATGCTAAGCTACAAACGGTCATCAAAAACAGTTCCCTCCTGCCCTGGCTGGCATAGCTCAGTGGATTGAATGCGGGCTGCCAGGCATCACAGGTTCAATTCCCAGTCAGGGCACATGCCTGGGTTGCAGGCCATGGCCCCCAGCAACCACACATTGATGTTTCTCTCTCTCTCTCTTTCTCCCTCCCTTCCTTCTCTAAAAATAAATATTTTTAAAAAAACCCCAAAACTAGAGGTGTTTATAAAAAAAACAAAAACACAGTTCCCTCCTCACTTTTGGGTGGCACCACGGGCCCCTCGCCTACCTGCAGACCCTCTTTCCTTTGCCCTCTGCACGCACCCCAATGCCAGCGTCCTTCCTGGATGTGTGTTGGCTTTGACCTTCTTCACCTTCCCCAGAGCCAGCAAGGGAGCTCCTCGGCCTCACCTCTGTACGGCACCTGCCAACTCCCAGCCAGGCCTTCCCTGCTCTAAGCTCTCTGGCAACCTGGCACCCTGGTGGATGACCAGGCCCAAATCCTATCTGTCGTGCCACATGACCCAAGGTGGGCTGGGCGGTTTCCTAAGGTGAAGACTTGAGCCACTGTGCAGCTCTCATGAAAAAAAAAAAAGTGGCTGTGCCTTCCCAAATGGGCCACCTGCCCATGGGCCTCCATCAGCGAGCCCCCAGTACCGTTTATAAGGAAAATCGGGACTCCAGTTTTACAGGAAAGGAGATCCTCGATATTCTCCCACGTTCTCAAGGGCATCCCTGGCGCCACAATAGAAGCATAAGAACCAATGACATTACACGTTAGAATCTCCTCTGAATTTCAGCGCTGGCCAGAGGTCAGCGTTCAACTGGCTCTTCATCCATTCCCTCGTTAGAATTAGGGCAACGGGGCCTGAACTGAACGTGATCCTCACTAAACAGGAACGGGATCCTCCAGGGTGGACCCTTCCTTCATCAGGGCAGATCGCAAGGGGAGCGTGCACCTAAGCGGCGGAGGCTTCCTGGGGAAACGCCGTGGTTGAACTGTGGTTCAAGGTTATGGCCTTGGCTTTTCACCGTCAGGTTGTTTTCAGGATCGCATTGCTGACAGAAGCCAAGGTGACGCACGTAGAGTTTTGGGAGAACGAGGCAGCCCTTGCCTGTGGAACTGCTGGAGAACCCCCAAGTCTCCCTCGGTCAGGACAGCTGGCCACGTAACACCTGTTCCGAACACCAGCTCCTCCTCCCGACCTCCCCTGATGGCTGAATGGTGGCCCCTCCAAAGCATCTCCATTCAGAACCTGTGAATGTGGCCTTACTGGGACAAAGGGTGCTTAGGGATGTAATTAAGAACCTGGCGATGAGCTCTCCCTGGAGTAGGTTGAGCCCTAACCCCAGGGGGAGGAGAAGCACCCTCATAAGAGGGGAGGGGCAACATGAGGACAGAGGCCGAGACCACAGAGCCGTGTCTACCAGCCAAGGGACACTGGCAGCCACCAGAAGCTGGGAGACACTCATGGAACGCACCCTCCCTCAGAGCCTGTGGAAGGAACCCGCCCTGTGAACGGCTTGATTTCTGACATCTAGCCTCCAGACTGTGAGAACACATTTCTTTTATTTTTTTTAAGATTTTATTTATTTATTTTTAGAGAGGGAAGGGAGGGAGAAAGAGAGAGAGAGAGAGAGAAACATCAATGTGTGGTTGCTGGGGGTCGTGGCCCGCAACCCAGGCATGTACCCTGACTGGGAATCGAACCTGTGACACTTTGGTTCGCAGCCCACGCTCAATCCACTGAGCTACGCCAGCCAGGGCTGAGAACACATTTCTTTTCTCATAAGCCACCCAGCTGGTCATTTGTTACAGGGGGGTCCCCTCAGGTGCACACACCCCCTCTTTCTGTGGACTGTACGGCATTCTCCCACTTCCACTTCTGTCCCTCTTCTGTCTGTTCACAGAACAGCTGGCAGCAGGGCCATTCTGCTAAAAGCACCTGACGGCTTCCCTCCTCCCCTGGTACTGTCCCCGTCACGCTCTCCTCCTTGGTGGGCACACTCCGATGGCCAGGGAACCAGATGGCTCATTGCCTCACCCTCTTCAGCTGTTCATTTAAAAATCCCCTCTGACCTGGCCGGGCAGCTCAGTTGGTCAGAGTATTGCCTTGATAGTCAATGTTGAGGGTCCGATCCCTGATCAGGGCACAAAGATCAACCAGTATCAGTAACTGGAAAAACAATTGATTCTCTCTCTCTCTCCCTACCCCTCTTCTCTCCTCTCTCTCTCTCTCTCTTCCTCTCTCTCTCTCTCATTGTTTTCCTCTTTTTTTAAATCCCACCTGTGTCCCGACCAGTGTGGCTCAGTCTGTTGGGTGACGTCCTAGGAAACAGAAAGTCACCAGTTCAATTCCCAGGGCACATGCCTGGGCTTCAGGTTTAGTTCCCTGGTGAGGGTACATATGAGAAGCAAGTGATCAAACTGATTAATGTTTCTCTCTCACATTGATGTTTCTCTCCCTTTCTTTCTCCCTCCCTTCCCCTCTAAAAATAATAATAACAATAAATAAAATCTGAAAAATGAAATCCCCTCTGTGAGATCTTCCCTGACCGCCCTATTTCAAACGGTACCTGCCCTGCTCCCTCGCTGCCTCCTTGCTTAATTTTTCCCCCAACTGACACACTACCATCTCACATGCCCTGTCTTGTAGTTACTTATGTTACCTTTTTGTCTGTGTGGCCCCACCCCCTTAGTTGAATGAATGAATGAATGAATGAATGACTTGGTGCCATTCATCCAGTGGAACTCTCTACGTCACCTTCGGCTCTTCCATTTCAGGTCTCACTCCCCACATCCCAATTCACCCAAACTTGCCGGTTCTTCATTGTGAGTGGCCTCAAACTTCTCCCCTCCTCCTCTTGGTCACGGCTACTGCCACCATTTTTCCCAGTGACTCAAGAGTTCGCTTCCTAAAGCGTCTAAATAATGCCTTGGGTCTTCTTCCCTGGGTATAGCCTAAACCCTAAATTGCCACTATCATGGTAACGTCCCTGAATATAGCACTTTGTTAATATCTCTCCTCAACCAAAAAAAAAAAGGAGGGGGGAGCCTGCAATGGCTCTGAAAGACAAGATTATGAGGAACCTTTATCTTCCTCTTCACAATTTTCTGTTTTCCTAATTCTTCTACATTAAAGGTATACGCTTCTTACTAGAATAAGCTGTTGAAGCTAAAACCCCCGAGGGTTCCCTCTCGCCTACACGACAGCCCTCCGACCCCAGTGCAGCCCCCACTGTCTGTCCTGAGGTCCTGAGCGCCCCTCCCCTCCCCTCCGATAGGCCCACCCTCTCCATGCAAGCCAGGCTGAACCACGGCCGACCTCGCTCCAGTGAGAAAGTCTCCCTTGGACCCCATTAAAGGAAACCAGATGTGCCGGGCAATTCCAAGGCACGAGGGGCTGCGGACGTGGTCAGATGGAACACATATGTTACAGCCGCACATCTGACCAAGTTAAGAATTCCCAAAGGCAAGCGCTGCAGGTCCCGGTCACGTTCCTCATTCCTGAACTCTGGAATGCCTTCCCCTCGCTCCGTTATTCGTAATTCGAGTTGGGGATGTTGTACTGATTTTTCTCGCTGCTTGCTTTTTTAACGCTGGCACGATCGCTGTGCTTTTTACTATTCAATAGACCGTAAGAAATCTAAAATGCAAGCCCTCCTCTGATGATAAATGAAATTGATTTTTCAAAACTGTTTGGATTCACCAGAAGCAACTGCCTTTTAACACTTGTCTGAACTCCTACCTAATTATTTTTAGGGCTTTGGGCTAGAAAGCAAATTGCATTATGTTCTTCTAAAAGTATATACTTACACAACCGTCTGTAATCCCTTCAAAGCAATCTTTGCAAGTCACTACTGGAATACAGAATGTTATAAATTCTATTAGATCATAGAATTACAGGGCTGGAAGTGATCTTGAGAACTGACAGAGCCCAGATCTGACAGATTTCCACTGTCCTCAAAACCACATCTGAACTATGCCAGAAAATAAATGACCAAATGTACTCGATCCAAAATTCCTTTCCGCTTCCACCTCCCCAAGCCGTAAAAATATTTTCATGTACAATGAGAACAAATCCATAAACATTTAAATTCAGGAAGGGAATTGGGAAAGAACTTTCCAGTGCCGGGGTCCAGGATGATCCGCCTTACTTGCGCACATCTGTAGGAATCTCATGTGGATCCTCTGGGCCACTCGCCTTGTCACTGGGTCACCAGACAGAGAAGCCCTGGAGCCAAATGGAGTCAACTGAGTTGACCCCACTCACATAAGCATGATAGATGCTAGCAGAAAAAAAGAGACAATTTGGGACCTTTACATTAAACCAATGGCTTCTTATTACCAAGGCCAGGTTAATTCTACCTTGGGCAAATGCACAGAAGCTTTTTTTTTTTTTTTTTTTAAACGTGGTCAGGGCAGGTCAGGCCCCACCCAGAAATGAAATGTAGACACTAGCAGTCCCAGCATCACCTTCATGGCCACCAACCCCCCAACCCCGGCCCTGCTTGCTTTTCCCCTCTCTCCTCAGCCATTCAGCCCCGTACAACCTTCTACCACCCCTCAATTAGAACAGCCTCACAGATGCGCTCAGCATTCATTCATCCAGCCTGCGGTTTCTGAGGTCCTCCTGCCCTGAGCACGTTACGCGCTGTGTTCTCCTCCCATCCTCGCTGCGTGACTCTGATGTGGGTACCGCGATAACCATCGACGATCATCGCTCAGCTGATAAAGGGATGGAGGCACAGAGAAGTGCAGTCACTTCCCCAGGGTCACGGAGCTGGTAAGTAGTAGATGGAACAAACAGGCTCGCACCCAGGAAGTCCAGCTCCCATGGGGCCACGTGGTCAGGCTGCCTCCTTCGGTTCTCTTGCAGGCCTGGGGACCCCTGGTGGCGGCTCCCAGCAGGGATAGGAAGAGGAAGAGAGCCGGCCTGGTCTCCTCGGGGTGTGGGGAATAGCTTCTCCAAGGGCAAGACAGTGAAATTCAGGCCAGCGCCCAGGAGAGCCAGCCATGAAAGAGACGGAGAAGAACGCTTCAGCCTGGGAAATAAATCCACCCACCCATCCATTCACTCTCATTCATCCATCCACCCACCCATCCACTGGTTCATTCAGGGTATGACCCCAAACTGCCAGGGAAGGCTGCTTGCTGGGAGGCGTTAACCCAGCAGCCCGCTCCCCCAGCAGGCAGCAAGCAGAGGTGGATGTCGCATGCTCATTAGGCCTGGAACTATTCACCCGCCCCTGGGGTCCTCACAGGAAGGCACTTGGCAGGCGAGGCCGACTCTGGATGAAGGTCCTTCCCGGGATTTATTGGTCACTAACACTCTCTGTACGAAAAAAGGCCCAGGGAGTGCGGAGCCCTGGGTGAGCTGAGGTCTCCCGCGGAGCTCCGGGGAGGAGGCCATGCCGGAGACCAGATGGAGGTGGCGCCTCGGCCCCGCAGCCCGCCACTGCGTCCTCCCTGTGACCGCCCAGCGTTGGACGTGCACACTTAAAAACAAGACCAGAGGGGACACCCGGTGTGCATCACGGTGCGCTTTCTACGCATCTTTCCTCCACTTGAATGTAGAAGTCCACCTAAACATCACGCAACGCCGCCTACTTCCTGGTTACCATACGGCAAAGACGTCTGAGCTGCAAGGGGCCTGACCCAAGGGTGTTCCATGGAGCCCCTGGCCCCGCGGCATGTTCCGCCCGGAAGAAATAGATCACGGGTCAAACTGACAAAGGCTGCGCACTATTTCTTTTAGGGGCTTGCAACCTCAGCTCCAAACGGAGCTCATGGGTCTCAACACATCCCGGCAGCCACCGCCTCGTAAACCTTCTCCAGGGCGGTATCCCTCGTTCCCTATTCCCGACGCAGGAACCACACTGTCCATCCGCCCAACGGCGCAAGCCAGGGAGCTGGGGGTTCTTTCGGACACCTCTCTTTCCCTTACCTCCTGCAATCGCCTCTCCAATTTTTTCCTCAGATCTCTCCACTTTTGCCCCATGGTCACTGCCGTCCCTCAGCATTGCCAGTATCTCTCCTTGAAAACACTACAGGCCTCCTCCCAGCTCTGCCTCCGCCAACCTGTTCTCTACCGAGGAGCCAGAAAGATGTCTGCAATCGCTTTCTGTCTACCTTGAGATGCAGTCCAAACCCCGCCCGGCAACAAGGCGTCTAAGGTCCATCGCGATCTGGCAGCAGCCTGGACTTGGACCGGTTTTGTGAAGTTCCAGGCTCGTGCCTCAGCCACACCTCCCACAACCTGGGCGGCTCCAACCACCACGCACCCTCCCAGGTCTCTTTGAGGCCGAACCCTGCTGCACGTTCCTGATTCCCCTCCATGACTCCCTGGGCACTGGCTTGCCTCGCTCAACACCTACTCTCTACACAGAATGACCTCTGCGGGACAGAGGTTGTGCCTTGGCTTGGGGCCTCCACCTCTCCGGAGGTCTGGCTTAGAAGGCATTCAGTAAATGCATCTGAATGAATAATAATAGGCAAGGTAAAATAAAATTAACCTCCCCCCTTTTATACTGCACGTAACTCAGAATTTCCCAAATGAAACTGTCCACAAAATTCTTTTCTCATGCAGCCCACCAGACCTGGCTTCTCGGAATCCTCAGGGGGAAGGCAGATCCAGCCCAAGTCTCTCCTTTCGCAGCAGATTCTGAGGCTCAGAGGGGTGAAAAGGATGACCCAGTTAGGCAGCCCTTTGGGTAGCCTGCTCCACCTTTTACAGGATGTGGCTCTGGGGGAAGTTGTTTACTTTCTCTGATATCTATATATCTGTATCTACCTGATGGGGTTTTTTTGAGGGTGAAATGAGATAATACCAGTAAAGCTCTTAGCACAGTCCTTGGCAGGGCGGCGAATCTCAGTAAACATTACAGGGAGCGAACTTAACTTGGGTACCACAGACCTAGGACTAAGACTATTTCTATAAAGATCTACGGCTAAACTCCTCTCCACCCAGGTGACCTCCATCATCAGTACCTGTTCTGATAGTTCGTGTTATTTTTCCCTAGGTCAGCAGGGGAGGAAGAAATCTTTTCCTCTACCTTCTCATGCTCAGTGTCTGGGGGCCTATGAATTAAGCGGACAAAAGGCAGAATGGTAAGGGAAAACACCGGAGTTTCTGTATGTATACAGAGCTCATACATGCTGGAGTGTTCACAGGGGCAGTTAGAACATGAAGCTAGCTGCTACACCTAACTTGGTAGGGAAAGGGAAGGGAGAGAAAAGGCCAGGATGGGAAGAACAAAGGTGTTATTTTTTTTTAAGGAAAGACAAATGGATTTTCAGAACAACAGAGGCAGGAAAGCTTGTGATAATGTTGTCGCTACAGGTTTGAGTGGCCTTCCCTGTCTTCTTCAGAGCTGTAAAACTTCCCCAGAGAGGGCATGTATGAGCAGACCCACTCAAGGAGGGAGTATATGGCAGACTTATTTCCCAAAAGTTGGTGCTTTTGGTCAGAGAAGGGGAACTCCCAAAAGCTTTTGGTCAGAGAAGGGGTTTTAAGAAACATTTATTTTTTTTGTTCATCTGTTGATTCTTAATTGCTTTCAGCTCAAAATAATTTTATGCCAAAGTGGCATATTTTGGGTGGTATATCCTGATTCCTTTCAAGTCCAATAAGCATTACAAGTGGGGGGGAAAAGCTGATGTATTCTACTAACCTCTAAAGATAAAGATACCAACAATGTGATATAAATGAAATAATATAAAGTATAAAATATTATACAAACTACAATGATTGCTATTATAAATATTCCCATCTTAGTCAAAGGTAAAAATCCCAAAATTTATAAGGCTGTCACTAGAGAGCAGTTATCTACCTTTAAAATACAGCATTTGGTATCATTCCTAGTATCTTTCTTACCATATTGCCCTTCTTAGATTATATATGTTTTTTAAATCTCTGAGTCAACTAGCTTGCACTTTAGAAATCTCTAAGGTTTTTGTACATACCATTTTCTCTAGGACAATTATTAAGTATCTTTTATTAAATTTGAGGGTTTTTTCCATTTTTCTGAAATTCTTAAGCCAGCCTCAATGTTCCCAATTTCCCAAGTTTTTCTCACTGATCACAATAGGTAAGTAGGAAGTGAGCTTGAGCATTTTTCCTGGTTTTGTCTTTACAGGAAGAAAGAACAGTAAGTTACTAGGAAAACCATAAAAAAATATTGAATAAGAGCTTTTGTTTGAGCAGGTGTAGGAAATTTATCGGTTTCCCCAAAAGGAAACTTTTAAATTAAAATAACAACAACAAAAAGCAAAAGTATCCTTAGGAAAAAATGTAGCTCATTCCAATATCCTGAAAGGTTTATTTACTACATCTAATTCATATTTTAGTTTTGGGGCCGTCATTCCTGCGACATAAAACCCGAGGTTCAGCCCCACGTTCTCAGCCAATAAACCCTGTCCCTTAAGGGAAATACCTTCATGTTTTCTTGGCAATGTTTTTTCATGTGAAAATACCGAAGTACGGATAAACTCCCAGTGTGTCCTTAAACTTTCATAATAAATTTTTACAGTTTCAAAAGGTCACCAATGGCTTGCATTTTCGAGTTCTTGCACAGAAATACCCGCCCCCCTGCCGTGGGTTGAAAGAACATGAGTAACTTATGGGTGATTTCAACGTCCGAAGCATTGCCTTCTTAGCACACGAGGGTTTTCCTGCGGGGAAACCTGCAACTACTGGAGGGAAAGAGGAAGTCTTGCTGGAGCCACCTGTTGGACTGCCCGCTGGCTCGGTCTCAGTCCCGAAGCAGGAGAGCCGTGGGTGTGGGCGGTGGGGATTTCTGAGGAAGGCGCTCGCACGGACGAAACAAAGCCCAAACCTGATACCTGCCCACGCCCGGAGAGGGACAGGCGGGAGAGCGCCCTTTCCCGCCCCGGCCTGGCTGCCTGCCGCGGGCTCCGCCACGTGCCTCTGAAACTGACCCGAAACAGACAAGAACCCGCGGCCCCGAGCGCCCTCTTTTGGGCGCGAGTCAAGCACCGTGACTCGGTTTCCTTGGTCCTTTAGCCCCCCGTCCAGCCTGCTGTGGGCCTCCAGCACTTCACCCAGCCTACCCCCGACTCTCCGAGCCCTCGTGGCTGCCAGTCACGCGGCCAGCTTACTTTCACATTTAGCTAGGCGCTACCCACAATGCATTGGTCAAAATAGTATGCAAAACAGTTAGTGATTAACATAACTCTTACAAATATTGCTTTACAAGAGGGATTTTTGAGGCTTTTTTACATTGTGTTCAGTCGGAAAAGTGTACCCATGGTATTTTGCATAATTGTGACATAGATCATGAAAAGCACCCTAACTTTAAAAAGAATTTGAAAGGGGACTATAAATACTCAGGGGCTAAACCTTTTTCTCAGTTGGTCCGAAGGTTGTGGGTTATTGTTAAGCTGATTAACATTGTCTCCCCCCACCACCACACTTGACTGACTGTGTGTTTTGCCCCTACATGGGGCGTTCTTTCCAGTATGTTTTTCTTAAAAGCATACAAAAGTACCTTTTTAGTTTATGATCCCAAAGGAAAAGATATTCAAAATACCCTACTTCGTTATTTTTTTTTCCTGGTAAAAATCATCAAAGTGCCTAGGGAAAAACTCATACAAAAAGAATAATTAGACTTAAACTAATTAAAGAATGTATTTGGTTGTTAGAAATCTTATAAGATTGTTATTTCATAATTAAACAACATGTACTTTTTCATTATAAACCAGAAGGAAGGAGGGAAAAGCCAACAGAAGAAGCTCCTTTTAAAGTTACATATATTATGATCTCATGTACTTGTGAGTGTGTATATAAATGCATGTATGTGTTTGCAGATAGAAGAAAAGCTGGAGGATATACAACAAATAATTGTTTACATGACTCTAGGGAGTGGGATTCCAGAGGAGGACATGTAAAGAAATTTTCAGAAGATATACAAAATTTGTTGCTATAAATTTAATAATTGTTTTAGTTGTCTGTGAATGAGCAGATAATGCCTATTTTTTGCATTGTTTGTTCCTTTGTTTCACATACACAAAGTGCATAGGTTCACAGACCAGTGTCAATATCCGATTTAAAACCAGGTAGTAAAGGAAGTGCGTACCAGTCTTCCACTCTGTGGCAAAACTTCCTGACCCCACCCTCATCCATCTTTTCTGCCTGCAGGTGTTAGCCGGCAGCCATCACCTCTGTAGTCCAATTGCTGTGATCACTTAGAGTCAATCAACTAAGAGCCCATCGACAGGTTCCAACACAGCGGCTTCTTCATTAGCAAACAAACTTGACTGCTTTGTTGAGAAATGTGTGTCCTCTGTTGTAAAAGTGCTAAAAAAAAAATTAATGAAAACTTGGATGAAAGGCCCTGTTTACTAAATTATGGTAGACAGGAAAGGGCATCATTTGATAGTAATGAGCATGCTTAGCTGGAGAGGCCCTACCACAGGCTTGTTGAAAATGGGTGCTTTGTACCAATCAGCTTGTTGAACTTAATACTTAAATCCAGGATTTAAAAGCATTAACATCCAAAGTCCCCAAATTCTAGGCACTAGGAATTCTAGAAGTTCTAGAATACCAGAAGCTTGTTCACCTTTATAAACTTGATAGGCATTTCCATAATCCATTTCAGGTGACTGTAAAATCTAGTCGCTCCCTGGCTGGTGTGGCTCCGGTGGTTGAAACATCCTCCTGTAAACCCAGGGGTCAGTGCAATGGATTCCTGGTCAGGGCACATGCCTGGGATGTGCAGTACCAGTCGGGCATGTGAGAGAGGCAACCAACCCATGTTTCTCTCCTCCTCTCTCTCCCTCCCTTCCTTCCCTTCTCTCTAAAATCAATAAGCATGTCCTCAGGTGAGAATTTAAAAAATAATAATAAATAAATAAGTAAAATCTGGCAGAGGTCAGGCACACTGGGAAGGAAAGGGACTAGAACTAAGCTCTTGCTTCCGTGCTTTCAACCCATGACCCAGGTCCAAGATGACAATGATTAAGATCATGTTTTTATTGTCATAATTTTTCCACAAAAGTTATGCAAGGAATTATGCAATGATCCTACATTCTGGTATCCTGTGTCCTTGCCTGAGGTCTGAACTTACTGACTCATTGTAAGGAAAAGAATAAGGCAAAAGTAAAGGGATGTCCATTGTGCATTTTATCTATCTATCTATCTTTTTTTTTCTCCCTCCACTATTGGCTATTATGTAACTATGTTACTTTGTTTTTGGAAACTGAACAAAGAGCATCAGTGACATCATATATATTCTATATAGAAGAGAATTGGTGTTTTTGCTTATAGTTATACAGGGCCCGGCACAAATAATGCCTTGTTTTTATTACAAAATACTTTATTACAAAGTCATAAGCATGTAATTCTGTAACATAATGGTATCACAGTCGAGCACACCATGTGACATTTTAGATGAAATGTTCACATTAAAACTCTAAATTAGCCCTGGCTGGTGTAACTCAGTGGATTGAGCAGGGGCTGTGAACCAAAGTGTCTCAGGTTCAATTCCCAGTCAGGGTACATGCCTGGGTTGCAGGCCATGACCCCCAGGAACCGCACATTGATGTTTCTCTCTCTCTCTCTCTTCCTCTTTCTCCCTCCCTCCCTTCCCTCTCTGGGAATAAATCTTAAAAAAAAAACCTCTAAATTATTACACTCATATTATTACCCTACCAACCACACTCAGACAAGTGTTACTACTGCCAGAACCTGTATAGATAGATAGATAGATAGATAGATGATAGATAGATAACTATTAAAAACAAACAAACAAAAAGTAATGGGGTGTCACTTTCAAGATTAGGTTGGAAAAACAGTGTGGATCTACTAGGGTTCGTCTCTCTCTCTCTCTCCTCCCCTTTTCCTTTGGGGGAGCCAGCTACTGTAGAGAATAGCCCTATAATAAAGAGGCAAGAAACTGTGTATACAGCCAACAACCAGTCAGGCCTGAGACCATGTGAATGAGCCAACAGCCGTGTGAGTGAACTTGGAAGTGGGTCTTTGAACCCAGGGGAACCTTGAGATGACCTCAGCCCTGGCCAACACCTTCATTTCAGTGCTGTGGGAGGTCCCAAACACCCAACTAACTATGACCCAGTTTCTGACCCATGAAAGATGCTGTGAGAAAATGCTGATTGTCTTAAATTGCTCAGCCTTAGGTTAATTTGTTATGCAGCAATAGATACCTAGTACATACACTTTACCAAAAAGGGCTGTCACTGCTGACGCATAGTTCGGAGCCCTCCTTCTGTTTTGAAAGTCTCCTCCAGAGTCAGAGTGGGAGCCACAAACGGAGATGGACCGAGTTACTTTAACCACACCGCATTTTTGCTGAGGATGTACTTCCCAGCTCGTTCTTATCACATTCACCATCCTTGACTTTCACAGACTCAGGGCTATTTTAGAAGCAAAACTGCTTTCCAGAAAGAAAGATTCACTGCAGCTAGAAATCCTGAAAAAGAACACGCCGTGGCTTCTGAAGACAGATTCCACTTGGTTTCGGATCTATTTGGCCAATGGCGACATCCTTGGGATAATTCTCCCAGGGTGATGGTTTTGAAAGGGAGAATCCTCACGCTAGGCTATTTATTGCACGGGTTGCTCCGTGAAGGAGCTGTGCTGGGTTTACTTCCTGTCTAACTGACATGTGACCCTTCTGTGTAGTGCCAGCCTCTCTGTTTCAGGGATGAGGCCACCAAGGTGGGAAGCACTTGCTGGGACACACAGAGGAGGTGGCAGAGCCGGGATCTCACCCCGGCAGGCCAGGGCTTTGCTCTTCGCTACAAAGCTCTCTCGCTCCTGTTGGTTCACTTTGTTTCCTAGTGGTAGCTCACATGGCGGCTGGGTCGGGACCACCACAAAGCACGGGTAGTTTCCTGTTCATTGTCATGCAATTTCACCTCTACTCAAATAACATTTCATTTGATGGGTTTACAAAATATACGGCATATCGAATTGATGTTCCTGCCTACATTCTTCTGTAACAGAAGGGGAGAGACATCAGAGCAGCTGATGGTCGAATTTAGGAAGGTACAAGCCCAAACAAGCCAGTAAAGAGTTTGGTCTCCATGTAAAGCTGAATGACCTTTTTTTAAAAAGATTGTATTTATTTATTTTTAGAGAGGGAGGGAAGGGAGAAAGAGTGAGAGAGAGAAACATCAATGTGTGGTTGCTGGGGGCTGTGGCCTGCAACCCAGGCATGCATGTGCCCTGATTGGGAATCAAACTTGCGATACTTTGGTTCGCAGCCCATGCTCAATACACTGAGCTACGCCAGCCAGGGCGATGACTTTTTTTTTTTAATTAGTAACATATCAGACTTTGAGTAGAGCTGTCCATGCATTTGGCTAAGCCAGGTCTCAGAGGTCTAACTCCAGTGCTAGCGAAGCTCATGCCAGGTTTGTTTGGAGCCTGGCTTCTGAGAAGAGAGCTTTATGGTGTCCTCCCATCTCAGACCTCAAAAGCAGCATGGAGCCCTGGCTGGTGTGGCTCAGTGGATTGAGCACCGGCCTGTGAACCAAAGGGTCGCAGGTTCCATCCCCAGTCAGGGCACGTACCTGGGTTGGTGGCCAGGTCCCCTGTAGTGGGTGCATGAGAGGCAACCACACATGGATGTTTCTCTCCCTCTCTTCCTCCCTCCCACCCCTCTCTAAAAAATAAATAAATGAAACCTTTAAAAAAGGAAATATGGAACTACTGCAGAGGGCTCCTTCACCAATAACCCTTCTTTTTCATCTTCTTCTGCTGTCTGAGAGTGCATCCTCTCTGGCTGTGACCAAAGGAAAGGCTGGTCCTCCTGCCAACCCTCAGACCTTCATTTTTACCCTTACTGTGTGTTGCCACTTAGCATATTGTTTGTTATCTCATAATAATTTACAAATGTCATCAGTGTCCCCAGGTAGATGACAACCTCCTTAGTGGCAAGAACACAACAGTATCCATTTCATGAGCCTCACGATGCCTTGTCCATAGGCATTGCTTATTTTTAAGAAAACATTTTCATCAATGAACAGTTTCCATGCCCAAGGATCCACAGAATCAGCTGTGGCAGGACCTAGGATGTCTTCAGAAGCCATTCAAGCACAAGATGCTCAATGTCCAATCTTCAAGCTGCTGCAACCAACATGTCAAAGATTCCAAACTGCTAGGAACATCCAGAAAACTCGGCATGACTGAGGATCGGTCATGAACTTGACCCCTTTGCTGAGCTCCCAGATGAGTAATGATGGGACCCTCCTATTTTAAAATGGTGACTTGATTTACATACATCTGTGCATTATTTAGCAACATGCATAACCACACACGGGGGCTTTTTTGATTCAAGTGCACATCTTTCAATCCCTAAGAACTTGTATTCAAAAAGGATTCCATGTGTCCATGAGCTAACCCTTGGGTTCTCCCTTTTCCATCCTTTACATGGAGATGTAAACACTATTATCTGGACAAGGAGACCGTCGACAAATATTTCCTAGCCACTGCTGTTGACAAGCACTGTGGCAAGGAATACGAGGCACACGAGAGAAATGACCTCTGTCACTGACCAAGTAATGAGACTCACCTGCCACGGTGTCTCTCTAAAGCGCAAAGTAACTCCAAAGTATGATGCAAAGTCCCGTAGCACAGTTTGCAAACCAGGAACCCAGACTGCACAGTTTGGGCGGCTCACCCGAAGGTGCACAGTGGGGAGAAAGGACCCAACCAGGACCCAGCTCCGGCTGTCTGATGCCAAGCCCAGTGCCCAGCTCCCAAAATGCTGGAGGATATGAAGAAATGCACATTCAGTCTGCAGAATTTCCAAGGAGAGAGAGAGACTATTTACAGCTTAAATAAAGAGCTTCTATTGCATTTTAGAGAAAATAATAAGCACAATCCAATTTCCAGGGTAGGCTATTCAGTTTGTGGAAATGACTACAGAAAAAAACTTACATAAAATTATAATAGTGTATATATATTTCTAAAATTTTATTTATTGATTTTAGAGAGAGGGAGGAAGGGGGAGAGAGAGAGAAGAGATTTCAGCTTGTTTTTCTACTTATTGATGCCTTCCTTGGTTGACTCTTGTTTGTGTCCTGATGGGGGAATCGAACCCACAACCTTGGCATGTCCAGACAATGCTCTAACCAACTGAGCTCCCCAGCCAGGGCCAATATATATTATATCTTAATGGTGAAAAAATATATTTCCAAGTAAAGAACATGTGCAGGTTTTGGCTGACGACCACAGATGGCAAATGCAGGCCACTGTCCGGTGTGGCCTCAGGCTCCGCAAGGTGTGCTCACAGCAGGGAGGCTGGTAGAGGGACCCCTCCAGCCAGGGACGGTGGTCTCCAAGGCCACACAGAGTCGCTGTGCCACAGGGAAGAGAGATCTGGAGATCTAGCACCATCTCTGCCTCAGTGTTGCCTTCCTTGAAATAACCTGTCATTTCCCTTTGCCTCCTCTGGGAGGTGGCACCCCGGAGGACCCAGCAGGGGTGAGGTCTCAGGCCTGTAGCTTCCCGTGCACCGTGGAGTCTCAGTGGATAGTCCAGACTAAAGGAAGGCTGCTTTCTACGCCACAGGTGCGGTGGGGATCCAGTGACTTCACCGCAGGTGTCTTGGTCTCACAGTCACCTACGGGGGAAAGTCCCGAGTGCCTAGGGAAGGCTGATATGTTAAAACCAAAAGGCTGTTGCCCCCTGGCTATGGACTGAATGTTCATGTCCCACGAAATTCGTATATCGAAGCCTGAATCCCCAACAGGATGGTTTTCGAGGTGGGGCCTTTGGGGGTAATTAGGTCATGAGAGCGGAGCCCTCATGAATGGGGTCGGTCCCCTCCTAAGAGCAGACAAAAGAAGTGATCTCTCTCTCTCTTTCTCTCTCTCCCTCCTCCCATCCCCCACCGTGCCATGTGAGGGTTCAGCAAAGAGACTGCCTGCAAACCACGAAGAGAGGCCTTACCAGGAATCACATTTGCCAGCGCCCTGATCTTGGACTCCCAGCCTCTAGAACTGTAAGACATCGATGTTTGTTGTCCGAGCCACCCGGTCGATGGTGGTTTGCAGCCTGAGCTAAGACACGCCTCCTCAAATTCCGCTTCTGCCGCTTGTAGCAGTGCGATCACGCACAAATCAGTATACTTTGAGGCTCAGTTTTCTCGTTAGTAGAATGGGTATAACAAAGCATAGGCGGGAAGCTCCCTGAAATTGGTCTTGGTAATGATTTTTTTTTAAATTTGACACCAGAGCAAAGGCAACGAAAGCAAAACTAAACACAAGGGACCACATCAAACTAAAAAGCTCCTGCACAGCAAAGAAAACCATCCACAAAATGAAAAGGCAACCTACTGTGTGGGAGAAAACACTTTCAAACACATATACAATATGGGATCAATATCCAAAATACATAAAGAACTCATACAACTCAATAGCAAAAAAAAAAGTCAATTAATAAAATGGGCAGAGAATCTGAACAGACATTTTTCCAGAGAAGACGCCCAGATGGCCCACAGGCCAACATGAAAAGATGCTCATCGTCACTAATCATCAGGAAAATGCAAATCGAAACCCCAGCGAGGTATCACCTCACACCTGTCAGAAGGGCTATTACCAAAAACACACGACATAACAAGTGTTGGTGAGAATGTAAATTGGTGTAGCCACAATGGAAAACATCTTAAAAACAGAACTACTATATAATCCGGCAATTCCATTTCTGGGCATTTATCAAAAGAAAATTAAAGTGTTAACTCAGAAAGACATCTTCACTCCCGTGTTTATTTACAATAGCCAAGACATGGAAACCACCTAAGCATTCACTGACAGGTGGATGGATGAAGACAGTGTGAGATACATACATATTAGAATATTATTTAGCCATTAAAACACAAGGAAATCTCGCCATTTGCAACACCGTGGATGGACCCAATGGCATTATGCTAATGCTGAGTGAAATAAGTCAGACAGAGAATGACAAATACTGTACGATCTCACCTACACGTGGGGCGTAAAACCAAACCGGAGCCCATTAGCTAGAGAGAACAGCTTGGGGGTGGGAGGGCGGCCACCACAGGCGAAGGTGGCCGAGAGGAACAGGCTTTCAGCTGTAACATGAGTTCGTCGTGGGGGTGTCATGCACAGCATGGCGCTTGCCTTTAATAAGAGTGTATTGTGTCCCCGAAAGCTGCTAAGGCTAGGTCATAAAAGTTCTCATCTTAAGAAAAAAATTGCAGCCCTGGCTGGCGTAGCTCAGTGGATTGAGCGCGGCCTGGGAACCAAAGTGTCCCAGGTTCGATTCCCAGCCAGGGTACATTCCTGGGTTGCAGGCCATAACCCCCAGCAACCACTCATTGATGTTTCTCTCTGTCTCTCTCTGTCTCTCTCTCTCTCTCCCCCTCCCTCCCTCCCTTCCCTCTCTAAAATAAATAAATAAATAAAAATCTTAAAAAAAAAAAAAAAGAAAGAAAAAATTGCAGCTAAATGAGGTGGCAGATGTTAACCAGACTTGCGGTGATCATTTTGCCACACATACCGAAGCAGTGTGTTGTACACCTGAAACTCTTATAATGTTATGTCAATTGCATCTCAATTAAAAAGAAAGAAAGAAAGAAAAAAGTGGGTATAACAATAGTACTCCTTCATAGAAGAGAAACAATTATGCTTAGTATATCCAGATCAGCAAGAGCGCAGTTAACGCTGTTTAGCTACGATAACGATAATGATCGTCACCTGCTCTTTACTTCGGAGCCGTGGCGTGGGCTGCACTGCACAGGTGAGCATCGTTTTGGCAGAAGCAGTATTATTGGACTCCGCTGATTCCCGGAGCAGAAAAGGAACTTGAGGACCCAGGCTCCAGGCGCGGCCGCCTCACCTGCCCCCCCTGGGCCCTGCCCCTCGGTCCTCGTCCCGACCAGCGCGGCGTCTCAGCCGCCAGCCGCGTCTCCCTCGCGCGCTCTGGGCCTGGGACTCCGTCCTGGGGACCGCCCTGCGGAGCCCAGTGGGGACGCGGTTCCTACCTAGACGCAACGGAGGACAAAGGCAAGAAAACTTCCACGGGACGCCTCGTGTCACCGGACCCACCGACGGCCTGGAGCAAGGCCGTCTCTGAGCTGGCGCTGAAGCTGCGAGGAGGAAGCCGAGTAGGTGGGGCGGGCACAGCGGCGGTGCCCAGGCGTCCCCGGCGGGTCCCTGCCACGGTCCGGCTTCCAGCCGTCGGGGGCCCGAAATCACTCTCATTCCCATCGTACGAAGACGGAGGGACAGACGCCAAGAGACAAAACGCTCGCGCACAGCGAGGAGTGGAGGGTGGGGAACGCACACACCCCTCACCCCGAAGTGGGCGGGTGCCCGGCCGTGGGGACGCGCCACGCAGGGGTGTGTCGCCGGGACCTGGCGACAGGTTTGGGCGGACACAGAGTGGCTCGTCCGGAGGAGGAGGAAACTCGGTTCTGGAGAGGTGGGGAAGCTCCTGCCGGGCCAGCCTGCCCACGCTGGCACCCAGGAGGCACGCGCCCGGTCCGGCGGGGCTGTGCCGCCGGCTCACCTGACTCGGGAAGGTTCTGCGGAACCGACCACCTGCCGGGGACCGGGACGACGACGACCGATGAGCCGGGCACAGTGGCCGGCTGTTCCCTGCGGTTTGTGGCTCCGGGCTCCGCCGCCCCTGCCAGGCCCGCCCGGCGCCGCAGCTGCGAGGCAGGTTCCAGGTGGAGCCTATCGGGAGAGACACTTGGAAACGCCGAGACCTCCTCGCTCTTTCCCGGGCCGGAGGGGCGGGGGCCGCGGGAGCCCTCCGGGATCCTCGCCCGGGACCCACAGGGGCGCCCGCCGAGCCCAAACCTCCCCGAGAGGAGGCCAACTAGCTTGGCAGGGCCGCCGGGGAGAGGGGCTCATGCCGACTTCTTCCTTCCTCAGGCTGGAGAGCAAGGCTCAGAGCGCGCACAGTTCGGCCTCGCAGAGGGCCCGAGGCGCGCTCTGGCTTCGAGCCCCTTCTCAGGTTCACCTTGGTGTGTAAGGGGGCCAGTCACACCCTGTGGGAACTGCTGTGTCCTGCTGCTGTTACTCTGACCACCTGAGTGGTGGCAGCCAAGGAAGGAAGAGTTCTTACTGACCTCGCAGCCAGGCAGACGGCTCTGGGACACTCTCTAGTGCAGGCACCGGCCCAAAGTGTCACACCCGTGACTTTCAGGTTCCTTTGCCCTTATCCCCATCGCGTTCACCCACAGGTGTGAGCGCAGCATTTTTGTTGTGTCTTCCCTAATGACCTTGACATTTAAGAATTTTTCTTCGTACCACCCGATCTTAGTAAGTCTCTATTTTAAATCTGCATGCATCCTCTGTCAAGTGGGTGTATAAAAAATACACTTAAAACGTTTCTGATGGTTGGATGCAGTCTGGGGGAAGGAGGGGCTCCTCCCCGTGGGACAGGGCGGCACAGAAGAGGGTGGAGAAAGGAGGGAGGAAGCGACACCCTCGTCCTGTTGGTGCCCTGAGCCATCTGACGCCCTCCAGTACGGGGATCACGGTCAGGCTCAGGGTTTATGAACATGCCCAGACTGTACACAGGAATGTCTGCACATCTGAGAATGTGTACAATTTGGTAGACATAGATGCATCACTCTCCCCAGAGTCCCGAATATTGTAACAATCCTTAAAAGATATTGAGAAGTACTCGTGTGAGAGGAAAATGACACAGGGCCAAGCCCCTGTGGTCAGGAAGCTTCTATGCCAACCCCTGACCCTGGCAAAGGTGCACCAGAAGGAGGGCTGGGGAGTAGGAACTTACACCCCTCCTTAATTATGACGCACCTAAGACACTGTAAGGAGTTCCGAGAAGAAAAGCTTCCTCCCCACTGAGGGGGGGAGGGAAGCAAGGGAGGCAGGCTTGCTGGGAGAGAGGAACTGGCAAAGACCGTGTGTAGGGAATCCGGTAAGCTGTGGTTCGCCTGGGGAGGCCAGAGGGTTGGCCGCGTGGCAGCGGAATGTGGAATAAAGAGAGAGAGGGGCATTGGGCTGGAGGATTTAAGATGTATCGCTTCAAAACAAAACCCTGCTGTATCCATCAGCTGTGCGTCATTGTTACCTCCTGGGTGACTCAGGTGGCCAAACAAGATGATTCTTCCTGTTTCCCTGGTCCAGCCAAAGCCCTGATGGCTCAGATGACCTGCCCCATGTCCCCAACCCCAGGGGCAGTTTTGGCCCTTTCCAGCAGCTGGGCATGCGGCACCTCCTCCCTGTCCCCTGAGGCTGGTTCTCCTCCATCACCACCCCCCACCCCACCCTGTGCTTCCTTTCTTGCTGACACAGGTCTGAGCGATTGCTCACCTGAACCAGCCTACTCGGGGGCCAAGCCAGGAGCCCTGACCAGTCTGGCCCTGAACGCAGCTCCCTGACTCCAGGACGCTGGCGTCCAGTTGAACTCCTACAGTAAGGGTGGGCGTTCTTGATCGCCTTGGCAGAACCTGGCAGGACCTCGACAGATGTTCAGGACAGTGACTAAAATAATAAAGCACCTCATTGCTGTCCATTTTTGTTTTTTTTAAATTTTTAACTTTTTATTCACTGCTGAAATCGTGTAAGAACACAAGTAACCTTATAAAGAACTCTGTGGAGGTGCCAACCGTGTGCCACGGAATTCGGTGATTGTAGTAACTCGACGGAGTTGTGCAACCATCACCACAACCTAATAGTGTTAGGGCCTCGTTTTCACCTCCCCCAAAAGGCCTCCCGCCAGCACATTTTTAGAAGGAAGAGCCCTGCCTGGCATTCTCCCCCCACAGCTCAACCGTTGCCATTTGTCCACTGTTCCTTTGGGCCCTCCGCCCTAAGGTAAGGTAAGGCTGTGCGGTGGCTGTGACTCGCAGGGTGATGTTCTGTGCATTTTAGAAGAGGTGTGTGTGTCGGTATTCCAGGCCCAGAGATGTAATGGGAGAAATCATATCAGATGAATGCTCAGACGGGATTTTTTGTCCCATTCCCCTGAAATCAGTGTTTCCTCCCCGGCCCTGCCCGTAGGCGGGCTGTCATCAGAGGGAAAGGGGAGAGAAAACAGCAGGAGCCATAACCACACTTAAGTCTCGCTGGAGAGCGCAGGTCCTGGGCAAGGGCGAGGATGGCGGGCGGACAGGAGCCTGTGGAAGGCAGGACCAGAGAAATCAGGGAATTTAAACATCCCTGAAGGCAATGGGGGCATGAATGGGTTTCCACCTCTGTGACCCCTACGGCCCAACGGCCTGGCTTCCCAACTATGAAGCAGGCCAGCCGTGACGTCTGCTGTCCCACCTGCCTGCAGACCTTCCCGGGCTCAGCATCGCTCCTCTGCGGTCTCCTGGCTGCGGGCACCCGCGAAGCTCCTGCTGGAAGTTACATACATTCGCACTCGCAGCCATCTGAAACTCACCACCTGGGCTTTGTGAAATCCAAGTCTCACTGTAATGGTTATCTGCACAGTATTTTCTTTAAGTAAATGAATTGAACACACCTTTCCTTCTGTCCTTGAAAACTTTCAGTTCACTTGAATGTTTTGTATTTTAAAACACAAATGTTTTAAACAGGAAAATTAAGATTGGACAGGCAAAGGTCAGAACTATTTATTGGTCATTTCCTAATCCTTCTTAACCCTTTTCTCCTGGTTAATGTGGGGTTTCACCTGGAACTAGGTGAGGGTGCTTGTAGCTGATCACTGAGTGGGCTTCGACCTCTCACAACAAAACCGTTGATAGAAGACTATGTTCAACATTTTATGGGAACTTCTACAAAGCAACAATCTTAAAGGTGAAGCATATGACCATATTAAATTTTTCATAACGATTTGACTGGTTATAACTATTAGGGATTATTAGAAAAAGAGGAAACTACAGATAATAACAAGTGTGAATGAACATTTAATGAATCCTTGCCTGAGAAGCTCTCTGGCTGAAGCTCTCTGACCCAAGTGGGTGGAAACCAAGTCTTCTGTGCATTACTGCCACCTGCTGCTTGGAATCAGGAAGGCATTTTGCAAATCACAGGAAGACGATTAAAAAAAAAAAATCAAAGCTCATTTTGTTGACATTAAATGTCTCATATTTTTATTGCTAAACATTTGGCCCAAGTACGTTCACTGTTTTTTTTTTTTTCTGTGATCCCTGAACGTCTCACCGTATTTGTGGATGACAAGAGGCTTCCATCTGGTAATTTGTTTCTATTTCCCATCATGCATCTACATTTATTTTGAATATCAGTTTGTGTTGACCCACTAAAAATCCAAGGAAAAGCATCAGAAAATGTATTGCTTTCTATAGCATTATACTATATTATTTACATAGCATTAAATAGTTTTTTGAAAAATTCCTGAAGCAACTCATCCTAAACTATTAGAATAATAATTTAAGGACTTTATATAAGGAAGGGAAAGGGCAGCTGTCTGGCTGGTCCGATGGTAGTGGGTTACCAGAACTCAACTAAAGTTAAGTTAGTGTCACTTAAAGTTGGACTACAACTCCCCACTACTCAATTTGACTGGCTTTTTCCACCACTCTACTTTTGTGTCCAGTTACAAAGGTAAATTTGCAAAATAGTTACTTTGTGGGAGAAACATTTTTTTTTAGTGAATACACTTATAACAACTAGGGATAAAACCATTCTTTTTCCAAGTTTAATAACAACTACATAAATCTTTCTGTTTTACTTGTTTTCCCAGAAATGGGCTATTGTAGATTTGAGTCTTTCATCTGTACTGAGCCCAAATGCCAGTTTCCTATGGCTTGCAGAATTGGAGCACACCTCCAGGGTAGTAACCAGCTGAGATGGGGCTGTCCCAGCTGGACTGTTTACTCAGCGGGGAGGAGCAGGTTTCAGGGGATCTGGTACAGTCTCTCCTGATCGTCTCTCTGGGCATCAAAGGTCTCCTTGCAGACATGGTTATCTAATGTCAAGCTGCAAGTATCTGTCATTTCTCAATCTCTGTAAGCCTCTCTCAGCCTCTCAGTTCTAAGGAAGCACTTGGTTTAGAGCAGTTTAGAGATGAGAGCTAAGGGGCTAAGGTGCAGGGCTACCAGGCAAAGTCTACAAGCTTTTCCTCTACCCTGTGCTATTGGAGTTGCTTTAGTTTAAAATAGTAATGATAATAAAAATAATAATAAAGCTAGCCCTGGCTGGTGTGGCTCAATGGATTGAGCGCCAGCCTGTGAACCAAGGGGTCGCTGGTTTGATTCCTAGTCAAGGCCACATGCCCGGGTTTTGGGTCAGGTCCCCAGTGTGGGGTGCACCAGAGGAAACCACACATTGATGTTTCTCTCCCTCTCTTTCTCCCTCCCTTCTCCTCTCTGAAGATGAATACAAATCTTAATAAACAATACAGGACTGACCGTTCCCAACTTCAAGACTTACTATAAAGCTACGATAATCAAGACAGTGTGGGATTGATGAAGAACAGACAAACAGATCAGTAAAACAGAACAAAGAGCCCAGAAACAGACTCACGTAAACATAGTCAGCTGGCTTTTGACAAAGGAACATTATAACAGAGGAGAAGTAGCCCTTTCAACAAATGACACTGAAACAACTGGACAGCCATATGCAAAAAAATAAATAAATCTAGACAGAGACTTTATGACATTCATGAAAACTAGCCCAAAATGGATCACAGACTTAAATGTAAAATGCAAAACTATACCACTCTTAGCCCTGCCTGGTGTGGCTCTGTGGATTGAGTACCAGTCTACAAATCAAAGGGTTGCCAATTCAATTCCCAGACAGGGCACATGCCTGGGTTGTGGGCCAGGTCACCAGCAGGGGGCGTGCAAGAGGCAACTACACATCGATGTTTCTCTCCTTCTCTTTCTTCTTCCCTTCCCCCTCTATAAATAAACGAAATCTTTAAAAATAATTTTTTAAAATATAAAGCTCTTAGAACATAACATGGGAAAAAATCTAGGTAACCTTGGGGATGGTGATGACTTTTTAGATACAATGTCAAAGGCAGGACTCATGAAAGAAATCACTGACAGGCTGAACTTCATTAACATTATAAACTTCTGCTCTGGGAAAAGCACTGTCAACAGAATGAGAAGACAAGCCACAGACTAGGAGAAAATATTTGCAAAAAGCCCATCTGATAAAGGACTGCTTTCCAAAGAATGCTTAAAATTCAATGAGAATACAATCCAATTTAAAAATGGGCAAAATACAAGAACAGACACTTCATCAAAAAAGATACAAACATGACAAATAAGCATATTGAAAAGATGCTAGTAGCCCAGTGGATTGAGTGCAAGCTGTGAACCACAGGGTCGCCAGTTTGATTCCCAGTCAGGGCACATACCTGGGTTGCAGGCCAGGTCCCCAGTAGCGGGTGTGTGAAAGGCAGCCACACACTGATGCTTCTCTCCTTCTCTTTCTCCCTCCCCTCTCCCTAAAAATAAAATCTTTTAAAAAAAAAAACACACAACATCATGATCAGGGAATTACAAATTTTAAAAAATGAGATGCCATGAGATGCCACCACACACCTATAAGGATGGCCTAAATCCAAAACACAGACAACACAAAACCAGGAGGATGTGGGACAACAGGAACTCTCACTCATTACTGATAATGATGGGAATTCAGAATGGTGCAGCCACTTTGGAAGGCAGTTTCTTACAAACATACTCTTACTGTATGATCCAACCTCATCACATTCCTGGGTATTTACCCAAAGGAGTTAAAAACTTATGGGCACACAAAAAACCTGCATATGGCTATTCCCAGCAGCTTTATTCATAATTGCCAAAGTTGGCAAATTCCCTCAGCAGGTGAGTGGGTAAATAAACTGTGGTACATTCATACAATGGAACATTACTCAGTGCTCAAAGGGAATGAGTATCAAGCCATAAAAAGATATGGAAGAAACCTAAAGGCTTATCAGTAAGTGAAAAAAAAAAAAAAAACAATAGAAAAGCCTATGTTTTGTATGGTTCCAACCACAATATATGACACTCTGGAAAAAGCAAGATTATGGAGACACTGAAAGCATCAGTGGTGGCCGTGAATTAGGTGAGAAGGAGGGCTGGACAGGTGGAGCACAGAGGATTTTTAGGGTGGTGGAACTATTCTGTATGATATATCTGCCCAAACCCACAGACTGTACCACACCAAGAGTGAACCCTAATATAGAGTATGGATTTAGATAATAACAATGTATCAATTTGTGGATTGTTAACAATGTACCACTCTGGTCCAGGATGTTGATAGTGTGAGAGGCTGTGCATATGTGTCGGCCAGGGGGTAGGCATGATGGAAATCTCCATATTCTGCTTGGTTTTGCTGTTAACCCACGATTGTCCTAAAGCCCTGGCTGGGTACTCAGTTGATTAGAGCATCCCCCACATGCGAAGGTTGCAGTTCGATCCCGGGTCAGGGTACATACCAGAAGCAGCCAATGGATGCATAACTAAGTGGAACAACAGGGAGATGTTTCTCTCCCTTCCTCTCTCTAAAATCAATAAATTAAAAAAAAAAAAAAAACTGTCCCCAAAATAAAGTCTATTAAGAAAAAAATCACCATAGGACAATGACTATTCAGACAAGCATTAGAACTTGAGTTACTTCATTTCTATCATTCTATGTCACCACTTGGAAGTTTTATTTGATTAAATGTATTTAAATGAATGTTAAAGTTTAATTTTAAAATAAGTTGATACACATTGTTTTTCTATAAATTTTTAAATGTATTGATTGATTTTAGAGAGAGAGGATGGTTGGGAGGGAGGGGGAGAGAGAGAGAGAGAAACAACAATTTGTTGTTCTACTTATTGAATGCATTCATTGGTTACTTCTTGTAGGTGTTTTGACCAGGAATTGAACCCACAACTTGACTATAGGAACATGCTCTAACCCACTGAACTCCCCGGCCAGGGCTACATTGGTTTTTAAATTAAATTTAAATTTAATTAAACTTAAAAACACACACTATTTAAAACAGGGGGAACAAAGGGAAAGGACTTCAAGGTGTAACATGTGTGTCTGGAAAGTACAAATCTTAATTCATACATGAAGTATTTGAGTTTGAAAAAAAAATCTTTTCAAACGGAAATGTCTTCCTTTTTACCTCGTTAGATGCTTGTTTGAAAACTAAGGGACGAATGAAGGAAACAGTGGTTATTACTGATTATTACACGAATCTTGCTGAAAATAACTTGGTCCTGCGGAGGAGTGTCCAAAAAGACCTGCTCCGGAGGTCAAGTTAGTTGGTACCGGCTACCGACCCTGAATATGAAAAGGCCAGAAAGCCGCGCCGCGGGGGTCCACGGGCCTCGGTTCACCTTTCCGGGCTCCCGGGGGGACAGGCGTGGGCACGTGCGCTCGCTCTTCGGGAGGAACCGGGACGATGCGCACTTCCGCCTGCGGTGGCCGGGCGCCTGTTCTCCACCGGCTCCTCTCGAGAACTTACTGCCGATCACGCCGTTCCTCTCTCGGCCTCCCTGGACAAAATCCACTTACTGCCCTTTCCGTTTACACGGGGAATGCCCCTCTCCCTCCAGGGGCGGCTCCGTGGGCATCCTTCCCGAGAAAATGCCTTGCCCCTCTGAGATTCACAGCCAATTGTGGGACACCGTCACGTCTCAAGAACCGCTGGGACCCACCTTTCGGATGCTCGTGGATGTGGCCGGAGCTCGTTTTGCATGCAAATCCCCCACAATGCTCTAGGACGGCTGCCTGGTTCTTTTACTAGCATCAAAGAGGAAAAGACTCTTTTCTTGACAAAGTTCCTGTGTTAAATGGTTTAATTTTTTTAAATATGTGGTTTATATATGATGCATAGGTTCATGCCACGGGAAAAAAAAAAATAGTCCAGCTGTGAAAAGTCACCATAATTTAAAAGGGATTAAATTTCTAGGCTTTATATAAGCAGCGGTGTAACAGCTTTCTCTGGCTGGTCCGAGTGCAGTGGTGCCTACAATTAATTGATCACAGCCAGTTACAGATTTCTTTGTTCCTTCTCCACTCCCACTGCTTCACTTGACTAGCCTTTTGCTGCTTGGGGAAATAAAATAATTTTTTTTCTGGGTATTGCCTGATGGGTTTTTTATACCAGAAAATGCATGGCACAGAACGCCCTGCCAGGGAAGCCTAGGGGACAGCAGCAGGCTCAGCGTTCGTGAGTCTGCATGGATCACGCTGTAAAGGCAGGTCCCCTTGTCCCTGGAGTGTTTCTTGAAAAGCCGTTTAGGTGACCTAGGGAATGGACCGTGTCTCGTGCACCAGCCTGAGCAGCAGGTTCATGGTATTGGCTTATGCCCGGTTTCCACCAAGCTTTGTTTTTCTAGTAAAACATAAAGATTTTGGGTTTAAAAAAATCCCCATTCTGTTCTCAAATGCAGGGCTTTCCCAAATCAAGAAGGTTCTTTGTCTTCAAATTATGGTGTATGCAATGTTTTGGGATATACTCACACTAAAAAATGATTTATCTGAAATTCAGATCTGACTAAGCATCTTGTATTTTTATCTGCCAACCTTACCTTAGGCACACAAGTCTTAGTAAAGAAATAATCACCTCCCACACATATACTTTATTATCTGTTTATCTATCTTTTTTTTGGTAATGCTTCTATTGCCTGAGACACCACAGGAATTGCTTTCGTCTTGTTGCCACTGTTTCCTTGTGGGGTTTTCATTGTGGGGTAGCAGAGAGAGCTCTTTAAGAAGAAAGGTCACCCTGGCTGGGCGTTGTAGGTGAAGACCAGGTCCAGGCTCTTGGTGGTTACAAACAAAGAATTGAATGGACCACACAAACAAAGACAAACAAAGCAAAGGAAAGAAAGTTTCTGGCATCATAACTGCTAAATGCTCTGAGAAACAGGAGAAAGCCTAAAACCAGGAACACCCACCAGAGCCAATACTGACCATCGAAATATCCAGGGAAATAAGTGGAAAACCTGACAAGCAGGTTCTACTTAATTAGAGAGAGACCAAACTGTGAAATGGCCCCATGCCTTTGTGTAGCAAAAGTGGTCAGGCAAAAAGACAGGAAAAGCCCAATCCAGTTAAAGAGGAGAAAGCACAACATTACAGTGTGTTAGGGATCATCTCAAAAGGTCCAAGTCAGTTCTTTCTTTGCTGCTAGTAGCTAATCCCTTCCCTACTCCCAGCCCTTGGCCTAATCTTCAGGAGAGAAGAGAAAAAAATAGGAACTCGAATCATACAAAAAGTGTCAAGAATTGCATTTCGCCAGTTAAGAATTATGTGCAGAAAAGTTACACTAAAATATTTAATTCCAAAGTAAACACACGTCTTACAAATTGCAAAGTCAAAATCACCCCGACTCAGAAAATCCTCATTTCTTCAGGAACCAAAGGGAGAGCGGGTTCAGCCTTGGTTCTCTCGGCCTCATCATCCCAAGATACAGGAGCAGGTCGTCTCAGGCCAGGGGATGGCTCTCTTTTATCAAACGGCTTCAGGCCCCGCAGGGGTGTCCAACCCACCACCCGCAGGCTGCCTGTGGCCCAGGACGGCTATGAATGTGGCCCAACACAAAATCATAAATTTACTTAAAACCTTTTTCTTTTTTGCTCATCAGTTTTCATTAGCGTTTGTGTATTAATGTGTGGCCCAGAGATGCCAAAATGTTGGATAGCCCTACTAGAGTTTTTACTTAGGCTTCCACGCATGTGATTTCCCACAATCCTCCTTGCTTGCCCACTGGGGAGGAAACCACACCGCTGATCACCATCAGGGTACTGACTGGTGACAGCTGCCGAGTCTCAGGATTTCCTACTGTAGCTCCTACCTCAGCTGCCAGGAATGACCTCTGACTGGCCTTGAGCTGCACATGTGGTCTCTCAGCAGCTTCAGCGTAAAATGGTAGTGTCTGCGGTACCAGCCCAGTTGGGTAGTACACAATAGTAAGAGAGATATTGGGTTGGCCAAAAAGTCTGTGTGGTTTGATCCCTAAAATAAAAGACATGTTTTTCATTTTCACCAATAACTTTACTGATCTGGATGTTTTGAGCACGTTGGCTGTCTCCTGCGTGGTAGAATGTTGACTGTTCTCAGTGTCTTGATTTGATCAGATTCAACAGGTCTATCCGACCGTGGAACACCGTCCAGTGAGAAATCTCCAGCACAAAACTTCACCAACCACTTCTGACACATTTGATCAGTCACAGCACCTTGTCCACACATGGCACAAATCTTTTTTTGTGTTTCAGTTGTGTTGTTACCTTTCTTGAAATAACAAAGGATAATATGCTGAAAACGTTGCCTATTCTCTTCCATCTTCAATATTAAAATGGCTACACAAAAGCTCACTAATTTTGATAAGTTTTTTTTTTAATGCATGTTAGTAGGACAGCTGTCACAATACAATCTAACAAAATTGTCTCGAATGAAGGTAAGGTCAACTAAGCGCTACTAAGGCCATCTTACAGGGGAGGGGGGAGCCTTTTTGGCCAACCCAATACATGACATGAGAATACTGTGCGCCCTGTGAAACATCACACAAACATAAGGCAAGTACAGAACCCTGACCATGCAAATGGGCTGTTACGCTCTCACGCCATCGCTTTTTGCCGCTCTGCCAAGAGTCCTGTTGCTGGCGTGTGACCTCAGCACCATCAGTCGGCTTGACCAATCCTCTGTAGCGCGGGGGATTCTCCTTCTCCATGTACACCCGCGACCGAGGAAACAGTGAGGATACAGGAAAGGGGGCTGAGGCCCAGACTGAAAACACCCATAGGGAGCCCTTGGTTTCTCTAAGCCCTAGAGGGTGGTGCTCCTAACACGGCCTTGCCTCTCTGGGGGCGACACCGCCAAACTAAACTCAAAGATCCTCAGGGAGGGGCTACGGAGATGCAGTGCTCCCGGGGGGCCTTGGGTTGCCTGCAGCTGTAAGGTCAAACCAAACCCTTTCCTTTATTAGAGGCGTATTTGTGGCTTCCGCCCCAGGGCGCTGCACCTGGGCTCTGTTGCCCTTACGGGGTTTCCCCTCCGCCCCCGCAAATGAGAGTGTTCTGACCTCAGTTTCAGATGAGAGGGCAGGAGAACCGTGTAGCTTGGGGGCCCCCACCTGGGCATCCCTATGTACTCTGCCCTTCCCTGCCCACTCCTCTGGTTTCAGGCTCTCGGACCTGGTTTTTCTTCCTGTAAAATGTTTCCTCTTTGAGAAGGTTCACACCGCTATCTTCACACCTTCCCAGGATTGTCAGGTTTGAAATGTCTCCTAATTTTGTCTACTAAGTGTTGTATCATCAAAATATTAGTCTTTCATCCTACCGATATTAAAGATATTCAAAATATTTACATACCTTCAAAGACTTTTTCTTTTTTGCAAATTACTTAAAGAAAGTACGAATTAGGAGACTTCCGGCAAGATGGAGGCATAGATGGACGCACCGTACCTCCATGCACAACCAAGATTAGAACAACAATTTAGAGCTAGAATAACACCCAGAACTGACAGAGGATTTATCTGAATGGAAGTCGGACAGCCAAGAAGTTGAAGTAGACCTGTTCATCCAGACCAGTAGGAGCGGGTGGAGAGGTGCCGGCGTTCGGAGATCGGGGAGAACTGGGCGCGTAAGGCAACCGGGAGCGAGTAAGCCTTCCGGGACGCAGCGGTGGGCCCTGAGTGCGCAAGCGGCGGCTGGCAGACCCAGTAGGGCGGCAATTGTGGACCAGGGCAGAGCGTGCAACCCAGGACCCCAGAGAAGGGACTGAGGTCCCAGGAGAACGAAGCTACCGCCATTGTTCCCTCCTGTCCCTGCCCCCACGTACAACGTCACAATCTAGCGACTGGAGTGCCCAGCCCTGGTGAACACCTAAGGCTCCGCCCCTCACCGTAGCAGGAGCGACCAGACCAAAAAAAAAAAAAAAAAACAGAGAGAGAGAGAGATATGTCTCAAATAGAAAAACAGAGTGATGCCCCAGGGCTCATTCTTTTGAGCGACCAAGAGATAGCCAATCTATCAGATGCACAGTTCAAAACACTGGTGATCAGGAAGCTCACGGAATTGGTTGACTTTGGGTGCAAATTACATGAAAAAAAATGCAGGTTACCATAAAAGAGATGAAGGAAGATGCACAGAGGACCAATAGTGATGGAAAGGAAACTGGGACTCAAGTCAATGGAGTGGACCAGAAGGAAGAAAAATACAACCAAACAGGAAATAATGAAGAAATAGGAATTCAAAAAATGAGGAGAAGCTTAGGAACCTCCAGGACATCTTTAAACGATCCAACATCCGAATTATAGGGGTACCAGAAAGGGAAGAGGAAAAGCAACAGATTGAGCACATATCTGAACAAATAATAAAGGAGAACTTCCCCAATCTGGCAAAGGAAATAGACTTCCAAGAAATCCAGGAAGCTCAGAGAGCCCCAAAGAAGTTGGACCCAAGAAGAAACACACCAAGGCACATCATCATTACATTAGCCAAGGTAAAAACGAAGGAGAGAATCCTAGAAGCAGCAAGAGATAAGGGGACAGTCACCTACAAAGGAGTTCCCATCAGACTGTCAGCTGACTTCTCCAAAGAGACCTTACAGGCAAGAAGGGGCTGGAAAGAAATATTCCAAGTCATGAAAGACAAGGACCTACATCCCAGATTGCTCTATCCAGCAAAGCTCTCATTTAGAATGGAAGGGCAGATAAAGTGCTTCTCAGACAGGGTCAAGTTAAAGGAGTTCATCATCACCAAGCCCTTATTTTATGAAATGTTAAAGGGACTTATCTAAGAAAAGAAGATAAAGGAAAGACATGTATAGTAAAAGGGTAGCAAACTCACAATTATTAACAACCACACCTAAAGCAAAACCAAAAGAAACTAAGCAAACAACTGGAACAGGAACAGAACCACAGAAATGGAGATCACATGGAGGGTTAGCAACAGGGGAGTGGAAGGAGGAGAGAGGGGGAAAAGGTATAGAGAATAAGTAGCATAGAATGTAGGTTGAAAATAGATAGGGGGAGGGTACGAATAGTATGGGAAATGTAGAAGCTAAAGAACTTATAAGTATGACACATGGACATGACTAAAGGGGGGGATATGGGTGGGAGAGGGTGTACAGGGTGGAGGGGAGTGAAGGGGGGGAAATGGGACAACTGTAATAGCATAATCAATAAAATATATTTTTTTAAAAAGTAGGAATTAGCCCTGGCAGGTGTACTCAGTGAATAGAGCGTGGGCTCAAAGGGTGTGAACCAAAAGGTCGGTGGTTCTATTCCCCAACAGGGCATGTGCCTGCCACGTCCTCCAGTGGGGGCCATGTGAGAGGCAGCCACACGTGGATGTTTCTCACCCTCTCTTTCTCCCTCCCTTCCCCACCCTTTAAAAAATAAATAAATAAAATCTTTAAGAAAAGAAAGTAGAAATTAAAGAAAAATCCACTTTTAAAAGGTGAGGGAAAATTAAGCCAGTTCACCCTCGCATGTCTCTACATATTTCTTTTTGGGGGTGTGTGACAGGTTTCCTCACATTCACTGTTAGCCAGCTCCTGGGGGTAAAGGGCTATATTTTTATATGCCTTATTATTCCCATCTCCCGCCCCAAAGATTCAAACACAGTAGCACTGTTTGCTAGTGCCGATTTTCGTACACTTTTCATTAAGATAAACCCCCGGGAACCATGGTTGCTGCATTTCACACCTAGAGGGGGGCTGCGAGTGTGAAACACCCCCAGCTTTGCAAAAGACTAGTCGAGTGCAGTAGTGAGAAGGGGGAAAGAGTAGAAGCAGGAATTGAATCTGTAACTGACTGTGACGATCAATTGAGATAACTCACTACCTTCGGACCAGCCAAGGAAATCTCCTGCTGCTTAAACTATTTAGCGTCCCAAGACTTGTTCATTTTTACTTTACAGTGATATTTTTAGTTATAGTTTGTAAACGACTCCATCCACTGTATCAATTACATGCATTCTCCAAGAATCTCTCCGGAGCATCTACTTGCCAATACCTAGTGTTACTTTAGCAACAAGAACCAGAAGCGCTGCGGGGCATCTTGGGAAGGGACGCGCACAATTAGCATCTCGTCACTGGGGCGTCTCTCCTCCGGCTGTGGCTCGGCAGAGGCAGGTCCCGGGGCGCTGCCCAATCGGCGCTGCCCTCCTGTGTCTGTTTACGCTGGTGGCCTTGGGGACAGCTCTGTGAAGTCGGGGGACACCTCTGAGCTGGAGCCTTCTGCTTCCCCACGTCTGTGAACCCTTGCAGGGCTGCCCACCCCCACCCCGAAGCACTGCTCCCCGCCTCGCGGGGTCTGTCCCCTTCAGAAGAGCAGAGGCGCCTCCCATGACCCGGGATCCCCACCCTCCTCCTTAAAACGCAGCGGATGAAAACCAGAGACCGCCGCGGGCCCGCAAGCCTCCTGGGTGCTTCCGAGGCCGTCAGAATTTACACGGACAGAAGACAGAAGCAGAGGTGACTGGGGGAAGACGAGGGGAACGGATCTCTGTGAATGCGTCGGAGCAGCAAAGCTCAGAAAGACCTGAAGCTCGCCCCCTCTGCCAAGAATAGCAATCGACAGCGTGGGGGTGGGGGTAGGGGGCGCTGTCCGGGGCAGGCGGTGGAGAGGCAGCAGAGCCCCCAGCGCCAGAAGGTGCAGCCCCCCTCGGGGGGCCACCAAGGGAGCAGGGGGCAGAGCAGGGCGAGCCGCCGCCCCTCGGTGAGTTCAGATCTCCAGCCCAGACAAGGGCCACCTCTGGGCACCGTGGCTGTGAAAGCAGCATCGCTGTCTGATGTCTCCATGTGGGCACACAGCAGGCGCTCAATAAATGTGGTGAGTGAGTGGGTGGGTGGGTGAGTGAGTGAATGAGGTGAAGGAGAATAAACAATGTCAATGTCCTCATTTTCAAAGGGGGAAAAAATGAGAGTAAGAGCTTCATCAATGACAGTCTTGGAATCCCTGATGTCCGTCTCTGGGAACATTCTAGAATGGGATACTCAGGAGGTGGCTGGGTCTTGGGCGGATTTGAAATTAACAAGAAAAAGGGACATATCAGTGGAGCTCCTCCAAGAAGCTTCCTTGTCGTTTTATAATGGCCCCACCTCTGACTCTGCCTTAAAGTTCTAACCAGTTAATTTAAAGAAGGGAGTTTTCCCTGATTTATCCTTAAAAATTCCCCCGAAACACTTCCAAAGTGAGGGCAGGGTTCTGCCCCCCCCCCCTCACTATCTGTGTGCCCTCGCGGGCCAAATGACATTCCCTGCACCTTCCCTTCCCTCCCTTCTCTGAAAATCCACCTGTGGAGGGGCCCAGTTTGGCCAGTGTGACAGGATTTTGTGTCGCTCCTGGCGTGCAGAGTCGGGATCCTGGGGTCACCGCTGCACACTCCCCATTTTCCTCCGTCGTCGGGCTGGCCTCTCAGATCCCAGACCTGGGCGCCGCTGGGGCTGGGGCCAAGGGAAATGGGCACCTGTGGTGCTGATCTGCTCCCTGGGCCTTAAAGGACAGGGACAGGCCTTCCTGTGTGTCAGCCACTCTCAGCCTCCTCAGGGCACTGCCCCGGAAAACAGGGAAATAGGGGGACTGAAGCAAGGACACAAAAAACCCCTGAGGAAATGACACGTAAAACTGTGTGAACGCCAAAAACTGGGGCCCAGTCTTTTTGGTAGGACTCACCAACACTCACCTGGGGAGCTAGCCAGAGGCCAGTCAGCTCCCTTCCAGAGCCCTCCTCCTGCGTTTGAATTGTGAAAACGAAACTAAACAACAACAACAACAAAAAATCCCAAAATGAAATAAAGGATGCCCCAGGGCTTCCGCAGTCCCAAGGGTGGGATCTGCCTGACTTCAGCACCAAGCTGATGAGAGCCCCGGGGGTCCGAGTGGCCCATTGCCACCGAGGCTTCTTGGGGCGTGGGGTGACACAGTCAGATCTCTGACACCGGTGGTCTGAATCAGCGAGGGCTGCTTTAACAAAGTACCGCAGACGGGGTGTCTAAACGACGTTCATTTCTCATGGTTCTGGAGGCACTGGCCAATTCAGTGCTTGGTGAGGGCCCACAGCCGGGCTTGCAGACAGCCGCCTTCCTGCGGGGGCCTCACGTTCCTTCCCCTGGTGCGTGCACGTGGGCAGGGAGAAGCTCCGACGTCTCTTCCTCTTCTTGTAAGGGCACGAACCCCAGGCCAGGGGCCCCGCCTCCACGACCACACCTACACCTCACATTGGGGGTTAGGGCTTCAACACAGGGCTTTGGTTGTGGGGCGGGGGGGGGGGGGGGGGGGGGGGGGGGAGATTCAGTCCCTAACACTGGCCTGCACTTGGACAGGTTGTCTGTCCAGCTCCCGGCATAGGCCGGAGTGGTTCTCAAGAGGAGACGGGCCTCCTGCTCCACCCTGCAGGTGCACGGAAGGGTCACCCCTGGCGCCGTCCAGCCTCGGAGCACTGGGTCCTCCCTGGCCATGGTTCACGGGCACAGAACCTGGGACCCCTTCATCCCTGCAGATCTGTGCCTGCGGCTTGGCAGCTTTCCTCGAAAGCCCTCAAAACACGAAGTGTCTGCCCACGCGCCTTCCCCACTGTCCTGTGCCCGGGGCTGCTTCCTGCCAGCCTGGCGCCTTCAATGTGTGGGGGGATGGGAATCTTCAGTGACTTCGAGGTGACTTTCTGGTGTTCCCCTGGATGCCGTACCCCCGTTTCATCTCAGGCAACACTTCCTACCTCGCCCAGGAGAATGAAGAACCTATACAACCTTCCCCCCTTGGGCCTCTCTGGAATTCGAAGGGCCTTACCATTTCCTCCTCGTGACCTCAGCTCCTGAGTTTTCTCTCCCTCACAGGTTTTGTCCATCTTTTCGAAAGGAGGCCTCTCCTTTGTCCCCACGTGCATCTTCCGTAAAACCAGAGCCGCGCAGGGCCGGGAGGGAGGACCACAGGGCCAGGCTGGGTGGCCTGGGCCCCTTGAGAGTGTCACGGACACAGCCCTCACATCCAGCCAGGCCCTGGCTGGGTAGGACTCGGGAAAGCTTTCTCCTTCTCACAGCCTTTCTGAAGAGCCAGGTGCACCATTAAGTACTGTAAACAGCCCCTTTCTTAAAGCACCTTGGGCTCCCTCTCTCCACGGCTTTGGTTTTCAAACCCAGAGGAGGGCTCATAGCAGAGATAGGGACACTTCAGCCTGTGGTCACAGTGACCACGCAGGGCCACAAGAGGAGCTGGGAGCCTGGGAGCCACGAGGTCGGAGCTCCAGGAGCCCAGGCTGGTGACAGGGAAAGGGACAGCAGAGGCTGCACCCTGTGCTGGCTCAGCAGTGACCAAGAGCCTGGAAACCGCCGTGGAGCACACCGACAGCAGCTTCCAGCCCTGCGAGTGCTGAGTGGGCGGAAGTGCCCTGGGCCGGCTCTGCAGCTGGGGCGCTGAAGCCCAGCTCACCCCCTGCCCAGGGACTGTTGCTGTTTCCATGACCCAGATTAGCCTTGGGGTGACCAGAGGGGTAGCAGGTCTGTGCAGGTGGGTGCCCAGGGTGTCAGAGAAATCACAGGGAGGATTTTGACAAGCCAGCGCCACTGGGCACTATGTCAAAGTGACCCCTGGGACAGGGCACTTCTGCGGGCCACGTGGCCATGCCTGTGCTCAGTTGTGGTTGAAGTGTATCCCCTGTCAGGCGCCCAGCTGTCTGTCCACCCCACCCGTCTCCGCCCAGGTTCCAAGGCCAGACTGAAGTCTCTCGCTTTCCCGAAGGAACTCAATTTTTAAGCCTTTGTCACACCTGGGGCAGCCTCCACACTGGTTGGTTTCTCTGGGCAACACAGTCAGGGCTGCGGTTTCTAACTGACTCTGCCCTCAGGTGTCTCTCCTGTGACCCAAATAATAGGTAAAACAATTTGAACTCGACTTGGCATTTAGAAACTGGGGGGTTTCAGCACTGACCAGTGTGGCTGGATTGGTTAGAGTGTCATCCCAATACACAAAGGTTATGCATCCGATTCCCAGTCAGGGCACAAGCAAGAATCAACAGATGAATGCATAAATAAGTGGAATAATGATCTGATGTTTCTCTCTCTCTCTCTCTTCTTCCCTTCTCTTAAAAATCAAGACAAACAGTCCAATTAGAAAATGGGCAAAGAACCTGAACAGACATTTCTCTAAGGAGAACATACAGAGGGCCTGGAGACATATGGAAGGACGCTCAGCATCACCAGCCATCAGAGAGATGCAAATGAAAACCACAGTGAGATGCCACTTCACATCGGTCAGAATGAACATCATTAGTAAATCAACAAACAAGTGCTGGCCAGGTTGTGGAGAAAAGGGGACCCTAGTGCACTGTTGGTGGGACTGCAGACTGGGGCAGCCACTATGAAAAACAGTATGGAATTTCCTCAAAAAACTAAAAATGGATCTGCCTTTTGATCCAGTGATCCCACTGCTGGGATAATACCTCAAGAATCCTGAAACACCAATCCAAAAGAACCTATGCACCCCAATGTTCATAGCAGCACGATTTACAATAGCCAAGAGCTGGAAGCAACCTAAGTGCCCATCAGTAAATGAGTGGATCAGAAAACTGTGGTACATTGACATGATGGAACACTGTGGAGCAGAGAGAAAGAAGGAGCTCCTACCCATTGCAACAGCATGGATGGAGCTGGAGAGCATTACGCTAAGTGAAATAAGGCAGGCAGTGAAAGACAAATACCATATGATCTCACCTGTAAGTGAAACCTAATGAACAAAACCAACAAGCGAGCAAAATAGAACCAAAGACATGGAAATAAGGAACAGACTGACAGTGACCAGGGGGAAGAAAGGAAGGGATAACAGGGGAAAGAAGGGGAAGGGTCAAGTCAACGAACGGGTATAAAGGACCCATGGACAAGGACGACGGGGTGGGGATTGATTGAGGGGGTGTGGAGGGGGCAGAGGAGAGCAATGGGGGAAAAATTGGGACAACCATAATTAAACAATAAAAAATCAATAAATAAGATTTTTAAAGAAGTTGGGGGCACCCTGAAGGATGTGGCTTAGTAGGTTGGGCACTGTCCCATGAACCAAAAGGTCAAGGGTTCCATTCCTGGTCAGAGCACATGCCTGGGTCCCAGTTGGGTGCGTGTGAAAGACAGCTGATCATTGTTTCTTTCCTTTTCTCCCTCTCTCCCTTCCCCTCTCTTTAAAAATAAACAAAATCTTTTTTAAAAAGAAGTCTGGGGATTTCACACAGTATCAGGATTTTCTTGAAAAATCTGAACAGCAACAGCAGAGCCAGATTCCCCGGGACAAGAAGTCCCCTCTCAGGTGGAATGCAGAATCCCAGGTGTGCCCTGCTCCCCACCCCTCCCTATTGTCCACATCAGGCCCCATGTGGTTAACTTACCTGCTGACTCCTCGAACACTGGAGTTTTCAACCTGGACCCTGAAGCTCTCTCCAGCCTCCAGACCCCCAATTATCTATGGTTTCTGAGGATACTTTGGCAGCAGGTGGGGAGAGGGAGGATTCGATTCCCTTCTCACCCCAGGTTTAGTCATCAGCTTTCAACCCAGCTGGAGCTGAGCCCACTTTCTTTTCATGAGAAACTCCAGCATGACGGGAGGGTTCTTTTCACACACGATTCCTGCTCCAAGCCACTGACACTGCTTTCTAAAAGGTCCCCTTCTCAGTCTTTGTAACAAGTGGTCCTTTGTCCTCCTCTCCGCCACACTATCTCTGCCATCGGAGGTGGGAATGTGCTGAATTGGAGCGCTGTGCTCCGTGCAGGGTGAGGTGTGGTCCAGGGGGCCTGCGTCAGGGAGGCCCTCGAGCCGGTCAGCCCAAGATCTGCAGCCCTCCACCGGCTCGTCCACACGAGTCGTGTTATTATGGGCTCAGGCCTCGGGGGCTCCTGCGTGGTTTTTGCTCTCCCTAACCTTCCGCCCAGCATGCCAACTGTCACGTGGGTAACACAGCAGACTCCAAGGGGAGGGCCTTTACCTTAGGACAGGTCCCACAGAAGGCATTTCCAATGCCTCTGCTTCATCGTAATAGATGCCAAGGAATCACAGCACTCATGCCCTCTCCAGGTGTGATCCCCCTGATCCCCCTGACAGCATCAGAAGTCGGGATACCCATGCCATTGTTTTGGACATCGTGCAGTGGGATGCGCACCAGGGCCAGGTGTGTCCTTGGGCTCCTGGAGCACTTCCGGGCCCACACCCCGCCTCCAGGGCTGGTCCACCTTGACAGGGAGGCATTGGTGCTTCCTCAGAGTCTGGGGAAGGGGCCCAGGGCAGGGGTGCCCTCGGAAAATACACTGAGCTAACAGGGCTTGGCGCTGGGGGGCCAGTCACCGAGGAGCCCCATGGATCTGTGTGGTTTGGGTCAGAGAAGCCAGGAAGCCAGGTGAAGAAGTCCCATCTTGCCAGCGTCCCTGGCATGCCGAAGCCTTGCAGGATCTGAGAGCTTCTTCAAAAAGAACCCCATTGCAGCACCTTAAACAGATTTTGCTTTTAAATCCTCAGCTGAGGACATGTTTTTAAACTAATTTTAGAGAGGAAGGGAGAGAGAGACATTGAAGTGAGAAACATCCATCAGTTGCCTCTCATGTGCCCCAACTAGGGATTGAACCTGCAACGTAGGTACATGCCCTGATGGGAATCAAACCTGCAACCCTTTGCTGTATGGGGTGACGCTCCAATCAGCAGAGCCACCCAGCCAGGGTAAGCACTTTTTTGGTTCAGTAGTTCCCAAGGCAAATTACAAATAGAAGTCAATTTTAATGGAGCATTTATCACCACCCCCCTTCAGAGGTGTTCTGCCAACACGTTTTGGGAAACACAGGCGCTATGGAACCCTGCTTCCTGCTTCACTGGCCCCGTACTGCTCCCCCTTCCATTTCTGTGCTATGTTGTGGCGGACGGCACACCCGTCCCACCGCCATTCCGGTCCAGCGGTGAGACGGGCCAGATTGGGGAGCTTCTGCAAGCAGAGGGTGGGCTCCGCCCCTGCCGCATCTGACTCAGTAGGCCAGAATCGGGGTTCAGGAATCTGAATTCATGCAGACCCTCACCCTCCCTTCGAGGTCCACCTTGTGTCTGCACAAGGCTAGGTCAGCGGCCCCATCCTGGCCCATCAGCACAGGCAGGAGGGACACCGGCAAGGTCCCACATCAAGAAGAAAGGCCTCAACGTGAGCATTTCAAGAGCTTCGACTTGGTGTCTCAGATCCACGCACCAATTTTCTGTCACGCACTGGGCATCACGGCACTAACTCGGCACAAACAACCACTCAGAGGACAGACAGCTGCGCCTTCTTTAGCTGGAACTCCAAGCCTGGGACTCAGCTGCCCCCTCCCCACCAGGATGACCACATGCCAGGAGCAAAGCAAAGTCCCGTGCCCACGTCATCACACAGAACCCTTACAAACGCCCTGCGTGAGGCGGGCTGTGTCTTTACCGTGCAGGTGGGAAAATAAGCCCCCAGGGGAGTGAAGTGACTTGCCTGGTCACACAGCAGTTGGCTTTGACTGAGGTTGTGATGAACCACCAATGTCAGGTCCCCCATCCCTGGCAGCCCCTCCCCCGCCCCCCCTGTGTCAGTCTTGTGAGTTCTTGGCCATTTCTTAGGCTCAGATCTCTCCAGGTTTCTATGTAACCTTCCTGGCTTCACCAGGGACAGCGACATTGGAACATTTCGCCAACTCGAACAAAACACAACTCCACCGATCCAACGAACCCCCGTTTCCACAATGAGTTCAAGTTGACATGACAGACATGTCTTGGATGCGTCACCAAAGAGGAAAGGGGGTGGACGGGTAAAGAAAATGTAACACAATTTTGGTAACTGTCTGATGTGGGTGATGAGTAAAGGGTGTTGGTTGTACTAGCTCCTCTGTCTCTGTGTATGGAGAAGTTGCGTGATTAAATAACAAAACAGGTCAGAGATCTGGATGCCACGCCAGCCCCCTGTGGGGGTCTCAGCCACCCGCAGCTTCAATCAGCCTGAGTCCCGGAGACCCCACTCCTCACCCACTCAGGCCCACCCACCCTCTAATGAAAACGCAGCCATCTCCTTGCAGCCGCTGGGTGCCGCCCTTGCTACCAGGCCGGGTTTTCTCCTCTCGGCTTTTCTAAAGTGAGGGAGGAGACCCAGCCCTGCACGTGCAGACACAAGCCCTGGGCACACCCCCACCTTAGCGGTCTCACACACACACACACACACACACACACAAGAACCCACTTCCCAGACAACTGCTCACACAGGACTGCCTTTTGCTAAGTGCCCAGCAAATTAACTGTCACTCTCTTGAGTAAGACCTCGATCTGACATCACTCCCCCACCACAAAGGTCCAGGACTAGGCCAGGCTCCTGACAGCAAAAGGACCCACCTCTGGCCCAATCTCTTCCTGCCTCAGCTGCCACCCTCACTGCCCTTCTTCCCTCCGCTTGGGGCTCCTCCTTCACCTCGCCCTTTGATGCCTGTCCCTTTGTACCTGCTAAAGCCCCACCTGGGAAGCCCACAGCCGCCTCTCCTCCTCCTGGCTCTGCACCCCCGCACCCCTAGGTTGGGGTTCACCATCTTCACTCAACCAAGGCCACGGGTAGGGACGGGGGTGGGGCGGGGGTGCTGGTCTGGTCCTCTGACACCGTCACGGAGCTTAACTTTCAACATTTGCTTTATTCCATCACAATGGCCAACCCCCCCTTCCACCCCGAGTGTCCTCCTGTGCTCTCAGTCCTCTCCCCTCCGGCCACGTCCATGCTGAAGAGGTGGGGCTGCGCCCTCAGGTGGGCAGCCTCTCTGTGAAGCTGCACCTCGGGTCCTGGTGACCTGGGGAAGGCCCCTCATCCCGAGGGCTGTGGAAAAGGCACGGCAACGCCCGGTCCCACCGGCGCTGCATCCGTGCGGACAGCTCAGAGGCTTGGCAGTCAGGCAGCAGCGACTAGCCCAGGGCAGGGTGCGGGGTGACAGGGAGAGACAAGCACCGCAGCACCCCGACCAGCCACTCCTCGGACAGGGACACAGCAAAGGGTGGCTGCACGTGATTCGGCAAAAAGGTTTCAAAGTTTTAAATTAAGGAAAAGCATTCACATGGACGAGATTCAACTTATCTGCTCTGAAGAAATATATTAAAGAAAGTGGAAGGTAAAAAAAAAAAAATCAAACCCCAAATGATAAAAATAGAAGTATCCTCTGTAAAAATCTGGGCTAATCTATCGACTCATTCGTTTCTATTCAGTATCAGAGTGTGCGGTGAAATATCAGAGTATAAAAAATTAAAACAAAAAACAACAACAAAAACAAAACTCGAGACACAGCCCTTGCGCTGACTGGGGCCGCGGCGCGTCCGGTCCCCCCGCCGTCCGCGGGCTCGGAGCCTAAAGCTCCTCCCGGGTCCTGCTCAGTGCCGTGGCGTGCTCCTCTACAAACTTGCTCAAGTGCTCCAGGTCTCTGTTTCCGTCCTCAAACTTAATTGGGTTCTTTTTGTCCCCGCTGGGCGCGAAGTAGATGGTAGGGAACCCCTCGACTTTGTAGCGGTCGCTGGTGACGTCGTTGGCGGTGGCGTCCATCTTGGCGATGACCAGGCCCTTGTGGCCCTTGTACTTCTTGCCCAGGGCGGTGTACACGGGCTCCAGCTGCTTGCAGTGCCCGCACCAGGGCGCGTAGAACTCGATGAGGACATCCTTCTTGGGGTCCATCACGATGGAGTCGAAGGTCTTCCCCACCACGACCTTGACCGGCCCCTTGTTGTTCTTGGGCACCGGCTGGGACTTGATGACCGGCTTCAGTTTTCCTGCCGGGGAAGCAAGCAGGGGGAGGGATGTGAGTGACCCCACCGGCTCTGCCTCCCACAGCCCACCCTCAGCTCCGTGGTCTCCTCAACCCTACTTTCCCAGCCGCTGCAAAGCCAGAGAGGGCACAGGTGGTCCCACCCCAGGCCCCTCTGGCCACCAGGTACTGTGCAGTGAGGCTACACAAGGGACATGCCCAGTGTGGGGGGCTCCAGGGAGAGCTGGTGCCCAGGCAGCAGAGCCTCGTGGGGAGAGGCGCCCAGCAGCGTGGCCTGGCAGGCAGGGAACCAGGGGTCTGTCCGAGACGTGGGTACTGGGCCAGGGGCTCCCCCAGGCAGACAGAGACATGTGCGTGATGCCTCAAAGCAGGTCTCCACACCCACACAATATCCCACAGACACAAGAAGCCTGTTTTAAATTTTTTAAAAAATAAGGCTTCTTGACATTTCCAAAACACACCTGCCCTTTTTTCTATTACAAAGAAAAAAAAAGAAAAGAGAAAGCAAGCGGAAGAACGGGGGTGCTCCATCTCCGCCCTCCCTGAGGTCCCTGGGAAAGCTCCAGAACAAGCAATCGGAAGGAAGAAGTGCCGAGAGCCGCGGCCAGGACCCCAGTGCCCCCCCTCCCCCAGGCCCACCTCTTTTGAAGGCCATGACGAACTCGCGGAGGGCGTCCGAGTCGAACTCGTCGGGCTCCATGGCGAACCTGCGCCCGCCCTCGTCCAGCACGGCTGCAGTTGACGTCCTCGCCGCTCTCGCTGAGCCCCAGGTCCTTCACCTCCGTGGCGAAGTCGTCCTCGTCCGCCACGGCAAAGGTGTACTCGGGGAAGTCCCTGGCCACCTCCAGCACTTTGCTCCGCCAGAACTGCGTGGCTGCAACGGGACGGAGGGCCGTGAGTCCCCGGGACGGAGGTTAAGAGTCTGTCCCTCGGACTCCGACTCGGCTCGGGCTGAAAAACCCACCTGTGTGAGCAGGGGACCTTGGTCAAAAGCTCAGCCCACCCAAGAGGCCTGTGCCGAGGGCTGTGAGCCCCTGCCTGCCTGGAGCACAGAGGGAAAATGACCCCGAAGCCACAAAGAAAACACACAGCCGGCCACCAGCCCGCAAGGGCCCCTCACCAGCTCTGTAGTCGAAGCTGAAGTCCACGCTGTAGTACACGACCACCAGGGGGCGCCGCGAGTACCGCTTGGCCTCGTTGGAGGGCTTGCGGTGACCCACCAGGGGCAAGGTGTGCTTCAGCACGAAGTCCTTGATGGCCGAGCCCTCCGTGGAGCCCTGCAAAACAGCCGGGGCAGGTGAGCGGCAGCTGACAAACACGGGGCTCATCGAACACGCCCACCTACTGCTGTCACTGTCACTGTCACTGAATAAAGGTGGGATGGGGCACAGGAGGCCACTGGAAGTGAGAAGCCCTGGGCCGTGTCTCTGGCCACTGCCCCCACCCAGTCCTCCACTGAACCTCAGGTGAGGCTGTCGGGGGCTGCAGGAGTCCCAGGCCCTGTCCTCAGAACCTGGGCTCGCTGTGACGGCAGTCAGGAACTGCGGGAGGAAGGCCCAGCTGCCAGAAGACCGCTGTTGCCACGGTGGAACTGAGCATGTGTGCCCCCCCCCCCCCCCGCCATCCTCCCCAGTCCCATCAGGACACTTCAGAGATGCCAGGACCACAGGCAGTGTGGAGAGGTGTGGGGGACCCCAAGTGCACACAGCTGGTGAGGGGAGAAACCACACCCCTGAGTTGATGGCCCACAGCACAGAGCACGGTACGGTCTCTGACAAGAGCGTGGGGCCAGAGCTTCGAGGCTGGGGCAGCAGCCTGATCTGTCACCGTCCCCGGAGATGGAGCTGTGTGGAGACTGGCTTAGACTGGCACCCAGGCGGCTCCCAGGGGAGGTGGATCAGCGGGAGGCAAGCCCAGCTCCGACATTCCTGCAGCACCTGGGACCAGCTGGGCGTCTTGGGGACCCTGGGCTCAGGCTGTTGGGAGAGATGACTGGCCCTGAGGGCGTGCAGAGCACCCTGACACGTGGGGCTCCCAAGGACTCACACTAAAGAAAAACTTGAGCCAGGTCTCTTGAACCACAGCCACCCTGAGGTGGGGGGACGGCCACCTCACGTTACGGATGAAGACAGAGGCGCAACAAGGTTCAGCGGCACGCCCAAGGTCACAGCTGAAGTGGCGGGTGCACACCACACTCTGAACGGGAACGTCAGGCAGGTGGCCCTGCAGGCACTGAGGACGGAGCAGGGGACAAGGCAGCTGGGGTCTGGTCCCAGGGCACCTGGGAGGGTGGGAGGGGAGGGGGCAGCTGGGGGCCTTGGGGCGTCACCTGAAGGTGACCTCAAGACTAACTGCCGTGGGCCTCAACCCAGACGCCTCAGGGTCTGCGCACAGATGGACGGCGGCGGGCGCTCTCTGTGTAGCTCCTGGTGCTGACCTTTCACGTCGCCTCACGTTACCTGTCCTGCCCTCGCCTTCCCTTTGCCCTGATGTCTAAGCCCACGTTTTCCAAACACTGCTTGTTACTGTATTGCATGAATTTTTACAAAGTGGCCTTATGTAGCATCTGGAACAGAGGTCGTGCATAAATAACACCAGTCCGTTTCAAGTCTAAAAATGCAGGGGGAAGGGAAAAGGCCAAGTGGCAGTGACACTACGTCGGACTGGGTCCTAACCTCTCTGAGGTCAAGGACGTCTTCAGGAATCTGTCAGAAGCTACAGGCCCCCCCACTCCCGCCCGCCCAGCTCACGGGGCCCCTCTTTGGACGGAGGACTTGGGGAAGGAGCAAGGGCACTGAGCGCCCGGGGGTTGGGCGGGTCAGGGCTGCCTCCAAGGTCGGCCGCTCCCTGTCACCACGACAGACTAGAAGGGGCGTGGCGGCTCCCTGCGGTACACACCAGGGGACTCCAACCACACCACTTCCTCCGGGTCCCCGGGGAGCCCTGCAGGTCAGGGCCTGAGGGGCAGCCTGGCCCAGGGAGGGGCACGAGCGCCCTCTCTCCTCAGCTGCTGCTAACTAGGCTGGCTGTGGGCCCTGGGGGAGGCGGTCACCTCCCTGCACCCCGGTCTCTTCCACACCGAGGAGTCTGCTCACCGAAGCGCTCGGAACACGGAGCCGGGCGCTCCCTCTCCGGCTCAGAGTGGGGTGGGGGGGGAGGGAAAGGCCAAGTGCAGCAGCCACTGCTGCACGGCCTCAGCAGCGAACAGAGGCCTGCCATCGCCCCGCAGCGCTCAGTGCCTGGGCCGCCTGCTGGCGAATGAGGCTCAGCTCACACGGGCAGCACAGCCTGGCAGGAGCAATGCAGACCCAGGCCAGCCCCACGGAGCGGGGGGGGGGGGGGGGGGGGGGGGGGGGGGGGGGGCGGGGGCGGGCCCTGAGGGAGGCCGAGAGACGTATGAGGGGTGGAGCCCTCCCAGAGGCCAGGGGCCTGCACCTGCGGCTGTGAGCGCTGCCCCCTGAACCCCGACCAGGAGCCTCCCTGCGGGCTGGGCCCAGGGCTGGAGCCTTGGGGGAGGGAAACCTCCACCTGCAACCCTCCCCGGGTGGCACCATCAAGGTCCTCCTGCCAATGAGACGCCCAGGGGCTGGCTCTTCCGAGGGCCCATGGAGGCCGAGCGCCCTGGCCCACCTGGATGTCCATCGTGTTGCTCTTGGGCTCGTATTTGGACTGGAATTTCTCAGGCTGCATCATGACCAGCTTGCCCGGGGAGACCTTCAAGAACTTCGCTATTTCAGAGCTGAAAGTGTGGTAGAATTTGTAATCTTCTCTCAGGCTTGTTAGCTGAAAAACGAACAGAATGGTAAACACACAAGTTGTTACATTGCTTAAGTGATCCAGATTTAACTCCTGGCCCGCATCGACCAGAGCAAGTGCCCGAAAAGCAGTGTGATGACCACCGTGAGGTCCGTGCGGACAACGCCTCGAGCTTAAATGCTAGGTTTTAAAACTGAGTACAGGCCTGCCCTAGCCGAGGGCCTCAGCTGGTTAGAGCACCATCCTGATACACCAAGGTCGCGGGTTCGATCCCAGGCCAGGGCACATACAAGAATCAACCAACTGACTGAATAAGTACAACAAATCAATGCTTCTCTCTCTCCTCTTTTCCTTGCTCTCTAAAATCAATTATTTAAGAAAAACAAAAACCTTTGTACAGGCCTAACACCTTAAAACCCGTATCTCGGAATCTGTAAAAAATGTTTATCACACTGAATGTGTGCTTGGCGCTCATCCGTCAGGTGTCCGGCCGACTGCCTGCCGTCTCCGACGCTGGAAAGCGCACGACCCTGGGCAGCCTGCCGCCAGGCAGCAGCGAGCGTGTGCCCTGCTGTGTGTGTGCACACGGCAAGTCAGCCCCCACACAGCACCCTCCGGGGGCCTGGGGCTCTCCTCCTCGAGGTGGCAGGGCCCTGAGTGTGGCTCCTTTACTGCACACGCTGTATGTAAGTCCTGCCCCCTCCTGAGGTAAGCCCCGACGGGCACTGTCGCTCCAGAAAGGACCAGGCAGTGAACGTCCCAGGCTGTGCGGCCACACGGCCACAAGCACCCGACTGCGTGCTCACGTGTGGAAATGGCTGGACCACGTGAGAAGGAGTGAGTGCGGCCGTGCTCCAAAAAAGCCACCAGACCAGGCGGGGCCGGTGTGTCGCCCCTGCCCTCAACCTGGGGTGACCTCGAGGTCACCCTCCGCTCAGGCCCTCAGCGGTCCTCACTACAGCACCCAGAGCCCCCTGAGCCGGACAGCACACTACGTGATTGGGGGAGGCGGCCCGGAGAAGCTACGGCTGCTGGAATCAGACAGACCTGGGTCAATTCGTAATTCTGCAACCTGCTGCCTGTTGGTTACTCAGCGGCCCGAGCCTCGGTCGTCCTCGGTAGAAACAGGAGAGTCTACCATTGTAGCCAGATGTGAGGATCAGGAGAGGCTGCCCACCCGGACAGCGCTCGCAGGCTGAGTCCCCACCCTGTCCTAAGCCTCCAGGTGCTGCCGGTGTTAGCAGCGGCCACCGGTGAGGAGACAGAGTTGCCTCCAGACCTCTGCCAGCTGCTCCCCCGTGTTCACGGACCCACGTCTCCCATTTCCGCAGACCAGCCTGTGTCCCGGGGCCGCTCACCCCTTCCACGCAGCCTGCAGTGCACGGGCCGGCATGCCAGGCCCAGGTCATCACAGACCGCCCCGCCCACCCCCCAGAGGTGCGCACCCAAACGGGACGTGGGTCTGGGGTGCTCTCTGCACGTTTCTTCCTGATGAGTGGGGAGTGGGAGACAGGGCGACCCGATGAATAAATAATGACCAAGAAAGCACGAAGGGGACTTAGCTCCACTATCTGCTCGACTCCACTATCTTGACCGAGGGGCAGGCCGGGCAGGTAGAAGGCTGCAGCTGGCGCTCTACCGGAGAAAGCCCCGCCACTTCCGGTGTGGGGGCAGCTGGGAGGGTGGGGGAACCGTTTCCTTTCGTGACCTGGGGGCCGTCCAGGATGGCAAGCACGCCTGCCCCGGCAGGACCCAGCCCCTCCCAGATGAGTGCCCGACCTCCACAGGACCGACAGCCGGTCCCAGGAGTGTCGCCTCTCTGATTAGCTAGTCTAGCCCCACGGGGGCTTGTTAGTACCACCAGGCACTGGGCCAGGTGCCTCGTCTACGTCACCTCAGTGAACGTGGCGACCTTCAAGGTGGACGGGACCACGTCGGTGGGCAGGAGAAGAGGGGGCCGATCAGGCCCTGCCTGTGGCCGGCCACATGCTCAGGTCTGATACCAAACCCCCCCCTTCCGGCGAAGAGCCGCCCCTTGAAGAGGGGCTGGCTTTGGGAAGGGGATCCTGGCAGGCGAGGGAGAGCGACAACGAACTTGGGTGAACTCGACTGTGCCCTCCCAGCTCTCTGCATTCCCTCAGGGCCACAGGCAACCAGCCTCCAGCCGCTGGCCCGTGCGAACACAGAGCCTGTCCCCACAGGTGCTATGGCAGCGCATCAAACCACCCCGAGGTCGACGCCCAGAGCCATAACGCAGAAGCAGCAGGCCCCCAGGCGGCGTGCCGCCGGGCGCAGAGGGCCAGGCTCACCGGCATCCTGGTACAGCTGGTAGGCCGGGTCACTCTCCGCCTGGAAGACCCCGATGATGACGACGTCGTCTCCGTCTTTCAGGAACTCCTGGACCTGCTTCAGGGCCTGAACCTCCCTGGAGGGCGGCCCGGACTGCTCGATCATGTAGTCCACGATCCCTGGGGGCGGGCACCGGCCTGAGCAGGGGCTGGGGCTCCAGGGCGCTCTGCCCGCCGCCCGCCTGCCCAAGCCCAGGCGCTGGCCCCCCAGCCCACCCCCAGCTGGAAGGCAGCGGCCCTACCGTATTTCTCCCTCGGGCCGTTGTACTCGAAGGGCTTTCCCTTGCGGAAGATCTTCAGCGTGGGGTAGCCGGAGACATCGAACCTCTTGGCCAGGTCCGTTTCCGCGGTGGCGTCCACCTTCGCCAGCGGGATTGGGGGAGAGCGTTTGCTCAGCTCCTTGGCCGCCTTCTCGTACTCCGGGGCCAGCTTCTTGCAGTGCCCGCACCTGCCCGGGAAAGCCACTCCATCAGGGGCCTGTCCTGGCCCGGATGTAGCCTCCCAGTGACACAGGGTTTCCAAACAACCCGGTGAGGCCCTGCCAACCCCCCGCATGTCCGCTGCTGAGGGCGCTGAGCCAGGCCCCCGGGAGAGCCAGCACGGCATGGCCTCCCCCCAACTCAGCAGCCCCACCTTATTGCCCTTTGTGCAAGGTGGACCGCTGCACCCACCGGGCTCTCCGCCCCCTCTGCCACCCCACCCAGCGCCAGCAGGGTGCCCCATACAGGAACCAACGCACATCTGAGAGACTCGAGACCCACACCATCTCACCAGGGGGCATAAAACTCCACCAGGATGATGTCTGCGTCGTTCACCACCTCGTCGAAGTTGTCTTTGGTCAGCACAAGCGTGACTTCTGGGGGCGGCGTCCAGTTGGGCTGGGAGACCTCTTTGACCTTGGCAATAATTTCTGAAAGAGACGCCATGAGACTGAGCACAGGCAGATCCTCCCTCGACAGCCCGAGAGCAGCCCGACGAACGGGTCTCCGTTCTCCCCAGACCACGGCGCTGACTACACGAGAGTCTCGGGAGGTCTCGTCCGTGCTCTGACCACACGTGCCGATCAACCATTTGGGGGGCACCCCCCTAACACACACACATCCAGCACTAGCGCATCATAGCATCATACAACAGTGCACAAGCTGAGAGAAATGAAGAGAGTGGCAGCTCCCACACCACTCAGGCTGCATCGGTGCCACGTTAGAAAGAGGCCCGTTTGTAGCTGGAATGTCTTCCCATATACGGAAAGGTTGCAGGTTCGATTCCCAGTCAGGGCGTGTACAGAAGGCGACCACCGATGTCTCTCTCTCCCCCCCTCCCTCTCTCCCTTCCCCTCTCTCAAAGTCACTAGACATATCCTTGAGTGAGGACTGGAAACGAAAAAGGGCCCCTATGTGGCCTGGGTCCCCAGAGATGAAGTTAATGACGGAAGTGGGACACAGCATATTCTCACCAAGCATCTTCCAAGCGGTTCTTAGGAGCAGCGGAAGCAAACTGTTCACACTTCCTTTTCTTTTTTTTTTTGGCTGTGGAGTCCACGGAGGACCGGGTGAGAGCTGCTGCCACACAGCACACTGCTCTCAGACCGGAAGGTGCGCCCACAGCAAGAACCGCCTGCCCTGTCCACGCCCAGAGCCCGCGTCTGTCGCCACAAGGAGGCCCGGTCATTAATTAAAGTGCACTCGCAGGGCTGGGGCCCAGGGAGCCCCCTTGGCAAACACTGCTCTCAAGAGCCCCAGCTGGACCATCCCTCTAGTCAAACACTGAGCACAGGACTCCAAATCCATGAGCCTATTTACTTTCCAGCAATACAGCACACTGTTGCCAGCCCACTTTTAGGCTGAGTTCCCTGCAAACCAACCTGGCTAAGACACGTTTGTTAAGTAAAAACAAGAGGGTACAGATGGCATTGAAGATACGCTAACAGCCCTGGCTGGTGTGGCTCAGTGGATTGAGCGCTGGCCTGGGAACCCAAGGGTTGCTGGTTCGATTCCCACTCAGAGGACATGCCTGGGTTGTGGGCCAGGTCCCCAGCGAGACAGGCAACCACACACTGATGTTTCTTTCCCTTCTCTAATTAAAAGAAAAAGAGAGAGATGCTAATAATTGTGCAAACATACACACACACACACACACACACACACACACATCGGCGTGGATGTGCACAAAGTATCTCTGAAGGACAAGGACAAACCTGCTGCAGCAGCCACCTTCCTGCCAGGCAGCCAGATAACCAGCCAGGGCAGGGAGTGGCCCACGAAACATGCGCTCTCAATGGCAGACAATGCGGTGTGTGCAACTAAGCACAAATAAATGGGTGCCAGCGCCCCACAGTGGTGGGCGGGCTCAGTGTCGAAGGGTCTCAGGACAGACTCGCACCACTTGCGGGAAGGCCCTGGTCCAGGACCCAGGACCCAGGACCCAGGACCCAGGGCCAGCACGCGGCGGAGAGCACAAACCCTGCCCAGTGCTACCGCCGCTGTGCCACCCTGGGAAGGGGGACGGAGCGCAGCTGTTTAGACGTGACTTGAAGAGACAGGCTCTTCCGGAAGGACACCACAATTTTATCTGTTCGTTCATGTAATAAAGTGACTCAATGTTTAGCAGGAACAGGCAGGATCCCCAGGCCTGGCTTTAGAGAGCCACTGGGCTGGCTCCCCACACCCTGGGTCCCAAGGTGGGGTTTGGGTCTGAAGCCTCAGCACTCGGGCACTTGGGAGAGATGCGAGTGACTGAGCCTGACCCGGAACTACTGAGCGGGGGACTCTGGACACGGGGCTCTTCACGCCGCCCCAACGCCGCCCCATGGCCCTTCACGACGCCCCGACGCCGCCCCGAAGGCCCTGACGCCAGCTGCACGTCAAGAGCCATGGATCTGGAGAAGCAATTTTCAACCTTTTTTGTCCCACGGCCACTACACTTGTGAAATTCTGCGGCACACCAAAAAGTATCTATTTTTTGCCAATCCGATCCAAAAAACAAACAAACAAAAAAAGGTGTAATTTTGATTCATTCAGACCGGGTGACTATTGTTGTGTTGGCGGTTGTCATTTTTTAATTTGACCGTCTAAGGGAAAACAGGTCAGTGCCCCTGACCAGTCAGGTACGGACTGTGCTGTGGCACACTGGTTGAAAACTGCAGCTCTAGCCATGGCTGGTGTGGCTCGGTGAATTGAGTGCCAGCCTACAAACCGCAAGGTCGCCGGTTCGATTCCCGGTCAGGGCACTTGCCTGGGCTATAGGCCAGGTCGCCACTTGGGGGTGTGCTACAGGCAACCAATCGATGTTTCTCTCCCTCTCTTTCTCCCTCCCTTCCGCTCTAAAAATAAAATAAATAAAATTGCAGCTCCAGAACACCAACGAGAAGCTCCACCTCTTGTAAGATACCCGTCCCATGTAAAGACAAGGTTATTTTTATCTCCGTCGCCTTGAACATCCCAGCAAGGAGCATCCCCAGAAGCCAGTGACCCCAGAGGTCACTCCCAGTCCTATCTATTACCCAAACTCCCTCCCCGGGGGAGTGAGGCCCGGCCGGCTCTTCCAGCAGCTAGGCACCGCTCACCTTCCTGGGTCCTAGAGCCCTCGTAGTCGACAGCCTGCCCCTTCTTGAGGATCTTGATGGTGGGGTAGCCGCTCACATCAAACCTGCTGGCCAGCGCTGACTCCGAGGTTGCATCAATCTTAGCGACGGGAATGGGAGGGTCGTTCTCCTTTAAGGTACTGGCGATTTTTTCATATTCTGGAGCAAACTGCTTGCAGTGTCCGCACCTAAGAGTTAGGTTTGGGGAAGGAAAAGCAGGTTAACGGTGCCCGTGGGGGCTTAACTCCAGCCACGCACACGAAAACGGGGCATCGGGATGGGCGAGGTCTGCGGTTGAGAGCAGACGTGACGGGGGGAGGGGCCCAGGTGGCTGGAAGTCAGGCAGGTCTGCCTTTGACCTCCCGCTCTGCTTTGGGCACATTCTTTCTTTCAGTGCCTCTGAGCCTTGTTTTCTCATCCACACGTTTCTCAGGGTTTGGGCCAGAGACCCCTTGCGAAGGGCCTGTGAGGTGAAAGTTGACAAAAGCATTTTTTTGTGCCCTGGCTGGTGTGGCTCAGTGGATTTCACACCGGCCTGAGAACCAAAGGGTCGCCGGTTCGATTCCCAGTCAGGGCACATGCCTGGGTTATGGCCAAGTCCCCAGTAGAGGGCATGTGAGAACAACCACAAATTGCTGTTTTTCTCCCTTCCTTCCCCTTCTCTCTAAAAATAAATAAATAAAATCTTTAAAAAACTCAAACAAACATTTTTTGTCTTTTTCACTCATTCTCTTAGAAGCATACAGTGGAGTTTCCAGAAGCTACAACGACTCACAGTGACATCAACATTCTGATGTTGACATGTGACAGGTCACTGTTACACAAAAATAAGTACTTTTTAAAATTCTCAGTTTTAATTTCTAACGTGCTAAGTACTGAAAAACATGATCCACATGAAAGCTATTTGGGGTCCTCAAATTTTAAGTGTTAACGGATCCTAAGACTAAAAAGTTTGAAAACTGTCCTGGCCAGGTAGCTCAGTGGGTTAGAGCGCCGTCCCAATGCACCAAGGTTGTGGGTTGGATCCCCAGGCAGGGCACATGCAAGAATCAACCAATGAATGCCTAAATTAAGTGGAACGCCAAATCGGTATTTCCCTCCTCCCCTCTCTCCCCACCGCCTCAATAAATTTTTTAAAAATTAAGTTTGCCCTGGCCGGTGTGGCTCAGTAGGATGGGCATTTTCTTGTACCAGGGGCATCCAACCTTTTGGTGTCTCTGGGCCACACTGGAAGAAGAGTTGTCTTGGGCCACACATTAAACACACAAACACTAATGAAAACTGTAGAGCAGCCCTGACTGGCGTAGCTCAGTGGACTGAGCACAGGCTGTGAACCAAAGTGTTGCAGGTTTGATTCCCTAGTCAGGGCACATGCCTGGGTTGCAGGCCACGGCCCCCAGCAACTGCACATTGATGTTTCTCTCTCTCTCTTTCTCCCTCCCTTCCCTCTCTAAAAATAAATAAAATCTAAAAAACTGTAGAGCAAAAACTGTAGAGCAAAAACAAAACCCAAAAAAAGGTTTTAAGTAAATTTACAATTTTGTGTTGGGCCACATTCATCGCCATCTCGGGCTGCATGTGGCCCACAGGCCAGACATCCTTGCACATAAACCGAAAGGTTGTGGTTCGATTCCCAGTCAGGGCACGTGCCTAGGCTGTGGATTCAGTCCCTGGTCAGGGCGTGTGGGAGAGGCAACTGATCCATGATTCTCTCTCACACGGATGTTTCTTCCCTTCTCTCTCTCCCTCCCTTCCCCTCTCTCTAAAAATAATAATAAAAAATTCTTTTAGAACAGCGCATACTATGCTTGAACGCCAAGCATCAGATACGTATGTATATTTTGACTACTATGTCTCCAAAGTGAAGCAGGGGGTGGGGGAAGGGGAAAGAAGGGATTGTGAGACCACAGAGGAGAGCCGGCGGGAGGAGCACACGGGTGGCCACCGAGCGTGCACTGCGGTGTGAGGGTAGGAGACAGGGGAGGGGGCGGGGCGTCCGCCTCTGGGGACACGCATCAGGGGCAGCCACCCTACTGCATGGAGGGAGGTGGGTGGCCTGGAGACGGGCCGGATACCTGTCACCAGCGCAGGTTTCCATATCACCACAGCTCATGAAACGCCACCCCCTCCCCCAGCTGTCACTCTCTGAGGACAAGTTCCTATTTTAAATCACCGGGGACCGCTTCTGTGAGGGCTGGCTCACAGGATGCTCGATGCAAACTGGCTGAGGTCCTGGCGGCCCTGCACCTGGGGCCTCCGCCCCTGCGCCCGGCCACCCCCGCCCCGCCGGGGCCAGGCAGGGAGCAGGGGAGCCAGCACGCGGGTCCTCACCACGGGGCGTAGAACTCCAGCAGGACCGTGTCTTTGTCGGCCACGAAGTTATCGAAGTTGGCGTCGTTTAGGACCAAGACTCCATTTTCTTCCTTAACTTCCAAGTCATCCTCCTCCTCCTCATCTTCCTCCTCCTCTTCTTCCTCCTCAATGGCGTCTTCTTTATTAGAATCTGAGTGCAAAACACCCAGACCGGTTAGGAAACTGGCTGACTCTCCTCGAAAATGTTCCTGTAACCTCAGCCCTTCCAAACGTGTCACCAGTCCTCAGTGCTCCCTGAGTGCTCCCTGGGGGCCACCACCACACACGGTGGTGACGCCCAGACTTGCCACCCCGGAACTTCTGCTCTAAGTTTGTGCACTGGGTGGCTGCGCCACGGTTATAAGATGTCTGAAAACCAGACCTGGAATTTAAAGTCTAAGAGCCCCGCAGGAGCACCCCCCGCTCAGAGGTCGAACCCACCTGCCACTCTGCAGGCCTCCTGCCCGACCACAGAGAACCCGGAGCCAGCCCCGTCTGCTCCCCACTGAGATCTGACCCGTGAACCCCCAGCGCCGCCCTGCAGTCGCCAGGCTCAGCTCAGCCCCGCTCCGCACTTCAGAACACCTCCCGCCGCGTGGTTCCCACGGGGCGAGCTCCAGGTTAAGGTTCACTTTCACTGACGCGCTTCCTGCCTGGAGCAAACAAACCTCTCTTCCCAGAACTGAGAATCCAAGCACGTCTCACGATCAAGGTCCAGGTGAAAATTTTTTTCGGAACTACGGACACCAGGCGCCATGAGACTGCAGGTTCTCATTCCCCAGGACCTTCTCAGCTTTGCTCACACCGGCAAGGGCCCCTGAAGCCGGCGCAGCTCGTGCGAGGGTGTCATTAACCCCGAAGCCAGAACACTTCCAGGGGCAATTAGTCATGTCTGGAGGTGCTTCCCAGGAGATGACGCGAGGCTGACAGTTACCAAGTCCTGGGGCTGAGGGGGAGGTCGGGGCATGAAAACCTGCTCTGGGGACCCCAGAACCCCTGGCCCTGGCTCAGCCCCGCCCCCAACCACTCTCCCCCCACCTACTTCAGGGCTGGCCCTGCAGCAGCTCAGGGGGTCCAGGGAACTGGTCTGGGGTCAGGGTGGGGGCAGCTTTGCTCCTTATCATTAAAACTGAACACTCTGCAGAGAGGTCCCCTAAAGCAAGTCAACCCCCCACCCCTCCAGCCACTTTCCTCACCCATGACCCTTTGAACCCGTCACTGCTTTTTCCTGACTCTCACATCCCTTTGCGGGGGCAGGGAGAAACAGCTCTATACCCCCAGAGAAAACCCACCCATCTGAGAGGAACAAACCAAGCAGGTGCCCGTGTTTCTTGGGACCAGATCCCTGCCCTGCCCTCAGCCTTCCTCCCGGCCCAGCCCCTATACTCAGGGCCGCAGCCCTCCAACACCCCTTCCCCGGCCCCCTACCACTCCCCTCCTCCACACAGGAACCCTGTGGGCTGGATGGGCCTGCAGAGGCCCCAGGGCCCCTGCACTGTCATGGGCCGCACCAAGAACAAGGCTTCCCTGGATGGGCAGGAGGGGGGATGCTGGGGAAGACAATCTCACTTGCAAGTCCTACCCAAACGACCTGCCTGAGGGCTGCAAAGCTGGGGGCTGGACAGTGCAATGGGGGGATGGAGGGGTCCCTGCTCCAGCTGGTGCACCTAGGAGGCGCTGTCCACCCTGGCCCGGGTCTGGATGCTCACTTGGGCTGGATGGCCGCTGTGGCCAGCTGGGCGGGACTCGTGGGCCGTGCACACATGTCCACTCTCTCTGCCTGGCTGCTCTGCCCAGTCGGATTTACCTGCAGAGTCCAATGTGCTTGCAGGGAGATGGAAAGACTGGAGAAAGGGGGGACGGAAAGCATGGGGAACTCAGCCAGGGGAGGGAGAGGGACCTCGCAGTCCGCCCAGCACACTGGGATAAGGAGAACTTTACAAAAAGGAAAAGCAAAGCTCCTTTACACACGCTCGGCCTGACGTGGTCCGTGAGCACTAGTGGTGGTGGTGGTGGGGGGGGGCTGTCCTGATGAACCGGGCATCCGTGAGTTGCCGCGGGCCAGAGCTAAGGGTGGCTCATTCCTTCATAAGGACCGATTCCTCTGCCGCTTGAGAAGGTGCTGGCTCTATACTCCTACCGACTAGAAACCCACACTTCCCTGCAAAGGAAGCTCCCACATTTTTGTGGGGAGACCACTCTTCAAGGGGCTTCACTTTTAAAGTTGGATGTTCTTAGACCTCCGGTCAAGATGGAGGCGCAGGCAAACACGGCTCGCCTCGTCGCACGATCACAGCAAAAATTACTACTACACTACAGAACTATTGCCCAGAATTGTCAGAAAATCGAGCTCTCTAGGAAGTCTGACGACCAAAGAATTAAGCCACATTCATTTACACAGGTAGGAAGGAGGGGCAGAGACTTGGAAGGGGCTGGTCTCACATAAAAATCGGGAGCGGTATCTTGGGAATGAGGGATCCCACCCCCACACCAGACCACGCAGCCCAGGGTTCCAGTGCCAGGGAGGTAAGTCCCCATAACTTCTGGCTGTAAAAACCAGTGGGGGTTGGAGCGGCGGTGGAAGAAGCTGTGGGATTCTTGGGCGTCCGCTCTTAAAGGGCCTGGAACAGACTCGGGACTTACTCGGACTCACAGGCTGTGGGCTCCAGCACCAGGGCAGAGGCTGGAAGGGCACCAGGGGCATATGGGGAAGAACTGAAGAGTCTGGCACAAGGGTGACGGGACCCTCCCAGACAAAACTCTACAGAGGCCAGACAGCAGCGACTGTTCCTTTTCAGAGTCCTCCCCCACCTCACAGCCACAGAGCGGCAGGTCCACACCTGAGATTGCAGCGACCTGGCTCACACAGGTTGCCTTGCCCTGGCAATTACCTAATAAGGCTCTGCCCCATCCAACTTAAGTTGTGTTTTTCTACATTAGACCATGCTGCTAAGAAAGGGGGTCAAGGCACATCTACCTAACACATAGCAACGAATACAGGGAGGCTGCCGAAAGGAGGAGACAAAGACGTGTGACCCAAATGAAAGGAGACATAAAAATTTCAAAAAAAAGAACAAAATGGAGATAAGCAATCTATAAGATGCAGTGTCAAAACACTGGTTATAAGGATACTCAAGAAACTCATTAGGTATTTCAACAGCATAAAAAGACACAGGCGGACATGAAGGTTACACTAACTGCAATAAAGAAAAATTTACAGGGAATCAACAGCAGAGGGGAGGAAACTGAGAATCAGATCAATGATTTGGAACGTAAGGAAGAAAAAACATTCAGTCAGAACAGCAAGAAGAAAAAAAGAGTCCAAACAAATGAGGATAGTGTAAGGAGCTTCTGGGACAACTTCAAGCATACCAACATTCGAATCATAGGTGTCTCAGAAGGAAAAGAGAAACAAGAAATTGAAAACTTATTTGAAAAAATAATAAAAGAAAACGTCCCTAACTTGGTGAAGGAAGTAGACATGCAAGTCCAGGAAGCACAGTCCCAAACAAGATGGACACAGAGAGGACCACACCAAGACATGTCACAATTAAGATGCCAAAGGTCGGTCGCCCTGGCTGGCGTAGCTCAGTGCATTGAGCGCGGGCTGCGAACCAAAGCATCGCAGGTTCGATTCCCAGTCAGGGCACATGCCTGGGTTGCAGGCCATGGCCCCCAGCAACCGCACATTGATGTCTCTGTGTCTCTGTGTCTCTGTCTCTCTCTCTCTCTCTCTCTTTCTCCCTCCCTTCCCTCTCTAAAAATAAATAATAAATCTTAAAAAAAAAAAAAAGATGCCAAAGGTTACAGAGAATCTTAAAAACAGCAAGAGAGAAGTAGACAGTTATCTACAAAGGAGTCCCCATAAGACTGTCAGCTGATTTCTCAAAAGAAGCTTTGCAGGCCAGAAGGGACTGGCGAGAAGTACTCAAAGTGATGAAAAGCAAGGACTTACAACCCAGATTACTCTGCCCAGCAAAGACATCAATCAGAATTGAAGGGCAGATAAAGTTCCCAGATAAGGTAAAACTAAAGCAGTTCATCACCTCCAAGCCATTATTATATGAAATGTTAAAGGGACTTATTTAGGAAAAAGATGAAAACTGTAAACATTAAAGTGGCGATAAATTCACAACTACCAACAACTGAATCTAAAAAACAAGCTAAGCAAACGACCGGAACAGGACTACAATCACACATATGCAGATTACTTGAATGGTTACCAGTTGGGAGAGGAAAGGGAGAGAATGGGGGAGAAGGTGCAGGGGTTAAGTACAAATCGGTAAGTACAGAATAGGCAGGGGGGCCTTGAGAACAGTACAGGAAATGGAGAAGCCGAAGAACTCACATGTGAGATCCATGGACATGAACTAAGTGGGGGACTGCTGGAGGGAAGCGGGGGGTGCTGGGTGGAGGAGGGCAAAGGGAAAAATCAGGACAACTGTAATAGCATAATCAATAAAATATGTTTTTAAAAAGGTGGGAACACAAAACAGAATAAAGTTGGATGTTCTTGGATAGAAGCACACCCATACCTTTCCAGCACCTTCTGGAAGGGTGCCATCAGCCTCAGCATGAGGCCAAGGCAGCTCAGGTAAAGGGGATGGGGAGGTACATTAGAGAATCTTGTAACTATGTTCCTTCCACTTACTTTCAAAGAACCTAAACCAATCCCAAATAAGAGCAGGCATCAAAATATTTTCCTTCACTCTGGTGGCTGGAAAGACACGAAAGAGTATCGGTGACTTCTAATCTGCGACAGCAGAGCCCTGCAAACGGAGGCTAAGTCATCAGAGTGGACGCTGTTTAGTGTCCACATTCCTGGGGGACATTTAGAGCCCAGGCACTACTGTGCTGTCTGAACCCACAATGTAGGAAGCGGACAAGCACAACTGAAAGCCCTGTGGACTCGGAATGTCTGGGGCAGAGGAAAGCGCGGCCCCAGACTACACCCACAGGAAAAGTCTTATCCGCGGCAGGCACCGAAAGGGAAGGGCCAGGGATGCCCGAAGGATGGCAGAGAGTCCAGATAAAGGCTAGAAATGCCACCCCACCCCAGAGGACAACTGTGGGAGACCCTGCCTTGGCCACGACAACCCCAGAGTTCCTGGGCTCACCCCAGAGGCAAATGCCTCCCAGGGTCCCCACTGCTTCAGTGACCTGTGACCCAAATGATAAACGTGCTGGTTATCAGTAGCCCTTGATGTCCAAGTGGTTTTTAATTTTTAGCTACATTCCAAAGTGTCCTCCATCCCCACTGGTCCTCAAACTTAAATGCGCCTCCCGAAGTTTATTCCATCTACGAACCATGAAGAACTTGTTTAAAATGCCCCCAGCGACACATCCCCACCACCGCCACTTCTGCTTCTGTATATTTTGGGACTCTGTGTTTAAATAAGCATCAGATGATTTGCGTAAAGGTCCCAAGTCACACTTGTAAGGCCACGCTTCTATCTAGCCCCTTTAGGCAGGCATTTTTTTCCACTAGGTGCTGGCTTTTACTTCATTTTCTTTTTGGGTAAAGCTTCTTGATTCAGTGGCCCCAGAGAAGTTACTCAATCTGTTTGAAAGAGCATAAAGTTCACATTTTCCTACTCACTAATACTTGAAAAGGGGTATTATTATATTGCAACAAACTCACTAGGGAAACTCACTAGGGAGAAAAAAAGAAAAAAAACTAGTCATCAGGAGAAAGCCCAGCAAGGAGGAAAGCTGAGACCAGCAACAGGATGCCCTGTTCTCTAGGAGGAGCTTTCTTTTCGTGCCTTGTGCGTTCTAATTCTCAAAGTCCTCTTATCCACTTGTTCTGAGCTGGTTGATTTCAAAGCAGAGTGCAGGACCAATGACTAGTAGCAGCCCTACGCTCGTGCGAGGGCGGACGCTTCTCGGGCAGGGACTACACCCCTCATTCTAGACTCCCGGAACCCAGAAGCAGTGACTGGCACGTACTAGGTGCTCAATAAATGCTCCCCTGAGGGACTGGTATCCTCGGATTTTAAAAGATGCAAACCAAGCCATCCCTTTATCCCTCAAATCAGAACCCTTGGGGTACTTATTTCCAAATCTACATTTTTTAAAAAGTAAAATGCTTGCTGCCCGCGGCTCCCCAGCCTCCTATGAATTCTGTTTGAAAATCAGTGGCTCCGTCTCCTTCACACTCCCTGGGCGCGTTCTCCTGGAAATTTTAAACAATTCCCTAATTCTTCTCTTCGGGAACCTGGACCTCAGGAAGAGCTGAGCAGAATCAGAAGGAAGGAGCCAACTGCACAGAATCCACTTTGCACCCTGTCCGGTCCAAGCCTCCGTGGCAGGGGGCTTGTAAAGGGGCCCCGCAGCGCCAGCCCCTTCACGGTGCTGCTCTCCCGGAATCTATGCGATGTTGGCCACCTGCCACCGCTCCTTAAACTCCAGCAAGTTAGCGCAGGCATCAGTCCCGGAGAGGCTCCGCACGGAACCCACTGGTCCCAGGTCGCACCCATCCCCGGTGCCGCGCCGCGCTCTCCAGCCCGCAGGCCCGGCCCACCGCCCAGCCGCTCACCTCCGTCCTCTTCCCCGGCCTTCGCCACGGCCAGCAGCTGCGTCAGCGCCAGGAGCAGGACCAGCAGGCAAGCTTTCCCGGGCCTCATCACCGCGGTACGAGTGCTGCCTCCAGTCGCCAGCGGCTGCGGAGCTACCGGGACCTGGAGGGGGGGGGTCTAGTCTGGCGGTCGAAACGCAGGAGACCGAAAGCAACCCCCCCAGGAAGTCCTCGCAGGTGATTGGCTGGGGGCGAGGGAAGCCGAGGGCCCGCCAATGGCAGCCGGATCAGAGACCCGAGCCTCGTGAGCTTCGCTGCGCGTCCCTGCACAGTCGCACCGCCCTCCTCCCCAGCCTCCTCCGCGCGCCCGCGACTCGAGCGTTTAAAGCTCCGAGTCCTAACGTGAGGTGCCCCCTTCTGATTGGCTGTGCCGCGCCCACCAATCAGCAGCTGCCACTCGGTTTTCCCGGAGCACACAGGCTGAAAGAGGGAGAGAGGGAGAACAAAGGCGGCAAGCAAGACCCCGAAAGGCGGGGTCGTTGTTGCGATTGGCCGGCGGAGAGATGGGCGGGGCCTAGAAAACGGCGCAGGGCGGAGCTCGTGCAAGGCCGCTGAGCTTGGCAGGAAGAACACGTGTCCTCAAAAGAGCGGTGGAGAGAGGGGCTGTCAGCTCGGCCCACTGGGATCCCCAGAGGCTGGGATCGATTTGGCAGAGGGATCCGAACCAGTCTGTTGATAAGAAGCGACCGAGACTCTCCGCTCTTGGGCTTCCTGTTTTCTTTTTTCTCCTTAAGCAAATAAAAGCATTTCTTTCCTGGGTTACAACACATACTGGGCTTGGAGAGGGGATGAGCATGCAGTTGAGGGAATCCGGAACTGGGATTTGGGGAAGCTTCTCTCCGTGGTTTCATCTATGAATATGCCATCAGATGAGTGTCTAAACTTTGCCTCATGTTATTTATTTCTCTCGTGATTTTCTGCAAAATACCAGAAATACCAGAATAGGCAAGCCTAGGGATTTACAAAAGCCTAAATATAACCCTGAGGTTTTCCCTCTTGACAACTTAGGAGAAGAAAACTAGGTTAAGGTAATGATTTTTGAATGTCAAGGCTGTGGTATGTATTAGGGTTTGATATTTCTTTAATGCCTAGGATTAGTATGCCTGCAGTTACAGAAGAAGGACGGGGAGGGGGGAACCCTCAAGAGTAGTAGCATCTTTCTGTGTATACAGATTATTAAGTGAGGAAGAAAGAAAGCCGGGCTCTCACAGGCTTTAGCAATTAGAAAATTTTAATTTAATATGTTCCTTATTGAACTGCATGAACCTGATGGGTTCCCCTCATTTTTATAGGACAGGAAGACATCTAGGCCAGAGCATAGCTTAACGCCAGAGTATACATTAAGTGATTTCTTAGAATGCTATGAATGCTATGCAGAATATGGAACTGTTCAATATAATTTTAAAGAACACTTCAAAAAGATGGAGTCCAACCAGAATTTTTTTTGTTATTCATGGTAGTTTCCTATCAATCCTTGCTAAACTGAGAGGAGTGAGAGCACCATTTACCCAGATGTGGGACAAGTACAACCAATTTCACTAAGACACTGCTGATGCAAGGTGTAAGAGGAAACCTCTCCTACGAAATCAATATTGTACTACTTGCAAAATTAAAGTAGTATGCACTTTTCAGAAGCATTTAGAGTATAGCAACAGAAGTTCATTCAATAGCAAAACATTATTTTTTCAAGTTGTAAAGCTCTTTGTTTCTTCTTTATCCCTAAATCTCACCTGATTTGGTTATGGCTACAAGCAGGCTGGGAGACCACTGTGCTGAGGGAAAGAAGGGAGAGTGAGACTATTTTTGTGAGTGTCTCCAAGATCTCCAACTGGTTATGAGTACAGAGAGACTATTCAGTCATAGAACTGGCCCCAGGCTTGTCCTCAGGGCTTCCATGTAACATGATCAGGGTTGTTTTTTTAAGTCATAATCATTCTTATTTTTTATTGATTGACTTTAGAGAGGGAGAGAGAGAGAGAGAAACAGTGATGTGCTGTTCCACCCACCCACACATTCACTGGCTGATATTTGTATGTACCCAGACCAGGGATGAAACTGGAAACATTGGCATATCAGTATGACACTCCACCAACTGACCTACCCAGCCAGGGCCATACTTATTCTTATGAATATGATGTCTGGCACCAGTGGGGGACAAAGAAGTAGTAGGTACTGCTGTACTGTTACAGGTAAGGAAACCCAAGCATGAGAAGGTTGACACCCTACTGGAGGGCAGAGTAGGGAACACACCACTCTGATGGCGTTATGTTTGTAGGTCAGTTTGAACATGTGCTCTCCTCTTCTGCCACACAGCACTCAGTCCACTGAGCCATATCAGCCAGGGCTATTTTTTGCCAATTTAAAGTGCATTTAAAAATTTTTTTAAACCCTATTGTTCATTGTAAATATATGAAGGTATGATTGATTTTTGTTTATTGACTCTGTATCCTGAAACCTTGCAAAGCTCACAATAGTTTTGGTAGTTTCATTGCAGATTCCATGGGGTCATCTACATAAATTATGTCATCCACAAATAAAGACAGTTTGTCTTTTTAAAAATAAATGATTTATTTTAAGAGAGGGGGAGGGAGGGAGAAAGAGGAGAGAAACATCAATGTGCGAGAGAAGCATCCATTGGTTGTCCTCTTACATGCCCCAAACTGGGGACCTGGTCCCTAGCCCGGGCATGCGCCCTGACCAGGAATTGAACTGGTGACCCCCCGATTTACAGGATGATGCCCATCCCACTGAGCCGCACCAGTTAGAGCAACTTCTTTTTCATTGTGGATGCCAGTCATTTCTCTTGTTTTCCTGATTTCACAGCCAAAACCTCCAGTACAAGTTTGAAGAGAAGTAGAGTGGGTTTTCTTGCTTTGCTCCTGATCTGATGGAAATAATTCTGTCTTTCCTATTATATATGTTAGCTATAGTTTTTTTTAAGATTTTATTTATTTATTTTTAGAGAGGGAAGGGAGGGAGGGAGGGAGGGAGGGAAGAAGGGAGAGAGAGAGAGAGAAACATCAATCATCAATGTGCGGTTGCTAGGGGGTTATGGCCTGCAACCCAGGAATGTACCCTGGGTGGGAATCGAACCTGGGACACTTTGGTTCCCAGCCCGCGCTCAATCCACTGAGTTACTGCCAGCCAGGACTAGCTATAGTTTTTTGGTAGATGCTGTTTATGAGGTTGAGGAAGGTCACTTCCAATTCCTATTTTTCTGAGAGTTTTTTTTTTTAATCAAGAATGGATCATGTGGGTTTTCTTGTTTTAAGTCTGTTCATATAAACCATTATGTTAACTGATTTTCAAAATTAAGCCAACCTTGCATTCCTGAGACAAACTGTACTTGGTCATGATATGTTAATCATTTTTATATATTGTCGGATCAGAATTTAGTAAGAGTTGATACAGCTATGTATAAGGAATACTGGTCTTTAATTTTGTTCTTTTGTTACATTTTCTCTGGCTTTGATATCACTACAATGCTGGCCTCATAGAATGAGTTGAACACTATTTTCTCTTTTTTTAATTTTCTAGAAGAGTTTGTGTAGAGTTGATTTTTTTCTTTCTTCCTTTTTTAATCCTTGCCTGAGGATATATTTATAGATTTTTTTTAGAGTGGAGGAAGAGGGGGAGAGAGGGAGAGAGAAACATCCATCAGCCACCTGCTGTACACACCCCCACCAGAACCCGAACCCCACAACCCAGGTATGTGCCCTGACCAGGAACTGAATCAGCAAACTTTCAGTGTAAAGGACAATATTCCAACCAACTGAGCCACACCAGCCAGGGCTGATTTTTTTCTTTCTTAAATGTTTAGAATTCTCTACTGAAATTTTATTTATGGGAAAGAACAATAAGTCAAATTTCCATAATAGATATAGGGCTATACAGGTTCTCTATTTCTTCTTGAGTGAGCTTTGGTAGGAGTTTGCCTGTTTCACATAAGTTGTCAAATTTGTTGGCATTAAGTTCATAATATTCTCTCACTGCACTTCAAATAACTGGAATTTGTAGTGAAGTCCCATGTCGTATTGCTGATATTAATAATTTTTGTCTTTTCTCAGGAGCTTTTGGTTTCATTGATTTTCTGTTTTCTAGTATATTGATTTCCACACTAATCTTTATTTCCTTTCTTCTGCTTCAGTTGGGTTTCATTTACCTTTCCCCCCCCAGTTCTTAAAGCGGAAAACACTGGAAATGTAAGCGTGTGTGTGTGTGTGTGTGTGTGATATGTAGAGATGTCCTCACTCTGCCCACTGAGAGGGCGTGGGAGTGGCAACTCCCAAATATCGGTGAGCACACCTAGTTCCAGACCCCCTTTGCCTTCTAACCCACTGTCTGTCAAAGAAACCAGGGCTCCTTGGAGAAGCGACCGACTTCAGCACTGGGACAGGAAAAACAGAAGAAAAGCCTGGAAGAACATGGGCCAGAGAAAGCCCGGAAGTGGCCCAAAGATGAGGGCAACATGCCAGAACAACACGGAAGGCTGTCTAAGGGCTCCCGCTGTCCAAATTTGGGACACTTAGGGCATCAGAACAAACACTGACAAAGATTATTATCCATTGGATAAAAGAGGAAATGATGAGTCCACAGTGCTATTACACAGAAAAATTTGATGAGGAATGGGATATTTTTTCATGATTTCCACAGTACCCCTGCACAAAATCACAGAACACTTGTTAGTGACAAAGAGGGACAAAAGCAACTTCTGAGTGCGGAAGTCGGGCAGACGTGACCTTAGTTAAGCGATCGATGTGACCCTCCTCAGTAACCGAACAGACTGGAGCCACGTGCTGCCCGGCAAGGCGCGGTGAGAACACAGCATCACTTCTCAGGCTATCCCCGCGAGGGTGAGGAACCTAACCCGAATCAGGAATCACGTCCAACACACACAAACTGGGGGACAGTCCCCAGAATAACTGCCCTGTGTTCTCAAAAACTAACAAGGTCCTCACAGCCCAAGGCTGTCTCTTTTTTTCTAGAAACTTACTGAGGGCTGAAGCCAGCACGCTGCAACCTAAATGCTTTTTCCTACCGACTAAGCCCCCAGTGCTAAGTGTTAGCACTTCATGGTGTGGGTCCCAAGATACGACAGCTGACAGTCACGGCATCACAAAGACTGTCAACTTCTAAGAGCAGGACAGTCATTACTTCCTTCCATCCTGCTTCCTCTACGCTGCCAAGTCCGTATCTCAGGATCCATTTATGTGCAAACCCTCATTCTGTTAACAATTTCCATGTCTTTTAGGACTCTTGATTTTGCGAGAGAAAACTCAACTCCAACACGTCTCAGACAATAAGGCAATCTCCCTGGTTCCCTCACCTGTAGAGTCCAGGGGTGGGGTAAGGTCCGGCAGCTTCGAGTCATGGTAACAGGACAGGTTTCCCTGGCTCTTGGTTCGTTTCCCCCTTTTTCATTCATATCCAGCAGGGAAGAGGGTGTTTTCCCCCCCACGCAGGTCAAATAGAATAAGGAAGTGCTGACATGCTTTTCAAGCAGTAAAAGTACAGGTCGTTTTCTCGTCTCCTTGCATGAAAACTCTAAGAGAATGGGGGAAGAAGATAATTTTCTGGACAGTTACACTCTATGTTTAACCTGTTGTTACCACTATGTGAATGACTCACTGAATCGTGGCTGCACCTTCATCTGCAAAAGAGACTTCAAAGGAAACATATGTGGCCCTGGCTGGTGTGACTCAGTGGGCTGGGCATTGTTCCACCAACCAAAAGGTCGCTGGTTTGATTCCTGGTCAGGGCACAGACCTGGGTTGCAGGTTTGGGGCGTGTGCAAGAGGCAACCAATTGATGTTTCTCTCTCACATCAATGTTTCCCTCCTTCTTTCTCCCTTCCATTCCCTCTCTCTAGAACCAATAAAAGAAAAAAATCAAATAATAAATAAATATCCATGACTTTAAAAGTCACTGAATGGGTAGGGCAGGGGATCCTGCTGGGGAAGAAAATGGCTGCTGAGGAAAGGCCAGCCAAGCAGCAAACAGAAGAAAGACCTGAGGGAACCTGTGTGGTCTTTGATTTCAGGAATTACTCTCAAATTTAAACGTCATGACTAGACAGATCAATCTCACAGATGTTCCTCATCACATGTGTGTAATGTTTTTTAATTATTGATTTTAGAGAGAGAGAGAGAAACAGTGACTTGCTGTTCCACTTACTCATGCATTCATCGGTGGATTCCTGTCTGTGCCCTGACCGGGGATCAGACCCAGAGCCTTGGGGTGTCGGGCTGACGCTCTAACCCACTGAGCTCACAGGCCAGGGGCTATTGAAAAGTCCTTTCTAATCCTCATCAGTTCTCCTACTCCTGTGCTCAGAAATAGATGGCCAGCCACAGGACCAAAGGGCGCTCCCCCTAGACCCTGTGGATGCGGTTCCTTTCGTCTCAGGACAGCTTCGCACCTGTCCTCGCCAATAATGGTTAAAAGCCTTCTACCTTTGTCCACATCAGGTCAGGAGTTCTGAAGCGGATCTTGAGAAGCCAGGCTTTTCAATATGTAAAACAGGCAAGGCTTTGGTGACATAATACCAGGAAGACTTTGTGATCGTTTTGCCGGTCCTCTTTCCAAAAGTTAACAGAAGCTGCAAACAAAGCAGATTCATACCCAGGAAGAGGTGGGACACTGAGTAAATTTGCCCTTGTTTTATAGGCATAGTGGGGAAAATGCATAAAGAAGTCAGCCATCGGAACCTCGGCAAACACTCATTTCTAACTGGAGAAACAAGACCTAAAGTAAATAATTTATTTAAAAAATTATTCCTTTTTTAGTTTTTAAAAGATTTATTTTTTTTTAGAGAGAGGAGACGGGAAGGAGAAGACAGGGAGAGAAACATCAGTGTGTGGTTGCCTCTTGTGTGCCCCCTACTGGGGACCCGGCCCACAACCCAGGCCTGTGCCCTGACTGGGAATCAAGCAGCCAGCCCTGTGGTTTGCAGGCCAGCACTCAATTCACTGAGCCACAGCAGCCAGGGCAATAGTTTCATTAAATGAACATTTGAGCATATACCACAGGATGCAGTCATGTAAGCAATGTATAGTCTTGTGGGACATGGTCATGTATACATGTTACATAGTACTGCTTGTCTGATAAAATCTGCATAGAACTGTCTTCAATGTTTTCTGTGTGATATCTTTAACACTCATGTGCTTATAAAAAAAGAAATATAGAAAGTTACATCTGAAGAATTCTCTACAATCGGTACTGCTTTTCACTCCAACAATATGAAATTTACGCTGAAAACTATTTGCCCCAAGAATACATTAGAAATGTCAGAAAGAAATGATAGATCATCAATGAACCGTCTGCACCCAAAATCAAAATATCGCTCACTTTCCCTAGAAGAAGGTGTCAAACGGGAGGAAGAAAAAGGCCCCATCGCTTCCTGATAGCCTGAAAAATGTGGGGCAGACACTTGATTAGGGCAGCCACAGTCCAAGAGAGGCAATACTGTGAATATTATTAATGAATATCTATTAAAGGAAAGAAGTCCCAGGAAACAGTTGTTGAAGGGGAGGAGGGAGAGCGCAGAACTGGAACTCCAGAAACCTGCGCTGCATTCTCAGTGACCCACGTGACCTGGAGCAAATCACTTCAGCCTGTCTGCAACTCCCTTTACTCGTCCATGAAACAAGGGGTTACCATCTCTAAGGGTTCTACCCTGAATACCATTTATTTATTTGTCTTTGCATTAGAGAAAAAGGGCAATAAGAATTGTCAATTTAGGCTATCAGGAAACTCCGTTCTTGTCACCCCTGGGGGCCTTTAAGACTTAAATGAGGGTTGCAACCATCGGCATCATTTTCTACGGAACTTGTTAAATGGGAGTCCCATTTGGTATTGTATTATCATATGCGCCCCCCCCACCCCCGCCCCGCATGGGACTCTTGTCCTTTTCTCAGCCATAGCGTCCTCTGTCCTTCTTTCCTCCATTCTGTGCCTCACCAACAGTATTCCCAACTCACAAGCTGAGTTTCGGGAACAAGAACACTCAGAAAGCCCTGGGCTGACAGTAAAATCGGTGTCTGTGTAGGGGCTCTCAAGCCAGTGATTGATTCCACAAGTGTTCGCAGAGCGCCCTCTGGGGGCCACAGGCTGGATGGATAAAGACAAAAAAAGCAGTCTGCTTCACGGAACTTGGTTTGCGGGTGGGTGCACAGATTTCCCCACACCGCCCTCCCTGGCCCCAGCGCGCCAGCTCGGGTCGGCTGCGCCAGGGCGGCAGATCTCACAGTCGGTCCGAGCACCGCGGACAGCATCTCCCCACGGCCTGAACAGCCCGAGCCGGCTGTGTCCTCCTGCCACCACGGACCGACCTGTCTGCCGGCTTAAAAATCACCAACTCCCACCTGACGGCTCCTGCAAAGTCTCAGTAGGCCAAGACTGAGACCCCACCGCGGCCCAGCTCTGCGCCGGGGGGCGGGGGGCGGCGGGGGGAGACCCCGGCGGGCGGAGCCTGCGCCAGTCAGCCCCGCCCCGCGGCCGGCCGTTGCCCTGGGAACGTTTCCTTCCCCGCTGCCTTCCCCGAGCGTGGACTCGGCTTCTACAGCGCCACCTGCCGGCAGGAGCACCAAACAGCCTCCCGCGTCGCCCGACAGTACTGCATTTTTGAACGGCGTCCTGATGGCCCCGGGCTCTGGACTCTGAAAACTGGAATTAACTAGCTAGGACACGCTAACAGGGCTGACTCCTTCCTTTTGTGGTTACACGAGGTTGGGTCTAAAATTGATCGGCATGTAAGTCAGGGAATTGGGTCATGCGTAACACTGTATTCTCCCCTCAATTTTTGCTACTCCAGACTGTCCGTTTTCAACACGAAATCGCGTGTGCACATGCTGGTTCACTACAACCACCTCCCGCCACCCACCCGCTTACGATGGTGGGTTTTCACTGTTTCAGGCAAGATTTAGTCTACCTTGGGTCAGGGCAACTCCCCAGCATCTATGAGGAACTTGGGAGGGGTGGGGTGGGCCGTAAAGGAGGCAAACAGAAAGGTTAAACTAATGCTGGGTCAGGGTTGGTTAGTAAAATTTGTTATCGCGGTGTCAATACACGGCTCTCCCACCACTCCCTATGAAGGCCGGCCCCTGGTCAACAGGAATGTGTACTGTTCGGGGAATGGATTGTAACTCCATTCTTATCTCCTTTTGGGAGCGGCTTCTGGTCCTGCAGCTGCTGCACCTACACCCTCACATGTAACACTAGAGTAGGGAGAAATCTTTCTGCCCCTATAGTCCTACATTTCTAAAGCAATTTTTTTGGTGTACTTTTCCCCCTTGATTTGCCTAACACCTTTCTCCCAACTCTTCCCCCTACGTTTACACCATATGTGCACTTATGATTAAGATATATAATTTTTACAAACTGAAATAAAAGGACCAAAAATTCTACAGAAAAATGGGCAAAAGGCTAGTATTTGTACAATTCAGTTTCTTCCATTTCCTTCCTTATCTTCTACCTGCTGGATCCTGGGTTCTATATCCTGAGAGATTTCTTTAATCCCAGTATAAGGTGTTTTATTTTAGCAATTACGTTTTTCTTTTATCTTCCTAGAACTTGCTTTTGTCTCTAGATGCTTCCTTTTTCATAAAATTATGTTATTTATAATAACAGTGCTTTCTCCAATTTTTCTGAATATTCTTTAAAATTTTTTTTTATTTTGTTTATTTTTAGAGAGAGGAGAAGGGAAGGGAGGGAGACAGAGAGGGAGAGAAACATCCATGGGTGGTTGCCTCTCACAGCCCCCAACTGGGGACCTGGCCAGCAACCCAGGCACGTGCCCTGAGTGGGAGGGAATCAAACCAGCGACCCTTTGGTTCACAGGCCGGCGCTCAGTCCACTGGGCAACAGTGGATATTATATATATAATATTTGAATATTATATATATATATATAATATTTGAAGCTAGTGTTCCACAGAAAATCATCTGTGATACACTGTTTCACAGTAATGTCTATTGCACTTGACCGAGTCCCTCAGAATTCCAGGGCAGCCATTCTGTGACATGAAACGTGAACTCTCTCCAAGTCAGGATTCTCTGTGAAATACAACCCTCTCCCTGTAGCATAAACACTGTGCTCACAGAACCCTCACCTAATGTACCAAACGCAGCATTTTGTTGGCTTTCTACTGGTATCGCGTTTACTTACAACATTTGCTTGAAAACGCTCTACACAAAGCTGTTGCTATTTTATCTGAACTTGGATTTCGGTCGTCTGCTCTGTCGCTCCGTCCATGGATGGGGACCTCGTCCACTCACTCAGCTTCAAGGGGCATCTCTGTCCCAGAGCTCCCAAATCGACACCTCCTGTCCCAAACTCTTCTCTAAATTCTAGTCCCACACATCTCGGCACCTTCAGTTTTATGTTTCTTCAACTCAGATTAGCCAAAATTTTGCTGAAACTAGCAGCTTTTCCTTGGGGGAATTAGTCATGGTCACTGTGGAATCTGCTGTGGAAACTTCAGCACTCACATAAACTATACTTTGGAGAACTCCTTTTATTATCATCAATTTCCAAATAAATCAATCTACACCGAGTCTAATGTCCTATTAGGCCTGCAACCAAACGCGCTGGACTTCACCCCCAGTTTAGGACCGCACTGTGAGTGAGAAGAGAGAAGGGGAGCTGACAGGCAGCAGCCGGCGCTGGAGGGATCTCCGGTTTACATCCGAGCTCCTGATTCCGGAGCTAGCGAAGCCTTTGGGGAGAAATTACCACGTAAGACGGCAGGAAGAACAAATGGGTCTTTTTGTCAACAGGTAGGAAATATACCTGTGATGATTTTAAAAAGGAAGCCCCTCTATGGTTTCTCACATGCCTAACTTGTGTTCCACTCTGGCTCAGACAAGGGCCCCTGTTCCTGAAACCCGTGCCGCAGTGGCTTGGCCACGGCGACCCCCAGGCCCTCTCCACCCCGACGGCTCCGGCGTCTCAGCTCCAGTCGGCCTCGATCATCGCGAAGAGCTGGCTGAGCCGCTTCTGAATGTCGGGCCCGCTCGGGGCCCGACAGGATTTCGTGTGCACTCGGGCGTGCTCGGCAAGCTTAGACTTATAGATGAAGCCCTTCCCGCAGTCGCCACAGGCGAAGGGCCTCTCGGGCCTGTGAATGCGCTGGTGCCTCAGCATGTGTCCCCTTTCCCGGAAGTTTTTGTCGCACTCGGGGCAGTGGAAAGGTCTCTCCCCTGTGTGCAGGCCCTGGTGGCTGAGCAGCTGTGCCTTCAAGCGGAAACTCTTGTCGCACTTGGGACACTGAAAGGGCTTCTCCCCCGTGTGTGTCCGGATGTGCTCCACGAGTTTTGACTGCTTCGCAAAGCCTTTGCCACACTCACAGGAGAACGGCAGCTGCCCGCTGTGCAGCAGCTGGTGGGCCTTCATGTCCGCCTTCACGCGGTAGCTCTTGCCGCACTCGGGGCACTGGAAGGGCCTCTCTCCTGTGTGCAGGCGCCGGTGACTCAGCAGCTGCCCCTTGAGGCGGAAACTCCTGTCGCAGTCCGGGCACTGGAAGGGCCGCTCCCCGCTGTGCACGCGCAGGTGCTCGGTGAGCTTGGACTGCCTGGTGAAGCCCTTGCCGCACTCTGCGCAGGAGAAGGGCCTCTCCGCGCTGTGGGTGTGCTGGTGGGCCTTCAGGATGCCCTTCAGGCGGAAGCTCTTGTCGCACTGGGGGCACTGGAAGGGCCGCTCCCCGCTGTGCACGCGCAGGTGCTCCCGGAGCTTGCACTGGTGGGTGAAGCCCTTGCCGCACTCCGCGCAGGAGAAGGGCCTCTCCGCGCTGTGGGTGCGCTGGTGGGCCTTCAGGATGCCCTTCAGGCGGAAGCTCTTGTCGCACTCGCCGCAGGAGAACGGCCTCTCCCCGCTGTGCCGCAGGCGGTGGGCTCTCAGCATGCTCCTCAGACGGAAGCTGCGCTCGCACTCCGGGCACTGGAAGGGCTTCTCGTCGCTGTGCAGCCGCTGGTGCCGCAGCAGCTGTCCCTGCTGGCGGAAGTCCCGGCCACACTCGCCACACCAGAACGGCTTCTCCCCGCTGTGCACCCGGGTGTGCTCGGCGAGTTTACACTGCTTGCTGAAGCCCTTGCCACACTTCCTGCAGGAGAAGGGCCTCTCCCCACTGTGCACACGCTGGTGGGCCTTCAGCAGGCCACTCAGGCGGAAGCTCTTGTCACACTCCAGGCACGGGAAGGGCTTTTCCCCCGTGTGCACCCGGACGTGGCTAGCGAGCGTGGCCCTGGTAGAGAAGCACTTACCTGCATTCTGTGCAAGAGAATGGCCTCTCCCCGGCAGGGAAGCGCTGGAGGACAACCTCCATGCTCCCCGCCAGGTGGCAGTGCTCCTCACGAGCTGGACAGGGGCCTGGCCTCTCTCCTGAGTGACCACTGCTGGGCTCGAAGGCCCCAGCACCCTGTCGGTGGGAGTCCTGGCCCCGCCCTGCCGCGCTGGCTCTGGGGGGCCTGGGCGCTGTTGTTCGGGAGGAAGCTCTTGTCACACCTGAGGCACTGGGAGGGCCTCGGCCCCGGGTGCGGGAGGTGGGGGCCGAGAAGCGCCCGCCTGTGGTGGAAGCACACGGTACAGTCAGGACTCGGTAAGCGGGCTCTTCCCTGCGTGTGCGGGCAGGTGTCTCAGCAAGTCCTGCTTCAGGCGGAAGCTCCTTCCACACTCGTGACAGCGGCAGCAGCCTCTGTCCCCGAGGGGCGCTCCACTGATGCTGCGGATCAGCCTGTCTGCCCGGCTTCTCCCAGGCCCCACGCGCCTGGTCCCTGGGGTGGCTCCTGTGGGGCCTCTCTGAGGGGTTCTTCTTCCAAAAGCTCTCCCTGCAGACAGGCCGCAGGGGCTGGGTGACCTCCCTGGAGGGTGCTTCTTGGGAGTCTGGGGGAGCCCGAGCTCTGGGGTTCGGGATTCTCTCTCTTTGCAGGGGCTCCCTGGAGTGGTGGACTGCGGGGAGCAGAGCCCGCGGATCGAGTCTGTCTGGCTTCACGAGGGTGGCACCTTGGCCAGGCCTGGAGGAAACACCTCCGCTTTTTCCCGATAAGGGTTCAGAGGAACAGGGGCTCTCACGAGACGCTACCCGAAAATGGCGTTCAGGTTCTCCGGGACGCCCAGCCTGCTGGCTTCCTGAAATTGAACCGAAAATCCAGTCAGAATTCCTATCTACGGCATGACTAAATGCCTCCTGTCACCAGTAAAGGCACCCGTAACAGTGACCTGTGGTGGCCCGGGAACCTGGTTTCTGCTGAGCTGCACTCAGGGTGCATTTCCGGTGGCTCTCTTCCGAGACCAGGAATCTGGTGAGGGTCTGCTGACTGCTCAGCTAAACAGACCTTCTTAGAATAATACAGAGAGGAGGGGAGGACAGGTCACGGGTGTGGGCCGGGGCTCTGGAGCCGACTGCCTGGGTTTGAGGCCAGGTGTCCACGGCAGCGCCCGTCAAGCTGATCTCTCTGGGCCTCAGGCCCGTCTGCAGAAATGGGGCAGGTGAGACTGCAGGGGAATTACACGGGTTCACGTGTGCAGAGTGCTCAGCGCAGGGCCTGGCGTGCTGCACCTGCTCTGCGAGCATCCCCCACTGTCAGGACCCCAGGACTGGCAGGCTCACCCGCTGCGATGAGCAGGTACCCCGGAGTCTCAGAGGGACGGCAGCAGTGTTCCTGGCCAGGTCCTGACTGACCCGAGGCTCCGTGTGACCCACGAGCAGTCCCTAAGCCGGGCAGCAAGGCCTCATCTCTGGTCCCCTCTCATCACTCTCTCCTTCTGGGACCCACTGCCCCTAACCACTGTGCTAACTGCCTTCCTCTAGAACACAGCCCCACAGCCCAGAGCAAGCCTTAGCCCAGCTGAAGCAGGAGACGAGCTTGGAGATTTAGAACTGAGAAGCCTGAATGGGACGTCTTAATCAAGGGCAGGGCTGATTTCTCCGTACTTACCCCGGAACTGCCATCCCTCAGCAACCGGGCCAAAGCTCGGATCTGCAGGGGCTGTGAGTTATGTCTCCTGGTCTCTGTGGCTCTCCTGACTCCCTGAAGAGCTCCGTCCCCCGTTCAATGCAGGAAATCAGTTCTGGTTTGGGAAGCCCACCGTCTGCACAGAGAGGCCAAACGGGAACTCGGTTTCCTCAAGGGTGACATTTAAGGCACACTGAGTTGTTTTTAAATTTCTTAAAATTAACTCAGGACCATGTATGAGAAGAGATGTCCAAGAACAGGTTATAGCCCTGGCTAGTGTGGCTCAGTGGATTGAGCACTGGCCTGCAAATCCCAAAGGGTTGCTGGTTCGATTCCCAGTCAGGGCACATGCCTGGGTTGCGGGCCAGGCTTGTGAGATGCAACCACACATTGCTGTTCTCTCTCTCCCTTTCCTTCTCCCTTCCTTCCATTCTGTCTAAAGATAAATAAAATCTTCAAAAACTAGTTTTAAATAAGTAAAAGTGTTTTCCCAAAAATAAACAAAACAATATGCATTTACATAATATCAAAAAGAATAAAATACTTGGAGATAAATTTAATAAAAAAATGCAAGACCTGTACAATATAAACTGTAAAATACTGTTGAAAAAATTAAAAGTCCTAAATAAATGGAAAGATACCCTATATTCATAAACTGGAAGAGCTGGTATTGTTAAGATGACAACAGTCCCCAAATCCAATCTGCCTTTTGTTTGGCGGGAAAGGGGGGGACAGGAGGGGGTTAGAAATTGACAAACTGATCCTAAAAGCAACAGGAATCAAAACAGTGTGGCAGTGACATAAGGACAGACACACAGACTGAGAAAATAGAGAATTTAGAATCCAGAAATAAACTGACATTTATGGCTGACTGATTTTCCAAAAGGCTGCCAGGAGAATTCAATAGGGGAAAAGTAGTCTTTTCAACAAACAGGTGTTGGGCCAACCGGACAACCATATAAAAGTGGGTTCCCACCCCATGCCATATAGAACAACTAACTCAAAACAGGTCAAAGACCCAAGTGTGAGTGCTGAAACCATAAAACTCCTAGAAGAAAACATGGGGGTGAACCCGTGGCGGCTCCGGATTAGGCATCGGTTTCTCTGATCTGGCACCCAGAGCTCAAGCAGTAAAAGGACACACAAACCAGACTTCATGAAAGCCTGAAAGCTGCTGTGCTGCAAAGGACACCAGGAAACCCACAGAATGGAGAATCATGTGTCTGATAAGGGCCCAGGATGCCAAACAAATAGAGAACACGTCTAATTTGACACTAAAAGGATGAAGAGCCCAGTGCAAAAGTGGGGGAAGTAGTTGAACAGATATTCCTCCAAAGAAGAGGAAAGAGGACGCTCAGCCTGGTGAGCCACCGAGGAAGCGCAGATACAACCACGAGGACATGCCACGGCAGGTCCACTTGACTTTGATGCTTGGGGTGTGCTTTCTGAGTGGCACGTGGTTAACAACCTAAGATTACATTTATTTCTCTTAGACTCAATCACTGGTTCTTCAGTAATAACGAAAACACAGTAATGTAATGTCTCAGATTATAGGATTCAGAAACACTCTACAGATAGAACCTGGAAAAATTATGGTAACAAAAAAATATATAAATATTAGAAACCCTGCAACATAAAGGAAACGGTACAGCTGCCAGGAACTGGCAGGAGAGGGGGAAGGAGGTATAGGAGAACTAACTTCCTCATCAGTCGCACACTCAAGGAGCCGAGCCATGTGATGTAAAGTCGAAGGCCCATAATCTGGAAGTTCATTCGTTATTCAAGTTATAAAGGTATCAAAAAAAAACTATCAAAATCTGGGGAGAAAGGGAAAAAGGAGACAGAAGGATGATAGCATAAGTGAGATAATGCCCCATTTTTCAGAGTGATGAGTTCATTAATGCAGCATAAACATGAAACATCCAAGAAGAGAATTGTAAGCATGACAGCACAGACGGGAGGCAACCACAGTAAGGACTAGACTAGAAATGGTTAAAAGTGGTTGCTTTGGGGAATGAACTGAGTAAGGGGTAAGCATGAGGTAAGAGAGTTTTATCAGTTGATACTTTTCTGGAAGGCATGTTTTTTTAATTTTTTAATTGATAATAAAAAGGAACACAAAAGACCCTGTCAGCAGCAAGACTAAAAAGAACACCCATCCCCACAACTGGGCAGAGACAGCTCAGGGGACAGCGGGGCCCAATCTCACTGCGGGGAAAGGAACATGAGCTTTTCGGACGCACGTGGACACCGCCGGAAAAGCTGACAGATTCAGACACCCGAGGCTGAAGGATCCAGGCGCTTCGTGGGTATGAGCTACCAGGCATGTGCCTGTGTGGACAGCCCTGGAACCTGAGAGTGTGCGGTGACCGAGTGCCCTGGAATGTACTTCTCTGTCACCCCCGCCGCCCTCACACTCCATGTTGTCTTCAGTATTCTCACGTAACGGTGTCTACCCTTGCGTAAGGAGTGGCAGCGCTGATGGGAGTATTAACAGAAGAATACTGGGTGAAAGTGCCTTGCGGAGTTGATTTCTGAGAATTCTGGCTACCTGACAGGTAGGCACATCCAGTGACGGGCCCTGTTCCAGGACCCAGGTGCAGACTCACCCACCAAGTCCAACACTGCTTACCTAGAGAAGCCAGGACCTCGTAATTGGTTCTCATCACATGCTTGTAAAGCTCCTTCTGCCAGGCCTCGAGGTTCTGCCACTCTTGCTCCGAGAAGTAAATGGCAATATCCTCAAAGGTCAGAGGTAGCTGAAATTACATGCATAACACACACACACAGTCACGACTGCTTCCAGGTGACTCCAGCTCCTTCCCGTCCTTTAGAAGACTTGGGGACTGGACACCGTTTTTTGCCTGTTTGGCAGCTTCTTCCTGGGGAGCGGCTCCTCCTCTGCTCTAGGCACGTGGTGCTGTTGCTAACCACAACCCCTTCCACGTTCCAAAAAGGATCCAGCATGTTAGCCTTTGCTGATGAGATGAAACACGTCACCGCACCTCTGCCAGCACAGGATGTCCTTGAAGACTATTTTTTTTTTTGCCAATGTGATGGGTAAAATATTTGTATTTCATTGTTTCACTATGCATTAATCTGTGAGGCTTAGCATCCTGTTCATACTTTTTTGGGGGGGGGGGTCTACATATCTTTGTGCATACCTGTTCATACCCTTTGCTCTCATAAGTCTTATATTAGTGATTAATAACGCTGACTGAGTAGCAAATGTTTTCTCCCAGTGTATCAACTGTAATTTGACTTTATCTTCTGTTATTCTGACCCTTCCATTTAGTTCAAAATCTAAGTCTTTTCCATAGCGTTTCCAGCTTTTTCTTTCCTTTCCCACATCAAAAGTTTATACAAATATTCTAACTGCTTTTTCCTTGTATTATCAGACTTGTTAGGACCTCTTTTGCAGCTTCAGGATTTAGTGTCTGGATTTGGAAGCCTCGGTAGTCTATTGTAGAACTATAAATGATATTCTTCTGAATTCTACATAACGTTTTTACAGCTTTATCAGAACGAGAACTTTTCCCGTATGAAACTCATTTCTCATAACAGAGAGGGACATAATTCTTTTTCCAAAATGATATTCAACAGACATAAAATATATTGAATAGTCTGTTTTTTCACCATTGATTTGGGACCATTTTTTATAAACTAGTTTTCCATTTATATTTGGGTACATTTTTCTTCCACTGGCAAATCTGCCTATTCTTGCTCCAAAACTGCACTCTTTCTTAGTTTTAGTGAATATTTTGCTATTTAAAAGGGTGGAGCCATCTTCCACCACCTCCATCATTTTTTACAGGGAATTGTCTTGACTTCTCTTGTCCATTTTCTCTTCTACATAAATAGAAAACATAGTTTGCCATAGTTTACACAAATTCTATTGGGATCTTGATAGGAATACACTGAGTATATGGATTAATTTTGGGAGAGCTGGATCTCCAAAATATGGGATCTTCCCTCCCAGAAACATGCTCTTTCATTTATCTAGATATTTCATGTGCTTTAATAAAGTTTATAGTTTTCTTCATATAGATATTATAGAATTCTTGATAGGTTCATTCCTAGCAATTTTAGAGTTTTAGTTGCTACTGTGAGAACTGACTGAATAGGAATAATCAAAACGCACACGTGAACACCTTGAAGTACCTGTCTGACCCTGCATGACTAGCCCCACCTTCCACACCTGGCGTTGTGACTTGCTGATTTCAGATAATCTTCCTTCCACGACTTCCCCATAACCCACAAGCCCCACTCCTTCTTACACCCACTTCCACAGCAAATGTCAGGTAGGTCTAAAAATATTATTTCTTAATCATTTAACATGCATAAAACTGCTGTTTTTATTAAGTTCCTATCCTTTTTTTTGGTCTTTAAAATTTTTTTTTATTTATTTTAGAGAGGGGAAGGAGGGAGGAGAGAGAGAAATGTCGATTTGTTGTTCCACTTATTGATGCAAGAATTATTAGTTAATTCTTGTACGTGTCCTGACTGGGGATTGAACCCATAATGGAACATTATGCTACCTGGCCAAGGCTCCTATCTTTTCTTTTTAACACGTAGCTGACAAACTTTTTTTTTTAATTATTGATTTTAGAGGCAGAAAAATATCAATTCATTACTGCACCCATTCATGTGTCCACTGGTTGCTTGCTGCATGTGCCCTGACTGGGAACCGAACCTGGGACGCTCCAGCTGAGCAAGACACCCAGGCAGGGCCAGCACTGACAAAAGTTTTGAGCGTTGTGTGCCCTACACCATTTCTCCCATAAGCTATGGTTTTTATTGCATGATTTTGCCTGGCACTGTGATCTTCAGAATTGCATGATGTATTGTAGCAGAATCAAATGTGTGTTTTAATCTCAGTTAAATATACTTATTCTCCTCTTCTCTGTAAATTCCTTACTTTTAAAAAAAAATTTAAATGTATTTTTAGAGAGAGGGGAAGGGAGGAAGAAAGCGAGGAAGGAAAACATGATGTGTGAGAGGAACATCAATCAACTGACTCTCTCAAGCCCCAAACTGGGGACCTGGCTCGAAACCCAGGCAGATGCTCTGACTGGGAACAGAAATGGCAACCTTTCCGTCTGCAGGCCAGTGCTCAATCCACTACTCCACAACAGCCAGGGCAATTCCTTCCTTTTATTTTTTTTTTTACAACTTTTTAAAAAGACTTTATTTATTTATTTTTAGAGAGGGGGGAAGAGAGGGAGAAAGAGAGGGAAACATCAGTGTGTGGTTACCTCTCACACACCTCCAACTGGGGACCTGGCCTGCAACCCAGGCATGTGCCCTGACTGGGAATCGAACTGGCGACCCTCTGCTTTGCAGTCCAGCGCTCAGCACACTGAGCCACACCAGTCAGAGCCAATTCCTTACTTTTAAATAAATGTTTTTCAAAAATGTTCCAAAAGCTTTCATTGTTTATGACAGATGAAGTTCAAGTCCTCTTGGTCCCCTTTTCAATCTTGTTCTCAGGCTCAGTCCTGGCTTCCTCCTTTCTGAGAAGCAAACAGTATGATGGATGTGGTAACTCTTCAGTCCATGTTTTTAATTTTTAATGTGCACACATATCTATAAATAATATATATCACTGCTTTGTCTTTTATACAAAAATACTTAATCATACTGCAACTTGGATTTTTCCATTCAATACTATGAGATCTGTCCATTTTGATCGAGAACAGACTTATTGTAATTTTCTATAGGGTTCCATTGTGTGAATGTCACAATTTTTAACCATTCTTTTAACCATTGCCCACTCCCTGTTTTCAGTTCTGTGAATTGCCTGTTCATATCCTTTGTCTGTATTTTTACTAGGTCGCCTGTCTTTTCATTTCTAGGATTTCTTTATATAATTTGTACATTGAGTGTTAACTACATTAGGTTGCAAATGCTTTTTCCGAGTGTGTCTAAATCTTTTAACTTTATTTATGCTGTTTTATACTAGACATAATTTTTTAATTTTGATGTAAATATATCTATCTTTTCTTAAGTTAAATGAGGAACGTGGAGTGGATTTCTGTGTTTTATGAAATTTTTTTCTACATTGAGGTTATTCTACATTTTCTTCCAAAAGGCTAAAGTTTCACATTTTTATGTTTCGACTTTTAATATACATAGAATGTAATTTTTTAATGGTATACAGTAGTGATTACCTCAATGTTCCCCCCCCTCCACCAAATGGAAAAGGCAGTATAGCTCCCTATTATCTATCATTTCCTCTATAAATGCACTGCATTATATTTTCTATATTTAACCCAAGGAATTATGACTTTTGTTGTGATTAACAGTATTTTAAAGTGAACGACCTCATGAATTTGTTTAGGAATGAGCAAAAACGCTCAACATAAAGTTTATACAGGAAAACATAATAAAAATAATGGCCACTCCCTCTAAAACTCGGTTTCGACAAAACGCTAATGAAATAATATGCACCCCAGTTTTTATGTCCTCTTCTACCCCCTCCAACGTATGTACCATCAGCATCCTTCCTTTGTACACTCAACACAAACTTGGACACGTTAGCGGCTGAACGCTGGCATCTCAGCCGCCGCCAAACATCGCTTCAACCACGCAGAATCTTAAATCTTTCAAAACACTCGCTCTGATTTCAACAACGAAAGCTGGTTGAACGGTAACACACGTCGCCGGCCCCACTCCTCCTTCCGTCCTTTTCCTTGTCCCCCCCCCCCCCCAAGGCGCGCGCCAGGGAGCCCCCAGCCCGGGCTCGGCAAGCCCACGCTCGGCTTCGTTCAGGTGTTCGGCCACGGACGAGTGCCACGAGCCGCGGTCACCAGCTCCGTCCAGGGCCGGACCCCACAACCCGAGTCTAGCGCGACCCCAGGCAGCGCCCCATCTGTCCGCCGCTGGCCCGCTCTGCACCTGGGCGTCCCCTCGAGGGACCCCTCTTACCGGAGCCGGTGCAGCCATGGCTCTTCGGGGTTCCGCCCGGCCCCCACGGCCGACCCACAGACCCGCCCACCGCCTCCAGCTCCGCCCCGACGCGCAGGCCCCGCCCCAGTGCATGCTGGGACTCGCGGCCGGGCAACGCCCTGACCCCACAGCGCCCCCAGCGGCCGGGAGGAGCGAATGCTGCTTGAGTTGCGGGTACCTGCGCCAGAGCCCCAGGCCCGCTGCCAGGATAGCCGCCACATGTCGGAAACAGGACACTCGCACTCTCTTGGGGGCTCAGGGGTGGCAGGGAGAGACAGAGGCGAATTGAAAGAGCTGGAGAGGGACGGAGACCGAGGCGGCAATGCAGAGTCAGCTGGAAATGGATGGAGAGGGGACAGGGACGGGGACACTTCACCAAGATGGAGACACAGAGGCAGCGCGAGGGTTTGGTTCCTCCCTAAGCCGACCCCACTCATCTGCGAGGTGACCCCAGCTTTAGATTGCGAGGGAGGTGAGGGGGTCAAGGGGCATTAACAGGCAGGTCCCCTGTGTGGACAGTTGGGAATCCACCCGGAGGGGCATTCTTGAGTGTGCAGACCACCCCTCAGAATTGTCCCAGTGAGGATGAGGAAGGTCAGTGGTTATCCTCAGAAAGTCTTGCAGACTGGACTTAAATGAGGAACGTGAGTCATAGTCTATAAAACCCAAGTAGTGGTCTTACAACCGAAACGTGAAATAGATCTCAAATTCGCTTTCACTCTGACCAGTCATTGTGGTTGCACTGCCTGGGCATTTGTAATTGCTATTCCTGCCTGAAACATCTTCTTTTCAAAAATTCCATATAGCTCCGACCACAGTGGCTCAGCTGGTTGGGCATCATCCCACAAAGCTAAAGGTCAGGGGTTTGATTCCCAGTCAGGGCACATGCCCGGGTTAGGGGTTCAGTACCCCTGTTGAGGCATATACAAGAGGCAACCAATTGGCATTGATGTTTCTCTCCCACCCTTCCCCTCTTTAAAAAGAAATAAAATCTTTGCAAAATTACAGATATACATAGCTCTGGCTGCTGTGGCTAAGTGGATTGAGTACCAGCCTGTGAATCAAAGGGTCACTGGTTTGATTCCCAGTCAGGGCACATGACTGGGTTGCAGGCCAGGTCCCTAGTAGGGGGGATGTGAGAGGCAACCACACATTGATGTTTCCCTCTCTTTCTCCCTCCCTTCCCATCTAAAAACAAAGAAAATCTTCAAAAAATAAAAATTACAGATATACATATAATAAAGCAAATTTTAAAACTAAAAGCTGCCCATAATTCTGACCATGTAAATGCTGTATTTTTTCCACGTAACTTCCAGTCTCTGTTACAGGAACAGTTTCCTCCCTCCAGCCTCTCCACTCGCTAGATCAAATGTCCTGAAACTTCAGTTTGCACAAGAGCACCTGGGAAGTCTCTCACTCACTACCTCTGGGGAGGGTTCCCCGGTCTGCCTTTTTAACATGTACGCCAGGCAAGGGCAAGAGTTGTCCTGAGGTACAGGCGTAAGAGGCCAGCCAGCGCTGACATCTGGCCCATACACGCAGGCACAGGCCAGAGGGAAATGTCATTTCCTTGGCACAAAGGCACCATCGACTCGGCAAGAAGCTTGCACCTACAGGAATGCACCAGCCAGAGGAGGCACCGCCGCTTGCTGTTTAGACATCGCCATTCATTCGTGGGGCACCCTTGATCCCAGCTGACTGATTCAGGTGGCTGACCACAGGTTGTGCTACAAAGACAGAACATTTATCTGTGGGCCCTGAAAATCCCTAAGGAAGGAAACCTTTATGTTTCTGTAGGAATCATGTTAAAGATGGACAGTCCACCAGGCAGACGAAGATTTGCTGGGACAGACTGGAGAGCTGCCTTGTGACACAGTAGGCCATGGAACAAAAAACGGAGTGATATTGTGAACTGACAATATTTTTTTCCTTCAGTGTTTAACTCGGAGATCTCAACATTCAGGTGTTTCTTGGGAACTGATACACCGCTGGACATGCAGAGAGGTTAGGGATATGCCGCTGCTTATTACTCACAATGGTGGACTGTTAGGTGATTTAGATTAATCCAGGAGGAAGTAACGCCTATGTGGCCATCATTTTAACAAATTAGATGGTAAGTGACATTTATTCGGAACAATGTAGAAAAATTCCCCCAAGACACAGATGCCCTCTCAGCCATTTGCAAGAAAATGAAAATTCACAATGAGACAAAACGGAAAACTCCCACCACACAAGGCAGCCTGCTAATGGAAAGCACGCTGAGGTGTTTGGGGGCAACAGTTCCGTCTGTAACATTTGTTCAGAGGCTGCGGGTTCAGATTGTAACGAAGGGATTGGCCTTGCTCTTGGACGACACACCAGTGGATGAAGCAGGAGAACAGAGTAAGACGCTCCTCCCACGACTGGCAGGCCCTGCCCATGACGGTTACAGAGGGGAGATGACTGTCATGCCTGGATCATCTGGACCCTTCTTCAAGGAGGCGTCACACCCCGCCTACTACGTATGCATCTGGCCCGTGTGTCTGAAGCCAGCGTTCCATGAATTCTTCATCCTCCCTCGGCCAGAGCCAAGAGATCTGCGGGCCCACCTAACGGCCGCCACTGCTCACTGCCTGTGTGGCTCGACTTAGAGGCCGATGGGCTTTTCCCTGGTGTGCACTGCAGCAACATGGGTGTTCAGTGCCCCCATGGACGTGAAGCTCCTCCCACACTCATCACGAGAAAAAGGCCTCTCCCCTCTGTGATGGTGCAGATGGGACTTCAAACTTCTCTTCTGGAGGAAGCCTCTGCCGCACTCAGGACACCCGAAGGACTTCTGTCCGCCGTGCATGTGCAGATGGACCTTCAGACTCCCCCTGATGCAGTAGCTCTTGTCGCACTGTGGACCCTGGAAGGGCAGTCTCGCCACTGTGGACTCGAGTGTGTTCTGTGAGCCTGTACTGCTGTGTGAAACCTTTGCCACGCTTCACACAAGAGAATGGTTTTTGGCCACTGCTGGAGCAGGTGGCTTTTCAAGTTTCCTTTGAGACGGAAACCCTTCCCGCACTCGGGACACGGGAAGGGGCTCTCCCCACTGTGGATTCTCGCGTGCTCGGCCAGCTGAGACTGCTGGGCGTAGGCCCTGCCGCACTCGCTGCAGGCGAACGGCCTCTCGCCCCTGTGCCCCCGCTGGCGGGCCTTCACAGAGGCCTTCCAGAAGCAGCTCTTGTCACACTCAGGACAGCGGAACGGCCCCTCCCCACCGTGCAGCCTCCTGTGCTCGGCGAGGTGGGAGTGTCGGCGGAAGCCCCGGCTGCACTCGGCACAGGAGAATGGCTTTTCCTTGGCGTGGACCTGGAGGTGCTCCGTGTGCCTGGACTGCCGGGGAAAGGTCTTGCCGCACTCGGCACAAGAGAACTCCTTCTGCCTGCTGTGGGCGCGGCTGTGGCGAGCGAGCTGGGAGGGCCGGGTGAACCTCTTGCCGCACTCGGCACAGGAGAGCGGCCTCTCCTCGCTGTGGAGCCGCTGGTGGGCCCTCATGGCGTTCTTCCAGGAAGGGCCCTCCCGCAGTCCGAGCACTGGAGGGCTTCTCCCCGCTGTGCTGCCCCAGGTGGGCTCGCAGGCTTCTGTGCAGGCGGAAACCCTTCTTGCACTCTGGACACTGGAAGGGCCGCTCCCCCGCTGTGAGCTCCGACGTGCTCAGCGAGGTGAGCCTCGCGGGAGAACGTCCTGTCACACTGGTCACACAGGGAACGGCTTCTCCCTGCCTTGTGCCCTCTGGTGTGCCTGTGCGGCAGCCTTCCAGGAGACACTCCAGGCACCCTTGGGACAACAGAAGGGCTTCTCCCCGCCATGCACCCCGCCGTGCTCAGCGAGCCTGTGCTGCTGGGCCAAGCCCTCGCCGCACCGCTGGCAGGAAAGTGGCCTCTCTCCTTTGCACAAACACTGATGTTTCTCTCAAGTGGCTTTGCGCCGAAAGGTCTTGGCACATTCAGGGCACTGGAAGGGCCGCCGCCCTGTGGGAGCAGCCTGGTGGGCGATGAGGCTGCGCTTCCCGTGGTAGCTCCTCTCGCTCTCGCCGCCCTGGAGGTGCTACTTCTCACCTGGGCTCCTCCAGGCCCACGGGAGGTCGGCGTTCCTTCCGGCCTGGCCCTTGTGCTGAGGGGACTCACGGGGCTGGCTCCTGGGGTGGCTCCTTCTGTGCTCTACCAGGTCTCTCTTGATGGGGAAGACCTTCCTGCAGACGAAGCAGGAATGGGATCTTGGCCCTGGGGGGACTTCCAGGTGCCCCCGGGGACCCCCTGCCTCATGCCCTGGGTCCATCTTTTCCCGGGGAGATGCTGTGACATTAGGGTTTGTACGTGGAGTCTCCATGTCTCAGCGACATTGCAAGGCGGCTCCTTGACCCGGTAAAGCTGTGGTTTCCTCCCCTGGTGAGGGAGCACGTGAGCCCCGCGCCTGGACACTGTTTAAATGGCATTCCTCTTCTTCGGCCCTGGGACTTCCTGGGTGACCTGGGGAGATAAAAAGAGCCACCTGTGTTAGTGATGTGCCTGCACTGCGGTGGTGTCCTGAGGGCCATTTTCACGTCACCACCAACGTGGGAAAGGGGACCTCCCTGACCCCTTTCCAAAGCTGCCCGCCACAGGTAAATTACACATAAGTTTAACTTTGATACCCAGATCCTCTTGTGATAGGTTAAGAAATGGCTTCGCATGAAAAAAAAAATGGCAGGCAAATTTGTGAAGCTGTGGATGGCCCTCAGAGGGCGAGCAGAATTTCAGTTTCGCTGAGAATGTAAAGGTGCCATTATAACAGTTCCTTAAATCTGTGGAATAAACAGCAAAATGGGAAGGCTTCAGGTCATATTCTTTATTTTTTTATCATTTAGAAACGTTATCGATTTATTATGAATAACATTCTGTTTATTATCGGTGGACACACAACCAGCAAAAGAGCCCTGAGGGAAGGAGCCCAGGTCGGGAGCACCTGCACGCGGGTCCCCATGCTGCCGGCCCCCACGGCAAGAGCCTGCAGGGAAGAAGGCTTCTTATAAAGCAGAGGGGCAAAGCCAGACGCCGCCACAGGTGCCCCACTGCAGTGCAGCCCCGGGCACAGTGTTTCTCAGAGAGGACCCCCAGCTCAAGGACCTCCTTGAGCACTTGTGGGACACATGCATGCCTGGGCCTGGGCTGTTAACTCCCAAACTTGGGGCGGGGAGACAAATGCTCCGCAATGACCATCATTTGCAAATACTACTGCCTGCTTTTCAAAATCTGGGAAAACCAGACTGGATTTTCCAAGCCCAAGGCCACTAGTCGTGATAACTCGAAACACCACCAATCAGCACAGGGCTCCAGTCTCCCCTAACCTGCTGGCATCTATCTCCGGAGCCTGACCTCTAACTGCTGGGGTGTCCTGGGCTCTGTGCTAACTATATGTTCCTCCTAGATGAACCCAACGAGTCCCCGAGCTTGGAACGGGAGACAGAATTCGGAGAATGAGTAAGACTGAGGGGCAGAGATCCCACTGGATAAAAAAGGGACGAGTGAAATATTCCCAGGCCATTTTGGGAACTTAAGGAGACACTGTGAATGTGACCAGGCATGGTCCCATGTTCATCCAGCCAACAGCTGATAAAGCGGGGGGAAGCCCATTACTATTAGGTCGGTTCTCGAGAAGTGATTCCTGGGAAGCCCATCTCACCCAGGGAATCCAGGGTCTCATAATTGGTCTCTTCATCACTTGTTGATACATTTCCTTCTGCCACTTCTCTAGGAGCTCCCACTCTTGCTTTGAAAAATACAAGGCCACGTCCTCGAATGTCATGGTTACCTGGAATCACAGAGCACGTATAAATCCATGCTCACTTTAAGGCTATTTTGCTTATCAAAAGCCACATCTTTCAGAGAGAGGAAGGAACTATGGTAGAGTAGCTGTCTCTGGATGGTGCCATGACCACACAATAAGGGGTCACAGATGTCTCAGTGGAACCAGGTGAAGTGAATGAATTAATGAACAGCAGGTCTTTGAGCAAATGCACCATCTCATGGGAGCACCTGCACTTACTAGCTACCAATTTTGTTATGTAAGACGGTGCCGATGCTGCTAGATGTAGATTCACAGAAGTCACAGAGATAGTACAGAAGGGTTCCCTGTACCCTTCACCCAACTGACCCCAATGGTCACATGGTACATCATTACACTACAATATGGAAGTCATGAAATTGACATTGGTGCGGTGTGTGCATAATTCTAGGCGATTTCATTGCATGTGCTGATTTCCCTCTTCTGTACCTGGTGTCTTCACCCTCTTAACAGGATTTTCCGAGAGCAAAAGTTTTTAATTTTGATGACATCCAATTTATTATTATTTTCTTTTATAGATCGTGCTTTTGGTGCCACTTCTAAGAACTTTTCACCAAGCCCTAGGTCTTGAAGACTTTTTCCTATGTCATCGTCTACAGGTCTTACACCTGGGTGATGTGATACTTCATGAAGAAAAACTGGATGTTCATATTTCTTTCTCTCAAGATTTGATTTAATTTTAGAAAGAGGGGAAGACAGAGAGGGAGAGAAACAACTCACTCATCTCTAACTGGGGCATCTGGCCCACAATCCAGGCACATGCCCTGACTGGGAATCGAACTCGCTACCTTTCAGTTCATGGGCCGGCACTCAATCCACTGAGCTACACCAGCCAGGGCCTGGTGCTGTTTTTATAAGGTGGGCTTTCAAAGAAATTCCTCTATCCTTTTTCTTATGTGCTTTCCACCTACAAGACTCTTCTGTGAACATACAATAGCACTGAACTGCTCTCGTGAAAAGTAAAACCAACTAGAAAATGCTGATTTCTCCTTGCCTATCACAAATAGTAGCCAAAAATCTGGCATAATCTGAACATTTTCTGTGGACTCAAACTTACAGCCAAAGAACTACACTTATAGGAGGAAGTCTAGTTGAAGAGACACAGCTTGAAGGAATCCGAACAGAATTTGTATCTGCCAAGAGACGTGAAGGGGAGGAGTGAGAAATGGAAGAAAATGCATTGATTGCATTACTGAAACTATTACATATGAAGTCTCATAGGGTACAAGGAAAACTTGCATATTCAGGGAGGTTATACTGTACTTAACTGATTGTAGAGAGAGAGTTTCCTGTATTAGGTTCAAGACATGCCTTTCAAACTCTAAAACCAGAGTTCAATTTTTCCATTAAAACTGCTAGGGTATTCGAGGTGACTTAAGATAACCACTCAGACTGGCTTCAAATCCTCTGTCCTTTCCTTGGAAGCAGTCTCCATCCAGCCTTCCTTCTCACTTGTTCTCATTCGCTCGTGAAGACGCACTTCTCAGAGGCCACCTTCCTGGCAGAGAAACCACGACCCGCAAAGAGCAGGAACAGCGTGGGTCCTAAGCGTGGCTCCCGGCGCCCCTTCCTTCCAGGTGCAGTGCACAGCTCCTGCACCGAAGTCGCGCCTTCCCCGGCCGCCGATCCCTCCACCTCCCTCCCTGAACGAGGACCACACTCCAGAGCGTGCGAGGAACCAGAAACTAGGCAGGGACCGCCACCTCCATGGTCGCACTTACTCGACACGGGTCTCCCAAAGCCTGTCGCGGTCCCGACCGGCCACTCTCCGGGACCCCGTAATACAAGACGTCCCGCATAGGACCTCCTCCGGCTCCGCCCCGACGTGCCGGCTCCGTCCCGACGTGCAGGCCCCGCCTCGGCGCGGTGCACGCTGGGACTCGAGGCTGGCCCTGTTCCCCCCGCCCCCACAGCGCCCCCCTGCGGCCGGGAGGAACGAACGCCGTCAGAGTTGCGAGTACCTGCGCCAGAGCTCCAGTCTGGCTGCCAGGATAGCCGCCACCTGTCGGAAGTGGATCTTCCCACTCTCTTGGGGGCTCAGGGGTGGCAGACAGAGACAGAGGAGAATTGAAAGAGTTGGAGAGGGACGGAGACAGAGGCGGCATTGCAGAGTTAGCTGGAAATGGATGGAGAGGAGACAGGGACGGGGACACTTCACTGAGATGGAGACACAGAGGCAGTGCGGGGGTTTGGGTCCAAACAAAGGCGACCCCAGTCATCTGCGAGGTGACCCCAGGAATCAAGCTAGGTTGGTAAGACAACCAAGGGCGTTAACAAGCAGGTCCCCTGCGGGCAGTTAGAGGCCCACCCTGTTGGGGACTCAGAGTGTGCAGACCACCCCCCAGAATTGTCTCTGCGAGGAGGCGGGTATTCATCCAAGACCTGCCCTTCATGGGTGCGGGCACTTCTGGCCAGGCTGGTATTAGCTGTCGTTGTTTGTATACGCCTGTCATCAGGCTGGGGGAGTTCCTTCTCACTCCTAGTCTGATGAGAGCTTTGATTGTGAGCAGGTGTTTCGTTTTTCAAAAGCTTCTTCTGTATCAATATATACGTTACTGTAGTTTCAACAAATGAACTTGGGGGAACACAAACATTCAGTTTAATACAATCCAGGGAAGGATTTCTTAAATGCAACCTCCAAAATCAAAACTTACGTAAGAGATAAATTTGATGATATCAAAATTGAAATTGTCATCGGACAAAAAATTCCTTAAACAAGAGACTCTGGGTTGAGAAACACATACGATGGAGAGTGGATTCGTACCAGAATATGGGTCAGAATATGAAAAAATTACTGAGATCTGTGGCACAACAGTGTGAGTACGCTAACATTCCTGAATGTCCACTTAAAATGGTAAATTCCACGTTATGTTTTTAACCACAACTAAAATGACAGAAGAGGCTATTTTATAACCAATAAATATGTGAAAAGAGCTCAATTTTGCTAGGAAGTAAGGAAATGAAAATTAATTAAAACGATAGAGGCACCATTTTCACTCTCCTCCCAAAACTTAGGGTACATTGAGATGTAACTAGATCAAGAGGTGATAAGGAGAACCCTGGCTGGTGTGGCTCAGTGGCTTGAGCGCCGGCCTGTGAACCAAAGTGTTGCTAGTTTGATTCCCCGTCAGGGCACATGCCGGGGTTGTGGGCCAAGTCCCCAGTAAGGGCACGCAACAGGCAACCACTCTATGTTTCTCTCGCACATCCTGTTTTCCTCCCTCTCTTTCTCCCTCCCTTCTATACTCTCTAAAAATAAATAAATAAAATCTTAAAAAAAAAGAGTTGGCGAGGGGGAAATGGTATTTTCATCTGCGCACAATGAAAGTACAATTGGTACACTCTCTATGGGACAACGTTGGGCAATAAAAATCGTAAAGTAAAATGACAACAACTACATAACCCTGTAATAGTAACAGTAAAAGCGTGCATACAATCCAGGAATTTCACTTCGGGGAAGATCCCCCGGAGAAAGCCGCAGCAGAAGAGCATCCGGAGACGTGTAGGAAGACGCTCATTGCGGCATCATTTGCAAAACAACAGGGAACATCCCTAGTACGCCCACTCATAGTGCCACAGATGCATACAACGTTTGCGCTTCTATAATGCGCCCAAATAAAGCAGTTGAAGGTAGTTTGATGGGGAGTCCGAGATGAAACAGGCACAGGCGCCAAAGGCAGGAGTGAGACAGAGCGCCCCGGGCACGCCCCCAAGTCCCTCCCGGCGATCAGATCACTCACCGCCCCCCCCCACCCGCCCCCAGGTGTGAGAGCGTCAGGGTGCTGGGGATCGGCCAGTGTTGTGCAGACACGCTTTTCTGGCCAGACGGTGCTGTGAGGACCCCTCCTCGGCAGAGGAAGAGTCGGGGCGTTCTCCCCCGCATTGAGCCTAGGGAAGGGGCTTCGTGGGGTCCACCAAGGGCCTGGGGGTGTGTCCTGGGGCTGGTGTCTGCAGTGGGGTGTGTCTAGCCCTCTGGACAGAGAGGGGCCAGGCCGCGCTCTGGAATCAGCAGGTGCCACCCGAGTGGGTGGGAACACAAGGCCCACGAGGGTTTCCTGGGCCACACGGAGAGAGGCGTTCTGGAGCGATTTCAGGCTCTCTGCGAGAGGACAGGGCCACGGGCCCTAACAGAGAGGGCTGGGACGCGGATCCCGGAGAGCCGGGAGAGGGACGCACGACCGGGCCACGGAGCTGGCCGGGGGTCCCGGCAGAGGCCTCGGACGTTCCGAGGAGACGCCCCAGGAGCAACTCCAGACCTTCCCTAGCCTGGAGAGAACGAGTCTGTCTTACCCAGAACTCACCCGGCGAGAGCTTTCCCCGTCTCCTTCCCTCTCCTCCTTCCCTTCCTTCTCTTCGCCTAGACGCGAGCATTGGATGCCAGGGGGGGACCGGGAGATGAAGGACCGCATCCCCACTCTCCCCCTTCTCGGGGAGGGCGGACATGCAGTCAGGTCCAGAGAGAGTGCTGGTTACTGCCGGGGACCAGACACTCTGATGACAGAACTCAGCCTGCCACCCGGGGCTTTCTGTCAGCTAGGAATGGTCATTAAGGTCACCTGGAGAAGAGAAAGTTTCACCGAGAAAAGTTTAAAGGGACAGCGTGAGACGCAAAGATGAGGTTGCTCTTCCTGTGACTTCGTGAGGATTCGGAGACAACGGACCCCTCACATACAGCAGTCAGAGGGTGAAACGGCGCGGCCACTCCGGGAAACAGGGTGACAGACTCCTACCACACTGAATGCACACGCTCCACACGTGATGGCTGGGTTTCTGTGTGGCCTTGCCTGGGCCATGTGGTGCTCAGGTTTTTGGTGGGACACTACCCTGGGGGTGGGGGCGAGGGTGTTTGTAAATGAGAATAAGTGCGAGGAGGCCCCTGGGACAGGGAAGCAGCCCCCTGCCCGCAGCCTGTGAGGAGCGGAGCCCTCTCTGCAGCAGCCCCTGAGAGCGAGTTCAGACCCGAGACCGGCTCCCCCAGCCCCAGGCACACCCTCAGGTGAGCAGCGCCGGCTGACAGTGCACCTGCAAGCTCCTGAGAGACCCTGAGCCAGAGCCCCCCAGCAAAGCCACCCCCAGATTCTCGGAACCTCTGAACCTGCAAGACAGGGTGAAGATGTGTCATCCCAAGTTGCTAGGTTTTCGTTTAGTTTGTGTCTAAGACGGAGTCCTTGTGCCATCAATGCTGAAGCACCTGCCCCAGAACCTCCCGAGCCCCCGAACCTGTTGGGGAAAGCACCAGGAAGACAGGGACTCGGTCATGGCAGAGACATCCCAAGAAACCGTCTAGGAAGTGTGTGTCATCATGGACTGGAGGGGACGGCTAAGAACAGACGGGAAGCAGCCGTGAGCCGGGAGGGCAGGGCACACGGGACAGAAAGATGAAATCAGAGGCTGAAGTTCAAGTGCCTTAGAGATCTGAGTCCATGCCTGCCAGAGATGCCCCCAAACTTGCAGGACTCGGAAGGGAGGCGGAGGAGCTCGTCTTGGCCCCACACTGTGGACAGCTCAAAAGTAGCCCCCACCGATCAGCAGGCGAAGAGCAGTCCAGTCCTTGCTCAGGAATGACCAGCTCGCCTCCGGGCTCCATCTTCCACCTGGTACACCAGGTGAGGTACACACTTCGCTGCCCCGGATGGACCCTCAGTGACCCTTCACGCTGGTGCTCAGAAGAGATGGCGCCTTTCTGGGAGAGGAATAATTATGGCCTAAGAGTCGCAAGTACAGTTGAGCAGGACTAGCAACCCTCTGCTGAGTCAGAGTCCACAGCCTGTGTGTAAGTGGAGGTGTAAAGTGTATTAATTACACATCATTGTTAATCAGAGGGGGTATAGCTCAGGGGTAGAGCATTTGACTGCAGATCAAGAGGTCCCCGGTTCAAATCCGGGTGCCCCCTCAGAGGGTTTCTTTTTCCTCCTTGAGCTGAACTGACAGAGTCAGTTCTGTGGACACGGTACTGTAGACCCCCTTTACGGCCCTCCCTTCTGATTCAGGACCCAGCCAGGTGCTGGGCACAGCCTTGAAGGCCAAGGACAAGCCCAAATCCACCCCCAATGCCTCCTTTGAGGGTCTGTTTCCTGGGACCCCAATGGACCAACTCCAGTATCATCCACGGTCCAGTCCAGAGACAAAAACTGAGCCAGTTCTTCTAACCGGATGTGATGTGAATTATCGCGAACCAGCATACCAATGTCCTACAGCTTCTGCAACAAAGTGTCACAGCATGGGTGACATGAACAACAGAAATGCGGTGTCTCACAGTCCTGGACACCAGCGTCTGAAATCGAGGTGTCAGGCGGGCCGTGCTCTCTCCTAAGGCTCTAGAGGGGGTCCTTCCTGGCCTCCCTCCAGCTTCCGGTGTTTGTTGGTGACCCCTGGCCTTCCTCAGCTTGTAGATGCATCACCCAAGCTCTGCCTCTGTCTTTGGCCTGTGAGTTTCTTCTCTTCTTATGACACCCACCACGCTGGAGTAAAGACCCATCCTACTTCATGTTAACAAATCCCTCTATTTTAGGTAGAGACAGGAAGAGAGAGAGAGAGAGAGAGAGAGGGGGGGGGGGGGGGAGATCAATTTGTTCTTGAACTAACGATGCATTCATTGGCTGTTTCTTGCATATGACCTGACCGGGGCTTGAACATGCAACCTTGGTACAACCTTGGCATATTGGGAGTCCCATCTTTGAGGGGCTCCAGGCTGGGTCTGGCCACGGGGACCTGGAGTCTATTCTCAGGTGCTCAGCACAAACCCACTGCACAGATGTGATTGTCAGTCCTTCCAGCTGTCAGGGGCTGCTCCCCAGGTTACTGCCCCCCTCTGGGGCCTGACAGTGGAGAGGCTGTGGAGCTGTGGGAGGAGGGAACCTGTCACTTCTTCCAACGTGGGGGGAGGAGTTAGCAGTAAAGCAGGTCTGGCAACTCAGCCAAGCCACGCGGAAGGGACATCGGGGCAGAAGCTCTGGGTGTGGCTGCAGGGACAAATGGTGCTCATCAGGCTTCACTGGTATGGCAGGGGGTATAGCTCAGGGGTAGAGCATTTGACTGCAGATCAAGAGGTCCCCAGTTCAAATCTGGGTGCCCCCTAGCATTTTAGTCTCTAAAGGGCTCATAGGAGTTTCAGTTTTCTCTCTTCTTGCTGAGTCTGGTCTCCGAGTCTCCCTGCAAAGGGTGAAGAAGCAAAGGGACCCATCCCACCCAGCACGGGGCTACTCTGCTCAGGTGATGTGTTTGTCCAAGTCCTCTCATCTCCCCACGGTCCCCTCGCCTGGTCCCCTGCTCTCCAATGTGAATGTGATCTCCTGGCCGAGCCTGAGGACTGGGCCTTCACTGTGGCCAGAGAGAAATCGAGACCCACTGTGAAGGAACAAGAGTTGGCCTGCTGGCCGGCTTCTCAACAGTGGCCCAGGAAGCCAGAGATGGTGCAACGCCACAGCGCGTGTGTTGAGAAGAAACAAGAGCCAGCTCTGAATTCTATCCCCAGCTAAACTGTTCTTCAGGGGCAGACAAAGCTGAGCATCCCCACCAACAGGCTCTCACTGAAGAGAATTTTAAATACATACTTTCGAGAAAGGAAAAATGATCCCAGATGGGAGGTCTCAGTTACGAGAGGGAAAGTGGTACAAGGAAACTGTAAGATACGTAAGTAAATCTAAAATCACTGACCATATAACACAATATCAACGTCTCATTTACAAGGTTTTTTTTTTAAAGATAGAACTAAAATACTGGTTAACAACATATAAGTAATGGGGTCAGAAGAATTAAGGTGCTTATGTCATTTTGGAAAAAGATAAAGATATTTAGATTTTCAAACTTGCATGCAAAAGTTTTTGAAGGTTGGGCTGTCGGCGCACCCCCCCTCTCAGGGGCACACCTCTGCCTTGCCCATCCCCCTCTTCTTGCGCCCAGGTGCGTCCCCTCTGCCTTTCTCTCTCCTGAGCTCCGAGCGCCCTTCTTTCGTTTCTGTGACCTGTTTCCTGAGCGGACACAGCCCAGCGGGCTCCCTTCTCCCACCGTTGTCACCTTCTAAATAAACATGTTCTTATCCTTTGAACATAAACAAATAAATACAGGTTGTGGTTTTGCCAAGTTCAAGGCGGTAAGGGAATGTAGGGCCTATGCTGGTGGTCTTGCTAAGCACTCAGTCTAGCAATTTCTTCGTCGATTGTTTAAATTTCCTGCAGAGAGGATCCTGTCATCTTTACAAATTCAAATGTTTTCTTTCTTTTTATCCAATCCTTGTATATTTGTATTTCTTTTTCTTACCTGGTTGTGCTGATGAGCACCTCCAGTACTGTGTTGCATGAAAGCGTGGACAGGAGCTGTCTCGTCTCATCCTGGTTTCCAATGAAAAGATTTCAACCTGTCGCCATGACGTCCATGCTGCGGACTAGACCTTTTGTCAATGGCCTTTATCAAACTAAGGACGTTTCTATTTCTGGTTTGCAAAACCTTTTTTATCATGGAGTTTTGTCCAAACCCCCTTTGTGGCATCTGTAGAGATCATCACACGATCGTCCTCTTTTACTTTATTAACGTGGCGAATTACTTTGATTGCTCTTTGTAAAATTAAACACACTTTGCACTCCAGATATAAATCTCACTCGGTCTTGAAGTTCTATCGTGTTTGTATGTTTGTGGATTCAGTGAGATAGTATTTTATTTAATTTTTTAGTGAAATTGGCCTGTACACTTTTTTCCTGTACTCGCTGGGTTTTGGTATTGAGGTTGGGGTTTGGGCTGTAGAATGTGCACATCTTTTCTCCTCTGAGAAAGATTTTTATGTCAAATAGTTATTATTTCTTTAACTACATAATAAAACTCACCAAACTATCTTATCTGATTTTTTTTGGTAAAAGTTTCAAATAAATGGTTTATTTGAGTAACTGTTTAAAACTTTAGAGGACTATTCAGCTTTTCTATTTTTCTTGAGTCCACTTTGGGAAGCCGTAGGTATTTTTCAGTTCTTGCTCATTTTTGGCAGAGTGCAGTGGTCAAGTCTGTGGACTCTGGGGATGTAGCTCAGAAGGTAAAATGCTGGATCCTGTCGGAGTGACTTTGGTGTAGTTGTTTAACATTCTCAGCCTCCGTTTTGCCATATGTGAAATGGGCCTGAAAGTGGAAATGGGCACAACAATAAAGCTTCATTTGTGTTGCTGTTATGGGGATTAAATAAAATAGTATTTCAAAAGTACATGGAACAGTGCCTGCCACACGGTAAGTTCTTTGTACATGTGTGTTAAATAGATTTAATTTTTTGTGTGTGTAATTTTTAATAATGATCTGTAATCATTATTTCAAAGTCTAAAGAATCCACAGTTTTTTCTTTTTGATTCCTGATATTGGTCATGATTCTTGTATGTGCCCTGACCAGGGACCCAATCCAAAACCTTGGTGTATCAGGACAACGCTCTAACCCACTGGGTCACCAGCCAGGGCCTTTCTTCTGTTCTCGAATGCCACTCAAAGCTGTATGTTTTCCTCTAAATGCCTATTTAGTATCCGTTTACAAATGAGTGAACCTGGATGGCATTATACCAAGTGAGATAAAGCAGAAATCCCCCCACCCCCTAGAAAGGCAAATAGTGTATGGTATTACTTAGGTACAGAAGTTTTTAAAAAGTCAAACTCGAGCCCTGGCTGGTGTAGCTCAGTGGATTGAGCGCTGGCCTGGGAACCAAAGGATCACTGGTTCGATTCCTAGTCAGGGGACATGCCTGGGTTGCAGGCCAGGTCTCTAGTGGGGAATGTCTGAGAGGCAACCATATATTGATGTTTCTCTCCCTCTCTTTTTCCCTCTTTTCCCCTCTGTCTAAAAATAAGTAACTAAAATATTTTTTTAAAAGTCAAACTTATAGAAACAGAGAGTAGTTTGGTGGTTGCCAGAGGCTGGGGGTGGGGAAACTGGAGGATGTTGGTCAGAGGGCACCAGCTTTGAGCTGTAACATGAGCAAGTTTCAGGGAAGCAATGCACAGCACGGTCACTACAGTTAATAACACCATCTTGTATGCTTGAAAGTTGCTATGGGCCCTGGCTGGTGTGGCTCAGTGGACTGAGCACTGGCCTGTGAACCAAAAGGTCACTGGTTCGATTCCCAGTCAGGGCACATGCCTGGGTGGCAGGCCAGGTCCCCTGGTAGGGGGTGTGCAAGAGGCAACTGATCTGTTCCCTTCACACATTGATCTTTCTCTCCCTCTCCTTCTCCCTCTCTTCCCCTCTCTCAAAAAGTAAATAAATAAAATATTTAAAAAAAGAAAAGAAAAAAGAAAGTTGCTATGGGTGTAGATCTTAAGCATTCTCATCAAAGAAACAAAACAAGGTAACTGTGTGAGGTGATGGGTGTGTTAATTAATTTGGTTGTGGTAATCATTTCACAATGTGTGTGTATATATACACACACACCTCACATTATCACACTGTACACTTTAAGTATACTGTATTACAATTTTGTTAATTATACCTCAATAAAGATAGGGGCAGAAACTAACAGAAAAATTTTAATTATTCATAATGTTTTTCTATTAACTAATGAGAACAGTATATAAAAATTTCCCACTTTAAGTTTAGGTTCCTTTATTTCTCTCTGTTATTCTATCAAGCTTTGGCCTTACATATTTTAAAGCTATATTACTAGAAGCATAAAAATGAGGAATTCTTATATCTTCCTGGTAAATTCAGTATCTTATTATTAATAAGTGATTTTTTAATCTCTAGTAATAGTTTGTATCTGGAAGCCTATTGGTCTGTTTTCTTTTTATTAATGATCTGCAAGCTGTATATTTTCTCATTCTTTTATTTGAAATCTTCCTGCATCCCTAAGTTTTAGATGTAAATAGAATACAGTTGTTTTTTCACTCCAGTATGACAATCTTTGTCTTTTACCCTGTGGCATTTAATTTATTTACTTTTAATGTGATTGCTGATGTATTTGTATTGACATCTACTACCTTTTTTCCTACCACCTGATTTTGTGCTTTCAATTTATATCACACATTTGTCTTCCTCTCCTCCTTCCATGTTTGACTGAAATGTTTACAGTGCCATTACTTCTCCCTGCCAGTCTGAAAAATATAAATGCTATTTCTTGTGTTTTACTGGTTACACTAGAAATTCCATGTGGGTAATTATTTCTCCAAGTCTGTCTCTGGTTATCCAATAATTTTACCCTCTTCCAGGGTAATACAAGCCTCTTAGACTACCTCATATTTATTCAGATGTTTACTGTTTCTTTTCTTTCTTTCTTTTTTTTTTTTTAAATTAGAGAGGGAAGGGAGGGAGATAGAGAGAGAGAGAGAAACATCAATTTGCCGTTGCTGGGGGTCATGGCCTGCAACCCAGGCATGTACCCTGACTGGGAATTGAACCTGCAACACTTTGGTTTGCAGCCCGCGCTCAATCCACTGAGCTACACCAGCCAGGGCTCGATGTTTACTATTTCTTTGAGCTTTTCTTCCTTCCTCCATCTCTGTCCTGCCACCCAGGTACTTTCCCTGCTGCTTAGAATATCCCCTTTAGAATTGCCTCAGTGCTTGTCTGACGTTGGTGCAGTTTTTAGTTTGGGTTTGCCTGAACGTGTCTTTATTTTACATTTCCTCACAAAGGGTATTTATTTTGCCTGGGTATAGAATTTTACGTCTGCAGTCGCAGTATCTCAGGACACAGAGTTCCACTGTCTTCCGGCTTTCCCTGTCGCTCGGGAGAACTGTTGTCACTCTCACCGGGGCTCCAGTGACAGTGCTGCATCTTCTTTCCATGCAGCTGTCTTCCTGCAGTAACTCGAGGTGCGGATTTCACTTTGTCTCCTGGGTGTGAGGTCCACCAGGGTCCTGGAGTGGAAGGACTGGTCTCAGGCTGTGTCTCCTCAGACACTGCGTCCACTTCCTCCTCTCTCCTTGCTTCTCCCTGGACTCCATCTAAGTGGACGGTAGGCCTTCCCCTGTACCCTCTGTAATTGTCGCTCTCTGTTCTGTTTGCCACACTTCAACCTCTCCGTGTTTTATAATTGAAAAACGAACATCTCCTTCCAGTGTTCCAATTTCCTGATTTTCTCTTTGGCTGAATCTATAAATTGAGTAGAACACAGATGTAGTCATTAAGTTTTTAATTTTTGTTATTGCATGTTAGATGAAAATGTTCCAAGTGGCTCTGTTTTCAAACCCTCTTAGCTACTTTTAAAGCTTTCTCTTTCCCTGCTGAAATTCTCAAGTCTGGCTGTGGGCTCCCTGAACGCGGCAAGCTCTTCGCAGCAGCCATGGCTCCGTGCCTCCCCGCGGCCGTGGCCTCGACAACAGCCACCAGGTGACCAAGAACGTGAGCCAGCCAAAGCACAGCCACCTCTGCAGGCACCTCACCAAGTACACCAAGTTCGTGCGGGATGTGGTCCGAGAGGCGTGTGGCTTCGCCCCCTGTACGTGACACGCCGTGGAGCTGCCCAAGACCACTAACAGTAGGAGGGCCCTGTGAAATACATCAAGAAAAGGGTGAGGGACCCACATCCGTGCCAAGGAGAAGAGGGAGGAGCTGAGCAATGTCCTTGCAGCCGTGAAGAAGGCAAAGACTGGCAAAGACTGGCAAAGACTGAGCCCCATCCCCTCTGTGTGTCACAAAACATGGGACTTTACCGAATTTCCAGTAGTTCTAATGCAAAAAGTTACCATGGTTAGTTCCACGGTCTGTGGCTCCTATTGATTTTTGTCGATGGTTATTTGATAGTTAGCCTTGACTATGTGTTGAACATTGGATCCAAAACTTTATTTGTAGCCCTGGTGGGGTGTCAGCTGATTAGAGCATCGTCCCAATAGGCAAGGCTGTGGGTTCGACCCCTGGCCGGGGCACATAGAGAAGTCAACCAATAAATGCATCAGTAAGCGTAATAAGAAACTGGTGTTTCTCTCTTAAATCAGTAACTAAATAATTTCAAAAACTTATTTGTAGAATTAATTTGAGGCTGGGTGGAGATAATATGGTCCTGCATTTGTTTTTGTCTTTTTCTCTTTCTCGGGTATCGGTGGGACTCCAGCACTCAAGATACTTCGATAAAACTTCAAGGCTTGAGTTTGGGGGGCCATTCCCACGGCACAAAACCAGCCACAAATTCTCGGAGCAGCCGTTTTCTTCCCGTTCACCCTTCCCCTACAGGGTGTGAGCTGAAAGCCAGAGGGAGTCTTACCGGTGTCCCTGCGCCCGGTGGCCCCGGATTCCGGCTTCTGTCCTCCGGGTCCTGAGCGGTGTCCAGAAGCTCCCTCCGCTGCCCCAATGCTTCCCCAGGACCAGAACCCCACGCACAGACAAAGCAGGGTCCGGAGCGGAGCTTTAACTTCCCGCTTCCCCTCCTTCCCAAACCTCCACCTCGTAGTTCCTGTTTCACTACTCAGCTCTTTGATGCTCTTAATGTTTCCGATATTTTCCCAGCGTTTTTATCTGTCCTCATAGGAAAGGTCGTTTCAAATTACCTTGTTCATTAAGGAAGGTGGAGATCCCTCTCCGGGACTTTTTATACTCCTTAGGTCTTCACTACATTTGAATTAAAAAATATCTTATATAAAGTAGAATCGACATCTAAGCATTTTCATCCAGGAAATACTGGCCTAGAGTGAAAAGGAAAAAATGGCAGGACAGAAAGGCGAGGGAAGGGGGAGTCAGGGGTCAAGTCCGCGGCAGCCGCAGCTCCCTTGAGAATCCCGAGACCGGACAGAGCCTTTACTTTGGACGTGGTTCTCACGTCCTCACGGTTGCCTCTGGGAAGCAAGTGGTGGGAGTGAGGAGAACAAAGAGACAGTTTTCTGCCTGGAGATTACAGTGAGGCTGAGGAAATGAGACATTCAGGGAAAGAAGTGAGGCCCCCACACAAGCCCTGAGTCCCGTGTGGCCTGGGCCAGCTTCATCAGCCTCTTCACTTCAATGAGACTGCAGCAGCTGCTGTCTGGATGATGGTCCAAATCTTCAATTTCAATTTTCATCAGAGTGGTCACTGGTCAGATGTGGGAGGAAGAGGTGGAAATTGCAGCACCAGCTTCAGTAACTAAAGGAGAGGGTCAAAGAAATAGGGGGCACCCGGATTTGAACCGGGGACCTCTTGATCTGCAGTCAAATGCTCTACCGCTGAGCTATACCCCCACTTGCATGTACTCTTTCATGAACACCTTTTCACCCTGGCACTGCACCCAGGACAGCCACGTGTCTACATGTCAGTGTTTTTGCTGCATGTCCCGGAGCTGGCCAGTCTTCCCACTCCAGTCTTCTCTCTCGTCTCCCCTTCTCCAGCCTTCGCTGGTTGTCCTCCAGCCCCCCTCTTCCCCAGGTTGTGGGGATGGCACCAGCCTTCACACCTGGGAAGGCCATTTGAGTCTGTCCCCGTGTTTCTGCCTCAGCCAGCACATACCCCTGAGGACTGGCGAGCTCAGTTCCCAGTCTTCAGCGACCCGCCCACTCAGTGCAGGGAGAGCCTCGTCCCCATCCCAAGGCCCCAGGCAGGGTGCTCTTGTTCTACTCACTCACTCGCTCATTCAGTCACTCAACAGGCACGGAGTGTGTGAGGCACCAGGCCCTGTCACTCACGGTGAGGACACAGAGACTTGAAACACTGTCCTGGCTCCTCGAAGGGTCTGAGTCGCACAGGAGACAAGCCCACGAGCCACGGTATTGCCACAAGAGGGGCAGAAGCCCACGGAGAGAGCCGGGGGAGCAGAACTTAAGGAGCCACCCTGCCTGCGGAGTCAGGAGGGCCTTCCTGGAGGAGGTGGACCCTGGGAGGTTTGCTGGGAGAAGCTGGAGAGGCTCTGGGGCCAAGGGAGGAATGAGAACAGAGACCTAAGTGGGTCAGGCGCGTGTGGAGCTCAGTGCGGCTTCAGGCTCGTGTCACACGGAAGGCGTGTGCCCACCAACCCAGGAGACGCTTTGGAAGTCCAGGTTCCTGCCAACGCAAGGGGTGGGACTGAGCCACGGTCCCGTGGGGAAGGCCTGTGACACACAGCATGACGAGCCGTGACCTCAGTTAACACTCACAACCACGTTTCTGTTGTCTGATTCTGACGCAGGTTTGGCCAGGACAGGCCCAGGGAACACCTGGGACACAGCACAGTCAGCACGGGGAGCGAGGGCCCATCCGGGTCTGGGCCCGCTGTGGGTGGCGAGAGCAGCCACTGGCCTCCTTACTCACTACTTCATACTGACAGTCAGTTTGGCAAGGGGGCGTCTGGATTTGAACCCGGGACCTCTTGACCTGCAGTCACATGCTCTGCCCCGGGGGCTCAGGTCCACCTCTTGAACTGTGCCCCCGGCTGCTGTTTGTGGAACTCACAGCCCAGCTCCGGGGAGCAGGGGGCCGCCCCGTGACACCCTGGCTCCACAGCCGTCACTCCCTCACTCCTCCCCCGCCTGTCCACTCCTACTGGCCACCCTCTGTGTGCCAGACTCACCCTTTCTCCTTCCCTTTTCCCTCCCTCCCTCTCTGGCTCCACTTCCCTCTGCTACCACGGTTCTGTCCACCTATGGTGGGCAGTCACTGGCTTGCCCAGCCTGGGACAGCCCCGGGGCCCCCCCAACCCCCGCACTGGGCCACTGAGGGGCAGAGAAGTCTCTGCGTGGACAGAGGAGCAGGTCTGGGACAGGAAGCTGGCCAGGACACCACACCCTGGGACAGATGGCCCCTTTCTCCCCTTCCACCTGTCTGCTTCGGCCACTCAGTGCCCCCCCACCCGCTCAGCCTGATCGACATTGTGCAGGGAAGCGGTGAGCTCGCCGGGGCCGGGCGGCTCGGCTGTTATTTCTGGAGTGTCGTCCCAGATATACACCGGGTTGCGTGATCGATCCCTGACCCGGGTGCGTGTGGGAGGCAGCTGATCGATGCTTCTCTCTCTCACATCGATATTTCTCTCCCCCCCCCCTTCCTCTCTCTGTAAAATCAATAAAAACATGTCCTTGGGTGAGGATTTCAAAAGGAAGAAGAAAGAAAAAGGCGAACCAGCCCCAGATTCCCTTTCGAGGGGAAGGCGGATTTGAGGCGGGTGAAGCCGTGGCCGCTGGCTTGTGGGCCCCAGAGCCAGCAGCTGCGTGTGAGCGAGGAGGCGCAGGAGGGGGGCTGTCCTCTCATCGGAAAGGCTGGCGCTGGGCTGGGGCACAGCCGGAGACAGCTCCCCCACGCCTCCCCTCACCGCTGTAATGGAAGAGCCAGAAAAGGTGTTGAGTGCTTGCTCAGTTCTTAAGGGACTTGAACACGGGGACCCCACCTTTCTTTGTTTTACAAACGAGGAAGCCAAGACCCAGAGCTGGCAGTGAGTCTAAGACCCTAACAGACTCCAGCCTCCCGAGTCCTGAACGTCCGCTCTGACCCTGCACCGCGCAGGGTCCCCTGACTCATTTCTGAGAAAAGAAGTTCCTTTGAACACGTATTGGATGCCAGAACTCACAAGGCCTCACCAGGGGTGCGGCATGTGTCATGCTATGGAAGAAGGAAAGGGGGCGCTAGTGCCTTGAGATTTCTTCTGTTTGGCGTTGGAGAGCGCTTGCATTGACCCAGAACCAAAGTGTCGCAGGTTCGATTCCCAGTCAGGGTACGTGCCTGGGTTGCAGGCCATAACCCCCAGCAACTGCACATTGACCTCTCTCTCTCCCCCCCTTCCCTCTCTAAAAATAAATAAAATCTTAAAAAAAGATTATTTAAAAAAAAAGAAATATTATAAAGCCCGATGGAAAAGTTCCCTCCCTCTGCACCCACGGGGCCTTCACTCGCTCCATGAAACAAAGGTCCTTTGGAGGGAATGGGCTGCAGACGGACATGGGAGAGAGAAAGCGGCCTTGACCTTGAAAGAATGGAACCAGGCCTCCTCTCCTGTTTGTCCGGTTGCCGCTTACTCTGTGGTGACCCTGACAACCCCGAGGGGAGGGGGGAAGCCCTGGGGCCACCACCCTTATCCACGAACCAGGAACAGGAGGCTGGAGGTGGTTTGGAGACTTCCCCAGGTCCCGGGCCTAACTCTGCGGGGGCCCAGTCCTGGGAGACAGCCCCCTCCTCTAACCCGACAAACCACCCAGCCGGGTGACCAGCTTCAGGGGGACAGGGTCCTTCGAAGTCTCAGGAGGAGCTCCCGGAGGCACGCCCTCGCGGCGACACACGGGCATGGGGCATGCACACCCTCGAACGCTGAGACCGTGGGGACATGCCACCTACTCTGGGCTTCAGGTTCCCCTTCTCTACGGATAACCAAAGTCAGTCCCTACCCACTGCAGGAAGGCCCGGGAGCCGGGACTCACTCTGCGCGGAGGCGCACACACCTGGTTTCCCAGCGGCAGCGGGGGCAGGCCCGTCAACGCCCAGCTGGTCTGCGCAGCCGCACCACCGCCCCCCCGCCCCCCCCCCCCCCCACAAGCAGGTGGCGAAATAATCCTGCCGCGCAGGAGTCTTGGTCCCCTATGCAACCACGCACATTTATAAAAGTACCAGAAAAGCTCCATAAGGAGAAAAACAGTTTCAGAATACGAAGTAGAAAAGTCCAGTCTCCAATGCCCGTGCTGCAGGCTCTGTCCACTCCGCCGTCTCTCGTGCCACCGCGGGCAGGCTCCACACCTCCGAGCATAAAATCTGCGGCTGCGGGCCTCGACCTTTCCGGCCTTCCTGTCGGGAGACCCCTGGTCTGGGGTCCGCTTTCCGTCCGTGGAACCCGGCAAAGGCCCGCACCCAAACCTGGCACCCCCTACGCCTTGAGGGATCCTTGGTAAGTCAGGAATATGGAGAAGGAAACAGGAAATGGAGACAACTGTCACACTCACACGCTGTCACCAAAAAGGCTGCTGCTTCCCATTTGAATGAAAAGAAAAAAGCCCTGGCTGGCGTAGCTCAGTGGATTGAGCGCGGGCTGCGAACCAAAGCATAGCAGGTTCGATTCCCAGTCAGGGCACATGCCTGGGTTGCAGGCCACGGCCCCCAGCAACCACACATTTATGTTTCTCTCTCTTTCTCCCTCCCTTCCCTCTCTAAAAATAAATAAATACAATTTTTTAAAAAATTTTAAAAAAGAAAAAAAGAAAAAAGAACCTCTCCAAAGGCATCCCAGAATGAGGAACCAGAGCAAGCATGAAGGGAAGGGTCCCGCAGGTGGAGAGCAGGTCCTGCCGCTGCCGCCGGGGCTCCCGCCTGGTCAGCCCTCCTCCGAGCGGCTGGGCCGGGGCCGGGGCCGGGGCGCGCCGCCCAGGCGGGCGGAGGCGGCGGGCAGGTGCGGGCCGGCCGGGCCGCGCGCGTGGGTCTGCATGTGGATGGCCAGGTGGTGGTTCCGGTTGAAGGCGCGGCCGCACTGCGGGCACTGGTAGGGCCGCTCGCCCGTGTGGATGCGCTGGTGCCGGAAGAGGTCCGAGGGCCTGCGGAAGGCCTTGCCGCAGTAGGGGCAGGCGGGCCAGCCCTGGCTGTTGCCCGTGTGCAGGCGCTGGTGCAGCAGCAGGCTCTTCCGCCGCTGGAAGAAGCGCAGGCACTCGCTGCAGTGGTAGACCTTGGAGGCCGCCGGCCTGCGCCCCGCGAAGGGCCGGCCCGCCAGGGCACGGTGGCTCTCGGGCTCCTCCGGGAGCCAGCGGATGACGGGCCCGGGCACCACCACCTCCCCCGGCTCCAGCGTGGAGGGCGCCTCGCCCCATTCGGCGGGCGCGCCGCCCCGGACCTCCCCCGCCTCCCCGTCCACGTGGGTCCGCTGGTGGATGGTCAGGTTGATCTTCAAGCGGAAGCTCTGCCCGCAGTCCGGGCAAGGGAAGGCCCGCTCCCGCCGGCGGCGAGGGAGGACGCGCGGCGTCTCCCCCGCCGCCCCTGCTGGCCGAGGCCGCGGGTCCCCGGCCCGCACCCTGGGCGCCGCCCGGGCATGACGCTGGTGGGGATCCCCGGTCCGGCTGCTGGGCCCCTCGGGGACTGTGCTCTGGGCCTGGCCGGGGGACCTCACCAGGAAGAGCTGCTCCGCCACCATCTCGTCCTCAGACCGCGCTTCTGTCTTGATGACCACACCGGCAACACCGCCTGCGGAAGGGACCCTCCGCTGATTGGCCGCAGCCGCCCGTCCTGCACTGCCCTGCCCTGAGGGGCCTGCACTGCACCCTTCCACCTGCCAGGCCCACACAGGCCATGAGTGGGGACCTTCCCACTCCGCCCGCCCGCGGCTCTGCCTCCCGAGGTCACCCAGCGGGCTCCGGAGGCCTAAGCCTGCAGGACACAGACTGGAGGAGACAAAGCTTCCAACCACCAGGGAGCCAGGAGGTCAGGGGTCAGACCCGTGGGAGACACATAGGGGGAACGAAGGGGACACAAGGACAGGCAGAGGCCCTGGACCCCGAGACACGGGATACGCTGCCCACGCAGGACCCCCAGGAGCTCTGAGAGTTCTGCACCACCCCCCGTCCTGAACCACAAGGAGCACAAGGAGCCCTGGCTGCCCCCAGACTGGGTGAGGCCTCAGGCCTCCAGGGGCTGGGTGACAGCCACACGCAGAGCTCCTCACCCCCATAACAAGGCCACACTGAGCATCTGCCACCGCCGGCACTGCCATCACAGTGACACACGGAGGCGTGAGGATCTGGGCTTCCCAGCTGGGCCTCAGTGGGTCACACTTGAGTCTGAGACAGGGCTGGGGCCAGGGAGCTCCCAAGGCCCAGAGGTGAAAGGGTGGGGCCGAGGTGGCAGGAGCGAGGGGTCCCTGACACTGGAAGGCGGTCTCAGAGGCTGAGCCCAGCCAGCCGGAACACCATGCGTCCTCCCAGGGCCTCCTCCGGCCGCTGTTCCCTCCTGGGCTGCTGGGCAGTCAGCTCCCCACCGCCCCCCTCTTCCCGGGCCTCCCCCAGCACCTGCCGGCCTCAGCTGCTGGACCGCAAGGTCTGCTCCAAGGGTGATGGGAACCCTGCCCTCCGCACATTAGAATGAAAATCTTCAGCCCTTTACCAGCAACTTCCAAGGTCTGGGACCACAGTAATTTCTGTCCTTGCGGAAGCTTGAACTTAACCCGCAGGCCAGGGGGCCAGGGCACAGGGGGACCTTCCCTGGTGGGCGTCCGGGACAGCACCCAGTGGCAAGGCCTCGGGCCCTCTGCTCCCTGCAGCTGACCCGTAACCCTCACCACGATCTCAGGACAGAACCTGACTTCTGTTAGAGGTGACCCACTGGTATTAATGTAGTCCTGCAGCCACAGAAGCAGTGAGTGTCTGTAAGAATCATCTAAACTTTGGGGTAAGATGGTGTCGCGTTTAATGGGCTACGAAGGTATTCCTGAACTTAGGGACTAGTGGTGGCTGTGAGGCCCTCCTGTCACCTGACCACAGACCGGCCAGCATGCAGCCAGTGTCCAAGCCGCAGCCTTCCAGCCAGGCCGGACCACGGGGAGGGAAGCCAGGGCCACAGAGAACCTGGGTCCCCGGAGCCCCAGGGAAACGTTACCTGGGTGGCGAGGAAGCAACCCCTCGGGAGGAAGCCCCCAGCAGGTCCCCCCACCCACCCCTAAAAGGCCCCTGAGCCCCTCTGAGGCCCTGCTGTGGCTACAGGAGTCCTCGCTTCACTCGCCTGGTCCCATGTCGGGCGGGAGGTCCTTGGGGGTGGAGGCCGGGGACTCCCCACCTGAAGACGCCTCCTCCTGCTTCACTGAGGACAAAGTGCCGGTGCTGGCCGGGGGCGCTGTGGGGGAGACAGACTCCCGTGAGGGCCCTCCCCGACCCCGGGCTCCTGCGGGGTGACACAGCCAGTTCCCGGCGGGCCTGGATCTGCTCCGGCTCCCGCCAGGAAGGGGGGGCGCCCATGCTCTGGTCAGAGCACTGCAGCCTCCCCCCTCCCAGAGGAGAGGGAAGAGCTGTGAAGGCCACGCCCCCCAGTGCCATCAGCTGGTCCCTTAGCATCTGAGTGTCACCCCGATGGGCCTCAGATGCCAAAAGGACAGAGGGTTTGGGGAGGCCCCTGGGGCCCAGTGCCTGGTCCGTGACAGGACAGGGATAATGGGAGGGTCCTACCTGGCCTTGCACAGTGGCTGGGAAAGAGGGACACAGGGAAGGGAGGGGTGTCACCTCCAAGCTCAGGGAGGCCACAGCCAGTGGGGGAGGGGCAGAGAAGTGACTGGGGAGAAGGACCCTGAGTCTGAAAACTCAGGCCAGCAGGAAGGAGGGGGCGCCGGAACCCAAGGGTGCAAAGTGCAGACTGAAGACAGAAAACACGCCTCTGAGTGATCCTCCGGACGCCAGGCTAGTGCCCTCTGAATTGCACCCCATTTCTGTGCGGGAGGGACAGGCGTCCCCTTTCACGGGAGCAGACAGAGGACACCGGGAAGGGCGACAGACACCACAGAGCCTCACCCAGGCCTTCCTTCAGAGAGACGGCCCCACTGAGGCACACACAGGCTGGCCCTGTGCTGGGCGGGGGCACACGCCTCCCCATAAATGCACCCACTGTCAGGAGCCCGGGTCCGCCCTCGTGCGCCCCTCCCCTCACTCCACACAGACCAGTGTGGCGGCTGCCAGCACGCCCGAGGAGCACGCACCTCTGCCGGGACCGTCCCCCATGCTGCAATGCCCTGTGCTCCTCTCTGGCCGTCTCAGCAGAGCGCCCTCTTCCCGGACGCCTGTTCCGCTCATCCCTGGCTGGCCCCAGCCGTCCCTCCCACCCCCCCTCCCCAGAACTGCTAGCCCCCTGGTCCTGCTGCTGGGATGCCGGCCACACTGCCGCCCGGCAGGCAGGCAGGCCTCACTCACCCGTGCTTGGTCCCGGCGGGGGCCCTCTCGCTCCTGAGCCTCTCTGGTCTTCGGGGGCCGGCCTTTCCCTGGGCCCCTCCGGGTCAGACCGTGGCTGGGCTGGGGACACGCTCTGGATACGGAGGGAGAGCAGGGACACACGAGTCAGCGGCACTGAGGAGACAGGGACGGCTCCCCGGGGAGCCGGCAGCCTCTGGGAGATGGCTCCCTGCTGTCCCTGGGACCTGGGACGACAGGTCGAGCACGGGGTGTGGTAATGAATGAATGTCACCGACCATCTTGTGACTACATCCTGGACTCGACTTCTCCACTAGCCACCGAACAGGTTACACGATAGGGCCGAGGGTCTGGCTTTTCCCGGACTCCTGGCTCAGAACATTGTGGCCCTGGCCCCCAATTCCAAGTCCCCCACTAGGGTGGCGTATGAGGGTCCCCTGGGGAGCACCCCCGAGACTCTCATCAGTAAATCTGGGCAGGCCTAGGAAGTTCGTATTTTCAAAAAGCTTCCTAGGGCAAAACAGACGAACAAATATTTCACAGAGTAAGAAATTAAAAGGGCCCATAAACAAATAAAAAGATATGCAAGCCCCGGCTGGTGTAGCTCAGTGGATTGAGTTTGGCTGTGAACCAAAGCATCGCAGGTTCGATTCCCAGCCAGGGCACATGCCTGAGTTGCAGGTCACAGCCCCCAGCAACTGAACATTGATGTTTCTCTTTCACTCTCTCTTTCTCCCTCCCTTCCCTCTCTAAAAATAAATAAATAAAATCTTAAAATATATATATATATATATATATATATATATATATGCAACCACACTCACAATAAGAGGTACCATTAAAACCACACTATTACCAAAGCCTCAGAGACACTCCAAGAACACTACAGACCGATATTCCTTGTGAACACTGAAATAAAAGCCTGCAACAAGATACTGTCAAACCAAAATCAGCAGCCTATTAAGAGGATTAAACACCTTGACCAAATGGAGTTTGTTCCTGGAATGCAAGGATGACTCAATGTATGAACTTAGATCAATGGATTACACTTTATTAACAGAATGAAGGGGAAAAAAAAAACACAAGATTATCTCAATTGATGCAGAAAAGGTATCTGACAAAATTAGACACCTTTACCTGATAGAAACACTCAACAAAGCAGGCACAGAAGAAAATGACCTCAGCACAATAAAATTTAGCCATGTATTAAAAACCCACAGTGAACACCACATTTAATGGTGGAAAACTGAAGGCTTTTCCTTGAAGACTAGGAACAAGGCAAGAATGTCCACTTTCCCCACCTCTATTCAACAACGTGGTGGAAGTTCTGGCCAGAGCAATTAGACAAGAAAAAGAAATAAAAGGCATCCACATTGGAAGGGGAGAAAATTATTTGTTCACAGGTGATATGATCATATATATAGAAAAGAATGAAAATCTACCAAAGACAGGACTAATAAATGAATCCAGCAAATTAGCAGGATAAGAAAAGTAAACACAGAAAGATCAGCTGCATTTTTATACAGTAACAATGACCAAAATTTTCTATTTAAAAAAAAAGCCCCCCATGAGATTCTGATATGAGATCAAGTTTGGAACCACAGTTCCACACAGACCTGCTGTGGGAATGAGGCCAGCCCCAGGCTCCCCTGGGCCATTTCCCCACAGGGAAGCCTGCACGTTCCAGGCCCCAGGGCCGCACATTATGCACGCGGGAGCAGAGGCGGATGGGAACCAGGAGGTGGCGCTAACGGGGCTGCTGCTGCTGCTACTAGCTGCACTGTTAGTAATGAGTCCCCACCTGCTATAAAACGCTCGGCTTTACAAAGCCTGCCCTCGCATGCAGTCCTCACCACCACCAGGCTGTGCACCTGCTTACACAGAGGCGGAAACCTTAGGGCCCTGAAACCCGGTGCCCACCCCTGACCGGCCGGCCCGGGCTAGGGTGTGCCCCACCTCAGGTCACCGGCCTGTGCTCCCTTCCTGGCCTCACAGCTCGCCTGGGAAGCCCGGGAGGACAGGCACACGGCTCCGTTTGCCCCGCCCATCTCGCTCCCACTCACCAGTGCCGGGCCTCTCCGGGCGAGCTGCCTCTCTCTCTTGCCCCTCGTCCTGACCCCACAGGCCTTCAGGACAAGGCTCCTCTCCCCTCTCCATCCTGGCGAGGATGTCCGGTTTGGAGATGGCGTAATCTGTGTACAGAATGGAGAGAGGGAGCTGGGTCAGGATGGGCCCCTGCCGCCCGGACCACCACTGAGACGCAGAGACCCTAGAGGAGCAGAAGCCGAAGCAAAGACACAGACAGCAGGAGGCCAACGTGTGCACAGAGGCCCGGACGCCACTGCGGGGCCTCACCCAGGGAGACCAGCATCTCGTAGTTGCCCCTCATCACGTGCTTGTACAGCTCCTTCTGCCACTCGTCCAGCCTGCTCCACTCCAGCTCGGAAAAGTACACGGCCACATCGTCAAAGGTCACGGGCACCTGGAACCACAGGCATCACGCACAATCACCCACACTGACCACACTGACAGGCACGGCCCCTCGGGCCGTCCCACCCCAGGTGCCCCGGGTTACCTTGGGGACCTCCCCCTTGCTGCCCGGGGGCAGCCGCAGCACCCAGAAGTTCCTGTTCCTCAGCAGGTTCTCCATGTTCTCCAGGCGCCTCTGCAGCAGCCCGTAGTCCTGCAGCAGCGTGCCCAGCACGGCCCACTTGCCCTCCAGCTGGCTCCCCAGCTCTGAGGACGTCTTCTCGAAGTCGGCCAGCTTCCTCTCGGCCGTCCCCGCCCGCCCCTCCAGAGCCAGCAGGCGGGCCAGACAGGAGTCCACTTTCTTCTCCACGGCCTGGACGGCGGCCACCACGGTCCACAGCGTGATCTCCGTGGAGTAGAGGTACGAGTTCTTCTCTGCGGCCGGCCAGGGCGAGGGAGGAGGCGTGGAAGGCCTTCCGTCCCCTGCGTGCTTGTCCCTCTCTGGGGCCTGTCCGCAAGAAGAGAAAGGACAAACGTTATCGGAATCACACAGTCGGAACGTCTACCTCACAAAGAAACCCGAGGGCCAGTCAGGCAGCTGTGTCGGGGATGGGGACATCGGTTAGAAGTCCAGCCTCAGGGACAGGAGACACTGGCTGGTGGGAAACAGAAGGAAAACCACGGCCAGAGAGAGAAGTATGTGCGCTCCCAGACAGGTGACTCCCCACCTGAGCCTGAGTCTCCTCCGAAAGGGAAAGGACAGGCTTTGCATGAGGCTCAGGGAACATGAACTCCGCCTTCAGCCAGCCTGGGTCCCACCCGCAATTCCGCCCCTCGCCTGCTGGCCAACTGTGGGCAAGGTTTCTCAGACATCTTTCAGCGTCCCCTCCGCATCTAGAAAGTGGAGCTAGCAACAGTGTCTACCGGACACAGCCATGAGAATGAATTAGTAACACCGTTCAGTAAAAAGCACTCAGCACAGTGTCTACTGGCGCGTCCAACCTCTTGGGGTCCCCGGGCCACACTGGAAGAAGCACGTTGTCTTCGGCCACACATTAACTACACTGCGACACGCGATCACAAAACAAACCTCATCGTGTTTTAAGTGAGTTTACGATTTTGCGTTGGGCTTCATGCACAGCCACCCTGGGCTGCATGAGGCTTGAGGGCCGCCGGTTGGACACCTTGGTCCAGCCCGTGTTTCTCAGTGAACATGAGCCTGTACTGACCCAGCTGAGGCGCTGGTGATGAGCATGTGGAGGCTGGGACGGTTCTGGCTCGGGGACGCGGCAGGAGCAGGGCAGACGGCAGCGCCTCGCTCATGTGGCGCCTTGGACAAGGGCTTCGGAAGCGCCTCTCAGCTCGCCGCGGTGCCTGATGACAAACGTCCCAGGACACGTGCAAGGGTGTCCGTCCCAGCTCATCTCGCTGAAAGCCTCGCTGGAGTGACAAACCGACTTCTTGGCCCTCCGTCCCCTTTTCTCCTCTTCTACCACCATGGCCTCGTCCAAGCCCCTTCAATGGTCGCCTGGGCGGCTGTGATCCTGCCCAGCTACTTCCCCACTTCCTCCCCGCCCACATCATGCTCTTCTCAGCTCCCCAGCACGCCCAGAATAAAACCTGAACCTTTTCTCGGGCTGCGGCCTATCTCCCTGAGGCAGTCTCCTCCCAGACACTGACCGCTCTCCAGCCACCCTGGCCTCCTCAGGCTCCTCAGACCCGCCCAGCTCCCCGCCACCGCTGCACGGGCTCCCTCTCCCGCAAACCCCCAGCACAGACACTGCCTCACAAGGGCCTTCGAATGTCAGTCAGGGCCCTGTCAGTCCCTACCTCCGCAGCCCGGATAACCCGTGACAACTCTGCGTGCCTGCCTGGGCTTCGGTTCCCCCATGAGGACATAAGCGCCACCTGTAGGGTGCAGGTGCTGGTCACCGCAGTGTCCCCAGTGTCCAGGAGGGCCTTGCTCACAGCAGATGCCCAATCAATGCCCGCCAAATGAACGATGACGAAACAATTCAACGACACACTCATGAACAACTAACTGGACACCTGTCGGCCTGAAGGCACAGCGGGGATGCAGGAAAGGGGCAGGGTTCTTCCCTCCTTCTCCAGGAGAAAACTTCTGTATAGAAACAGTCATAACAAACGAGGGTGGTGCCCACAGGCTAACAAGAGTTGAGGGAAAATCAGTCCCATTGGGGAGCTTTCCTCGGAATGTTGGGGGATGCAAGTGGACGGAGGGAAAGAAGCAGATTGGAGAGGGACAGTCAGAAAGACCGCTGGGGTCCTGGGCCAGGTGGGAGCTGAAGACGTCACCTGTACAGCTAGAGACAGGCTCGCCCCAGCGGGCAGGGCCATAAGCCTGGAGAACTGCCACCCCATGTGTCCGTCCGCCCCCCCCCCGCCCCGCCCCTCAGACCTAAGGGAAAGGGCTGGGGCATCTGGAAAAACCAAGGTTCTGACAACTCTACACCATTGGCACGCGATGAGAACAGCAGATAACCATTTCTGGAGCCAAACGGCAGAAGGGTCACTTTCTCTGATTTGTGCATACAGAACATTATCAGCCAATGTTCTAAAATGTGCTAAAGTAATCTCAAACTGTCCCCCCCCCCCCTCAAGACACACCTCCCATCCCTCTTGTAAACAGCCTTCACTCAATAGCACTGTCCTAGGTGACAAGCAGAACACTGGGTACCGTAAAGGGGGTGCAATTCCAAAGCCTCGGCCTGGCCTCGACCCCCTCCCCGCCCTCCCCGCCCGCCTCGGGGCGCAAGGCCTCCAGTGAGACAATGGGCGGGGAGCCGGCCCCCGCGTTCAAACGCGCGGCCTGTCACCTAAAGTGTTACTGGAACGCGGGCTGGTCCCCGACGCCTGGGCCGCCCGCCGGGCCTGGCGTTTGGGCCGCCCGGTCGCTCGGCCGGAAAGCGGCGCGGACGCGGACGCGGACGCGGACGAGGGTGGCCCGGCGGGGCGCTTACCCGGTCGGGCGCCGCCTCGGCCATGGCTGCTGGAGTCCCTCTCTCGGCCGCTCCGCTCGGGCGGTTGTCAGGCCTGGCGGGCGCGCGGGCGGAGGCGGAGCGGAGCGGAGCCGCCCAGCCTCGGAGCCCCTGCCCCGCGGCCGCGAGCTGCGTCCGAGCCACGTGCCGCGCCGGCCCTTTAAACAAGAGCTGCGCTCGCGGCCCGGCCCCAGGCCGCGCACAGCGCCCCCTGCAGCCCGAAGGACCGCACGCGCGCGGCCCGCGGCCCTGCGTCCCTGCGTCCCCGCGGCCGCGGGGGCCACCCGGGGCGCGGCGTGGGTGTTGGCCGCCCGCCCCGCCTGGGCCGCGGGAGTCGGCGCCGTCGGGCGGGCGCGTATCCTCCGCAGGATGGCGGGACGGCGGGCCCCGCGCCCGGGAATGGGGCCCCGCGCTGATGGAGGGACCGCGCAGACTTTCCCACACTTTGGGAGCCCCCCTCGCCCCACGGCGGCGGGGGAAGAGCGCAGTCTTCGCCCCCAACCTCAAGGGCGTGGGGTCTCCGTCCTAAGGCCTCTGCTGCACCCAAAGGTGATAGGGGACTTAAGAGTTGGAAAATTTTAAGTAATAGCTAATAAGCTTAGTAATCAACGGACGTAAAAACTTTGTTCCAGCGACTGAAGGTGTGACCCGCCCTGACTCCAGGAGACCTTGGGCAGTCCCACCTTTGTGCCCCAGGAGGACTGGCAACAGTTCAACATGACATCTGAGCCATTGTGCCCCAGCGGGAGGTGACCACCGCCCAGGACGCAGCTTAAGGCCACCGCCCAGGGCAAGAATGCTGAAGTTGGGGTTTTTTAAGTCCAATTAACTTTTCTCTGAATTCCAAACCCCTTACCTAAACTTCGTTCTCCTTATAAAAAGGGCGTTTTAAAATGGAATTTAAGACGGTCTGTTAGGGTATGAACCCTCTGTCTTCTCAGATTGCCGGCCATCTGAATAAAACGCCCATAAAGATTCAATCCCTGTCTCTGCTTTTTGGGTCTGGTAGTGACAGGCAGCCTGGATGCCAGTGTCTTTTCTGGTTTCAAAGGGACAGCTCGATGTCCAGGAAAAAACATGGGGTGTGGATAAAGGTTTGTTTTTTAAAAAAGATTTTATTTATTTATTTTTAGAGAGGGAAGGGAATCAATGTGCGGTTGCTGGGGGTCATGGCCTGCAACCCAGGCATGTACCCTGACTGGGAATCAAACCTGCGGTGCTTTGGTTTGCAGCCCGAGCTCAATCCACTGAGCTATGCCAGCCAGGCCTGAGTAAAGGTTTTTAAAACTTTTTTTTTTCAGTTTTCCATAATAAGTAGAAAGACCCCAGGAAACATTAAATTCATCAAAAACAAACAAACAACAACAAACAGAAGAAATCCTCCCTCTCTCCCCAAAAATGCTTTGCGAATCCCGAGTCTCCTCCCAGTACCCTGCAGCCTACCTCCCAGCAGAACCCCAGAAGTCCTGCGAGCCACACTGTGGACCAAAAGAGGGGGGGCACAGGCTAGACCTGACAAGCTCTGGGGAGGTCTGCCCCTGAGCCCCACGAACTCAGAGACCTAAAGTAACCACAGTAGGGTGGTCTGAAATGAAAACTTTGTAACGCCTCTATCTCCCCTGACAAAGGACATTCTTCACCTTAACTGATCGTCTATTGTCCTTTTGTATCTAAGATAACATACCTCTGGAATGGCAGGGTGATATCCTTTTATTCTGCACCCCTCCCTGTACCGGAGACCACACAGCCCCTCATTGTATTGTTATCATGTTAATTGTTGACTGTCTGTCTATTCATTTTACTTTGTATTGGATCCCAGAGGTTTTCCCTACTTAGCTTTCTCCCACTTATGCGGATTTCCCGAAAGCCCTCCCGCCTCCTCTGATTATAACATAAAGTGAGATGCAGAACTGCCAGTCTCTGGAGCATTTCTCAGTTGGTTGAGACTTTGCTTCCAGACGATTGTTGTCAGCTTGGTTCAGATAAACTCATACAAATTCTCTACAGGTTCACACATTTTCCTACATCGACAACATCCACTCTTCCCTCGCACAGCAGCCGCCACCCGGGATGCTCGCAGCTCTGCTCCGGGATGGGCTTGCAGCAGGAGCAAATCCAGGTCCTGGGGCATTCTGGATAAACTGAAACCGGAAAAGACTCTGGGAGTCCGGGCTGCCTGTCACTACTAAACCCAATAAGCAGAGACAGGGATTGAATCTTTATGGGTGCTTTATTCAGGTGGCCGGCCATGTGAGAGGATGGCTGGTTCATACCCTAACAGACCATCTTAAATTCCATTTTAAAACTGCTCTTTTTATAAGGAGAACGAAGTTTAGGTAAGGGGTTTGGAATTCAGGGAAAAGTTAATTGGACTTAAAAAAAAAAAACAAAAAAATGAAACAACTTCAGCATTCTCGCCCTGGGCGGTGGCCCTAAGCTGTGTCCTGGGTGGTGGTCACCTCCCCCTGGGGCACAATGGCTCAGATGTCACCTTGAATTGCTGGGAGTCCTCCTGCAGAACAAAGGTGGGACTGCCCAAGGTCTCTTGGAGTCAGGGTGGGTCACACCTTCAGTTCCTGGAGCAATAGCTTTTACCTGCACTGATTACTAAGCTTATTAGCTATTAAACTAAAAGTTGTAAACTCTAAGTCCCCTATCAAAATCTAGGACCCATCGTTCCTCATTTGTAAAGAGCCTTACTGTAGAACACTAATCACTGAATATAACTTGAAGTGTGCCTTACCCAGTGTAAACTTTATTTTCCCTGTTTTCTGCACTACCCATTCACCTTAGAGTCTTTGTCCAGCAAGCCCGCAAGCTCTTCTGTTTGCATTGCGTGTGAATTCTTACTTTCTAAGATCACACCTTACCAGCATTTTATAATCCTTGAAATATGTGGTCTGACCGATTCCTGATGAGCTCCTAGTGTCAACCACAATTAATTTTAGCCTGTAATAATGAGTAAAAAAAAAAAAAAAGGCAGTTATTTGAGCCAAAAGGAGCAGCCGCCCTGGAGACACGTTCGAAGGGGGCAACCCAAACTGGGTCCCACCAAGACAGAGGGAAGGTCATTTTCCTTGGTGAACGTTCCCGCCCAGGCTCTCAGCTGGGTCCTTTCCAGGCGAGACATCCCTCGTGCAATTCTGATAGGGAGGGTCTCAGTCCGTTAACAGAAGGTGATTCCAGGGTTTCCCTGCAGGGGGCGACGCAGCGCAGACAAGCAGGGGGAGAGCGCGGGACACTCAGCGTCCAGCCCGGGGTTTCCCTGGTACATAGCGTTTTGGAGGAGCCGCGTCAGCACACGGCCGCTAGGCTCGTATTATGTATGAGAGCTGGGCCTTCAGCCTGACCAGGAAGCCATCTCCGCAGATAAATTCTGTCTCGGGTTCGCAGCAAATGTATCTTCCTTCTCAGGGCCCACAGTAGGGGTCCTCTTAGCGCCTTCAGTGCTCATTTGCTGATTGTTGGGCTGCGTGCGTTACTTCAACAAGGGATTTCTCAAGGAACAATGCCTTATATTGATTTGGTCCCGTGTTCCCTTGAAGTAGCACTTCCTAACCCTGCCCCAAATGTCAGAGGTGCACTTAGAGGGAGTATCCGTTTTCCAGCTGGACCCGCCCAGGTGGGTAAAGCTGAGGAGGGAAAGTATTAGCAGAGGCTGAAGCCGTACCGGGTCAGGGCCTTTGTTTTTTTAAGATTGTATTTATTTATTTTAGAGAGAGGGATAGGGAGGGAGAGAGGGAGAGGAACATCAATGTGTGAGAGATACATTAGTCGGTTGTTTCTCATACACACCCCAACTGAGGACTGAACCTGCAACCCAGGCACGTGCTCTGACCAGGAATCGAACCGGCAACTTTTCACTTTGCAGGATGCCGCCCAACAAACTGAGCCACACTGGGTCAGGGTTCTTCTTGGCTCTTGCTGGTCTCACTCAAGAACCTTCTAACATCCCTCCACCCCCAAACAAGAAAAAAGCCTGACAGAACACTTATTAGGTTAATATTCCCAAATCACAGCTATAATCAGGCCATGTTTTTGCTCAAAACTCTCAGCTCCCCATTACTAACTCAATGAAATCCATACCCCTTAGCCTGACCTCAACCTCTTTCCAACCACGTCCCTCAGGCCCCCCTTCTCACACCTACCCTCTAAAGGCGTGTCCAACCGTGTGACACCTCTGGGCCACACTGGAAGAAGAGTTGTCTTGGGCCATATGTTAAATACACACACACACACAAACAAAAACTGATGAACAAAAAAAGGGGTTTTAAATAAATGTACAGTTTTGTGTTGGGCCGCATTCATAGCTATTCTGGGCTGCACACAGCTCACGGGCCGCAGGTGGGACACCCCCATGGACAAATTAAATGAACTGGCATTTATCTGTACACACCCACAGTGTCTCCTATTTGGGCCATGTTGCTCCATTTAGAATGTCCTCTTCCCACCTTCGGAGGGCCGGTTCAAAAATCACCTCCCATCACGCCTTCCCCAACGCCCCAGAAGTACATGTAATTGTTCTCTGAATTTTTAGGCCTTTAGCCTCACTTAGGGCATATAATGTTCTACTTTGTATTAGATTCCCCTGACAGCCCGGAAACCCATCAGCAGAACCTCTGATTTCCCCTTGTTTTTTTAAATTGTGCTTAATATTTTTTTAAAGATTTTATTTATTTATTTTTAGAGAGGGAAGGGAGGGAGAGTGAGAAACATTAATGTGCAGTTGCTGGGGGCAGTGGCCGGCAACCCAGGTATGTGGCCTGACTGGGAATCAAACCTGCGATGCTTTGGTTCGCAGCCCGAGCTCAATCCACTGAGCTACACCAGCCAGGGCTTGATTTCCCCTTGTTTGGCCACTCGTACCAGTGAGTGAACAGCCTGGCAGGCAGACGGAATATGGGGCTGGTCCAGGAAAGGGCTGTGCGAATGTGCAGCACGGGGAGAAATGGGTTTTGGCAGAACTTCACTAGGACAAGCGCTTTGTACCCTGGCATATCCCTAAGCATTTAAAACAGCGCCTGGAAAATAGGTGCTCTGTAGATATAGTTGTTGAATTAAAAAAAAAAATGCAGGAAGCTTTCACAGAAGGAGGTTAGAAATTCAACAGTGAAAAGAGAAACAGAATTTGGTTCACAGGGGAAGGTCCTTCCTGGGAGGGGATGCAGGCGCTGAATGTGGAGATGAGGAAGTACTGTGGTGCGTGAACAAGTCCCATGTGGGGACCACTTAGGTGGTTTAGACGAGAGTGGAAGCTGGCGGAACTCAGAGGAGGTTAGGTTGTCGGAGTCGTGGGTTCTACACTAGAAAGCTGACCCTTGAGCGGGGCTGGCAGGATGCACCGCGAGGCTTTGGGGAAAGCCCTCATCCCATTTGTGTTCTGGGCAGGAACTCCGGGAGCAAAGGGAGCGAGGAGAGGGAGGAGGCCAGTGAGGCCCAGTAGTTCAGGGGGTGACGAGGAGGACCCCCCCCGCCCCCGTTAGAGCGGGAGAAAGGAGATAGGCCAGAGGAGCCCCTAATGCTCCGCATTCATCCTGCCCTGGGTGTTGACTTGACTCTTGCCGATTTGATCAGCCTTGGCTTTCAGACAGTCCCGTTTCCCGTTTCCTTCCCAGCACCTGGCCGGGCAGGCTTCCCAGGAAGGGGTAGAAGGGGCAAGGGGCTGATTGTCTGTGTCACCCAAGGACGGCGCCTGGGTGTGCAGAGATGACCCTGGGGCTCTCGTGAAAGTGCGGATTCCGACGTGGCGGCTCTGAGCCTGCATTTCCTCCCACTGGGCTCCCAGGGGCTGCCGCCGCACCAGACGCCACACACGCTGTGGGTAACGAGGTCTTCAAATCCAACCTGGACACCAGGGACTTCACTGTGGGCTGCAGCGCCCAGACCACGGACTGGAAGGTCACTGGTGCACTTCCCGGTCAGGGCACACGCCTAGGTTGCAGGCCAGGTACCCGGTTGGGAGCCTGGGTGACGGCAGCCGATGGATGTTTCTCTCCTCTCTACCCCCCTCCCTTTCCCCTCTCTCTGAATATAAATAAGTAAAATTAAAAAATATATATTTATTTATTTTTACCTGGCTGGCGTAGCTCAGTGGATTGAGCTCGGGCTGGGAACCAAAGTGTCCAGGTTCGATTCCCAGTCAGGGCACATGCCTGGGTTGCAGGCCATAACCCCCAGCAACCGCACATTGATGTTTCTCTCTCTCTTTCTCTCTCTCTCTCCCTCCCTTCCCTCTCTAAAAATAAATAAATAAAATCTTAAAAAAAAAAAGATTTCTCCTGAAAAAAATATTTATTTTTAGAGAGAGGGGGAGGTAGGGAGAGAGGGAAACATCAATGTGAGAGAGAAACATCCATTGGTTGCCACCTTTGGCACCCCAACTGAGGACCAAACTCAAAACCTGGGCACGTGCCTGACTGGGAATCGAACCTGCGACCTTTCACTTTGTTCGCAGGATGACACCCAACCAACCGCGCCACACCGGCCAGGGCGTATCTGTTTCTTTGTTCCTTTCATCCCCATATCCCACTCACTCCTCCCACGGGTGACTGCAATGCCTTTAATGTGTCACTTGTCGTCTCTGTTTTGTGGACATAAATGGTTTTGTCGTGGATCTCATTCAATTTCTCACATCCCCGCCCAGCACCGCAGGTTTAAGGTCGGCGCACGCGACCGCGCATCCACAGCGCAGCACTCAAGCCAGTACCCCCAACTGCTCCCCAGTACCCCCTGGGGCCCTGGCCTCTCCCCCTGTGCCTCCCAACAGCCGACACCCGGACTGTCTGCAGCCCTGGACCCGCGCGCACAGGGTCCCCAATGCGCCCCCTTCTGGTCTGCTTGGGGTTCGGGCGAGGCCTCCGTGGCCCCTCCAGGTCAGAGGCCGCCTCTTCCTTGCTGCCGCACAGTTCTTGACACCGGGGAAAAAAACTGACACGAGCGCTTTTCCTTTGCCAGTAGCAACTTTTATTCTAAGCAACTGCCATCGAAGGGGACACTCACCCAGGAGCCGGGAGCCCACCCCGGACAGCAGCGCGGCGGGCACCCGGCACCCCCGGCAGGCGGGCAGCCCTGCGCTTCCCCGCATCGGCTCCACAGCGGTCAGTCCTGGAACTAATCTGGAAAAGCGTGTCACCCCAACGACCTCCAGGAGCGAACTCAAATAACCACTATGCAAGCGGAACAACCTTCAGTAACAGGGGAGTCGTGTACCCTGTGCGGCCGGGAACCCGGCAGGGGCCGGATGGAAGAGCCGGGAGCCGAGGCGAGAACCCCCAGCTCCCGGGAGGAAGCGGCTCCGTGTGCGCCGCTCCAAACCAGGCTCTTCGTTCTCAGAGGGGCGCTCTGGGGTCCAGCCCTACTGCTCTCTCCCTCTCGGTCCTTTTGATTCAGTGAGCCCCCTCTGAGAGTGCTGAGACCCCCCACCACCTGGAGCCGCGCCACGCCCCCTGACCCCTGGCCTGAGTGGGGGGGTGGGGGTTCTAAAACAGTCCCAGAAACAGTTCCCCCCTGGATGGCAGGCCAGAAGCCGTGTGAGAAACAACCTCTCTACAGCTCTGGAAACTTAAAAAACAAGTGTTGGGCTGTATGTTACTTTTTTAAATCAACTAAAATCTAATTCCAGAAAGGTTCTCCAGAGCAGGGTGAGCGCTCATTTAAATTATCTTTCTACTTGTTGTTAATAAGGAGACTACAGAAGGGGAAACAGGGCTGTGCTTCCTGGAGCTCTTCAGCAAGCCCCGCCCCGCCTCCGGCCAGGCCCCGCCCCCCGCTCAGGCCCCGCCCCGCGGGAAGACCTGGAACGCTGGGCCGGGCCCTCCACCGACCCCACACCACGAGCATCAACGGTGTGGATGGGAAACCCAAAGACACGGCAAGCTCAGCAGCAGGGCAGACAGCTGGGCAGGCCTGGCCCCGCCCCGCTCCACACAGTTCGGGGGCTCGCTCGGCCCACTGCTCGGCCAAGGTTAGGCAAATCAAAGCGACTCCTCCCTGGAAGAAGCCAGTCCCTGACTCTGCACAGTGTCTCTTCGGGAGACCAATGCCAGCCCCCTCGGCCCCCCCGGAACAGGCGAGGGGCTGGCACCCTTAAAGCAGGCCATTGGGCCTTCCGGGCTCCAGAGCCAGCCCACCGCGCTCACGCTGGTGGATCTTCTGGTGCTGCAGCAGGTGCTGCTTCTGCACAAAGCTCCTCTCGCACTCAGGGCAGGTGTAGGGCCGCTCGCCCGTGTGGATGCGCTGGTGCCGCACCAGATCCGACGGGTGGCTGAAGCTCTTGCCGCAGTAGCCGCAGATGAGGGAGCTCCGGCTTTTCCTCCAGGGGATGTGGCCCGGCAGAGCGACCAGGCTGTTGGGCGAGAACCTCTCCTGGACGCGCTGGCCGCCACTGGGCCCCTCCTGCAGGTGGCAGCGCTGGTGGGTCACCAGGCTCACCCTGCAGCTGAAGCTCCTCATGCAAATGTCACACTGATGCTGCCTCGTCCTCTTGGACTGGGGCTTCAGCCGCGGCCTGGGCCTGAGGCTCTCCTCCGGCTCCGGCTCGGGCTCTGGCGCCGGGGGAGGCTCCCACCCCGAGTGGGTCCGCAGATAGGTGGCCAGCTGCTGCTCGCAGCGGTAGCTGAGCTCGCACTCAGGACACTCGAAGGGGCCCGGAAGGTCCCTCTGCAGCTTCAGGCCCTGCCCGCACTCCTGGCCCAGCTGCACCGGCCTGCTGGGCTTCTGCCTTGGGGGGCAGCCCAGAGTTCTGTCACCGCCAGGGCCTCTGCTGCCGTCCGCGGGCTCCTCGAGGTTCGTGTCCCTGGGGTCCGCTTCCAAGAGGACAGAGGCGCCCTGGCCGTTCCAGAGCTCAGTCGGCACCTGGGCTCAGGAAGGCCTGCTCCTCCGTCACGCCCGGGAACTCGCCGGGGAGGTCCTCCGCCCGCTCCTGTCTCTGCGGGGACTCTATCTCCTGCTTGATCATAACGCCTCCGGCTGCCGAGACAGAGAACCAACGAGAAAGGATCACATTCTAAGAACCTCCGAGCCAGGCGCACGTCTGTGAATTCCAGAAGGGCTCACATCAAAGGACCAAGGGAATCGGAACAATTTGGAGAATGAAGAGACTGGCTGGCATCCCAAACCCGGGAAGTGGAACCTTTACTCAGGTAGAGACATGTTGATCGGTGAATCTGAATACATTGTTCTTTTTTTTTTAAGATTTTATTTATTCAGCCCTGGCTGGCGTAGCTCAGTGGATTGAGCATGGACTGCAAACCAAAGTGTCGCAGGTTCGATTCCCAGTCAGGGCACATGCCTGGGTTGCAGGCCATGACCCCCAGCAACCACACATTGATGTTTCTCTCTCTCTCTCTCTCTCTCTCCCCCCTTCCTTCTCTCTCTAAAAATAAATAAATAAAATCTTAAAATATATATATATAAAGAGATTTTATTTATTCATATTTAGAGAGAAGGGAGGGAGAGGAACATCGATGTGTCGATGTATGTGAGAGATATATCACACGCCCCCTAATTGGGACCTGGCCCAAAATCCAGACAAGTGCCCTGACTGGGAATCGAACCAGTGACCTTTCGGTTTGCAGGCTAGTGCTCAATCCACTGAGCCACACCAGCCAGGGCAGAATATATTATTCTTATAGAACAATGTTATAAATGATAGTTCTCCAAGCTTGTCCACCAATTTGTATTTAATCTCTGAAAAATGGCTCAATATACTGAAAAACTACACTAATTTAGGGAGTTTTAAATAATAAATAGGAAAGATGAAAAAAAAACACTAAATCTACAGCTTAAAAATTCATGCATCCAACCCTTGTCCTCTCAACCCAGCTTACAAATGCTTTTCCTGTCTCTCGCCCGGCCGGCTTCACCCCCGAGGCCGACCGGCCCTGTTCTGAGCGCTCTGTGGGTTGGGACTGGTCTGTTACGCCCGCTCCTCTGCGGGCACGAGGAGGTCCGACATGGTCGTGAACCTCAAGGGTCCCACGCAGCGGTGAGGAGTTAGGGACACCCACGGGACAGCTGAATGCGAATGGCCATTCGCATTCAGAGACGAGCCTGGAACAAGCCACCGCCCCAGGAGGTTCCTGGTAATCGGTGCTCGGCAGAGCTCAGCAGCTCAGGGAGAGCTCAAGATGGGCCGCAGGCAGCGGGATGGGGAGCAGAACATTCTGGAGCCGCTCACCTGGGTGGACGCCACCGAGGCCCTCCTCCTCCAAGTCACCCAGCATCTCCGTGCCCAGCTCCGCTTCTCCTTCCGGCTGGCCAAGGACCTCTGGGTCGGAAACGGCACAGTGTGAGCCCAGGGGAGTAAAACTGCACGCCGCACCGGTCATTTGCCCATGAACGAGGTGACCAGGTGTCAAGGAGTCAATATTAAAACTTTGTAAGGTTCAAAGCACTGTTCTTGTCACCTCCCCTGGCGGTCTGGGGCAGTCAGGAAATTACAGCTGATGCACTCGGCTACCAGCCCCTCGGGGCTCCTCCTGCATCAGCCACCTGTGGCTCCGGGCGCTGGAACCCACCCCTCACCTCCCCAACACCACCGTGCCCTCACGCGTCCATGGCCTCACGTGCTGTTTCCTCTCGGGGTCTGGTTTCACCTGCGCCACAGCACTGAGGCTCAGGCAGGCCCTGACCCTGCCCGTCCCAGCCAGGGCGGCAGCTGCCGGCAGAACGCATGACCCAGCCGAGGTCACTGTGAGTGCTCTGACCCACTCGCTACTTTCCTCCCTCCTCCACTCTGCTCCCGTGGCCTTCCTGACAAGCCTCCACGGGCCTGGGCTGTCAGATTCTGTCTACCAGACAAAATGCGCGTACAATGTGAGGGCTGGCACGCTACACACCTTCCTTCCAGCAGAAGGAAGGCCTGCGTGAGTGTGGTCGGTAGGGTAGTAACACCCGTGTGATACCTTAGGGTTTGAATCCGATCGCTTCACCTAAAACGCCACGTGGTGTGCTTGAGTGTGACCGTGTTATGTGACAGAATGACATGCTATGATTTTGTAATAAAAACAGACCTTATCCGTCGTGCCGGACCCTGTATATGAAGCAGGCTCCCAATCGACACAAACGTAGACCCTGAGACAGACTGGCTGGGACTCCAGCCCAGGGCCGAGGGCAATTTTTGATTAGGGTGTGCCGCCTCTCTCATCCCAGGCAACAAAGGATTTCTTAACAAAGAGTCTTAAATATTAAAAACTGCACGAGGAACTGTACTGTAGATAAGATGGGACAATGGCATCTTCTGTGCTGGTAGATATTATCTCTGACCACGGAGAAGCAGCAACACCCTTACACACGGGGGACCCGGAGACGCCCACTTCTCAACCCCTCCCGGGCAGGGACTGCGGGGCCTCGGCGAGAATTCCAGGGAGGGAACGGCCACTTACTCAGAGAGACCAGCGTCTCGTAGTTGCTCATCATCACGTTTCGGTACAGCTCCTTCTGCCAGTCCTCCAGGTTCTCCCACTCCTGCTCCGAGAAACAGACGCCGTCACTGTCCAGGGACCGGGACACCTGAAACCGCAGGGGCCACACAGTGAGTGCCCCCGTCTCCGCCAGGCGGGAAGGGCCGGCAACTGACTGAGAGCTGAGTAAAGGGACTACCTTGGGGGCCTCGGCCGCGCTGCCCGGGGGCAGCCGCAGCACCCAGAGGTTCCTGTTCCTCAGCAGGTTCTCCATGTTCTCCAGGCGCCTCTGCAGCAGCCCGTACTCCTGCAGCAGCGTGCCCAGCACGGCCCACTTGCCCTCCAGCTGGTTCCCGAACTCCAAGGTCATCTTCTCGAAGTCGGCCAGCTTCCTCTCGACCGTCTCCATGCGCCTCTCCAGGCTCTGGAGCTGGGCGGCCTGGGCCTCCATCTTCTTCTCCACGGCCTGGATGGCGGCCACCACGGCCTGCAGCGGGAGCTCCTGCAGCGGGAGCTCCGTGGGCTGCGCGTGGGAGCTGTCCTCCGGCGGCGCCGGCGGGGGTGGCGGGGAGGAGGCCAGGGGGGTGGCACGGCGCTTCCTCCTGTGCTGAAGAAGCGGACACAGGGACGTCAGCCAGCCCCTGGCTGCCCACGTCAGGTGACGGACGCCACGCCCAGAGGGCCCAGAGGCACTCAGACCTGGTACCGAGCTTCCACGTTTTCAAGACCTGCACCCTTGGTGTGTGTCAGGATGATGCTCTCCAACCCACTGAGCACCTGGCCAGGGCAGGGTTCATTTTTTTTAATCCAATTTCTTTCTGTTTCATACTTTGCACTATTTGTGATATTTTGCCTCGGTAAGGGACCTAATTCACAACTCCTCTTGACTCCACACTGCTGTCCGACTGCATGGGCGGGCACGGCCCCCTCACTGGCAACCTCACAGCAGCCCCTGACGGTAAAGGTCCCTCAGCAGGACCCGCAAGCCCCCACTCACTCAGCTTTGCCCACCCACCCCAGCAGCTAATGTAATATGCAAATGTAATATGCAAATGCCACCCACTAAACCCTTCACAGGCACTGGCTGAAACGACCTGGCTAAGTCCTCCGACACTCTCCTTACACTGCTCCTTTCTGCAGTCTCTTCCCTGATGGCAGGAAGCTCACTGTGGCGGATGCTCAAAGGGACTAAAACCAGCCCCTGGGAAGTCTCCCTGCAGCTGTCCTCTCAGTCCCCCCGCCCCCACTGCCTGTCACCCCTCAGTCCCGACCCCCAAGGTGCCCCTCCTTCCTTGTGGCTGCTTCTCCCACTGGGAGACCAAGCCCCCGAGGAGGTAAGGGTTTGCTGGCCACCCGGCTTCCCTCCGGAGAGCCGCCTGTTCAAGTCCTACCCCTTCACCCTTCGGGTTATCCCGAGTTTCCTTCCTGCCTCCCAGAACTCGGCTGTGAATTCTGGACACTAATCTTTGTCAGTTATATTCTCGTACGTGGCAGATATCTTCTCTCTCTTTTTTTTAAAAAGATTTTGTTTATTTATTTTTAGAGATGGAAGGGAGGGAGGAAGGGAGAGAGAGAGAGAGAGAGAGAGAGAGAAACATCAATGTGCGGTTGCTGGGGGTTCTGGCCTGCAACCCAGGAATGTACCCTGGCTGGGAATCGAACCTGGGACACTTTGGTTCCCAGCCCGCGCTCAATCCACTGAGCTACGCCAGCCAGGGCTTTTTTTTTTTTACTCTTTTTAGTATCACTCGATAAAGTCCTTAACTTTAATGGAATTAAGTTTTATCAGTATTAATACTTTTAGGGTTTGAATTTTTATGTCAGGTGTTAAAAAAATAATCTACAACCCACAATAGTCTTCCAAATACTCTATAGCACGGGTGGCAAACACAAGGCCCACGGCCCGAACCCGGCCCTCCACCTTGTTTTACCCGGCGGCAGCGCCGAGCTCCTTGCCCCTGGGTAAGGGGTAGTTACATGTACACAGACCTAAAGTTACATTCAGCCCTTTTTTTTAAAGATTTTTTTAAAGGTTTTATTTATTTTATTTTATTTATTTATTTTTAGAGAGGGAAGGGAGGGGGAGAGAGAGAGAGAAAGAGAGAGGGAGAAGAGAGAGAGAGAAACAACAATGTGCGGTTGCTGGGAGTTCTGGCCTGCAACCCAGGAATGTACCCTGGCTGGGAATTGAACCTGGGACACTTTGGTTCCCAGCCCACACTCAATCCACGGAGCTATGCCAGCCAGGGCACATTCAGCCCTTTGAAGGCAACTGTGAGGCTGATGTTGCCCCCGGTGAAAATGAGTTTCACACCCCTGTTTTGAAGAGAGAGGCAGGAGGAGAAGGAGGAGGGGGGAGAGAGAAACATCAACTGGTTGCCTCTTATAGGCACCCGGACCGAGGATCAAACCTGCAACCCAGGTGCGTGCCCTGCTGGGGATTCCAACCACAGCCTTTTGTTCTCCAGGAGGACTCTCCAGTCAGCGGAGCCACGGGGCCAGGGCTAGACAATTTTTTCTTATTCTGTTACCCCCCCCTTGTCATCTGTAAGTTACGCAGCTCGTTTCTAGTCCTTCAGCAGCTGCCCCGGAAGTCACAGGGAGCACACCCACAGAGACTTGAACCGTCGGCACTGTGATCATCCCTTCCCAACGTTTACATCCGCGATGCCGTACGTTTTACTTCTGCCTTGGATTTTTTTTTTTTAAGATTTTATTTATTTAGTTTCAGAGAGGGAAGGGAGGGAGAGAGGGAGAGAGAAACATTAGTGTGTGGTTGCTGGGGGTCATGGCCTGCAACCCAGGAATGTACCCTGACTGGGAATCAAACCTGAGATGCTTTGGTTCGCAGACCGCGCTCAATCCACTGAGCTACGCCAGCCAGGGCTTCTGCTTTGGTTTTTTACTCTACAAGAGATCACTATTTTAGTCGGTCAGTATTTGTCTGGATTTACCCCTTTTCTTTTCTGAGATGTTATTTATTTATTTTTAGAGAGAAGGGAGGGAGGGAGAGAGGGAGGAAACAGCCTCCCGGGCCTGGCCACGCTCAGCCATGGCACACGCCTGCCCCGCCTGGCTGGGAATCCATCCCGCGACCTTTCGCTCTGCGGGACGACACCCAACCATGCTGGGCCGCACGGGTCAGGGCTCGAGTTACCCATTTTCACGGATTACCATCTCACTTTTTTACACTGATTGGAGTAATTTTCCTTTACCTGAAGGATGTCCTTTCAAATTTCCTTTCATGACAGTGTCCTGGCAAGCAAACGATCCATTTTAATTTGTCTAAAAATATCTCTCCTTTACCCTTATTTTTGAAAGCTATTTTTGCCGACTACAGAAGTCTGGGGTCACAGTTCCTTTCTCCCAGTCCGTTGATGATGTCACTGTACTATTACCTCGCCGCCACTGTTGCTTTTGAGAAGGTGCACCCCAAGAGGCCTGACCACAGTTCACTTACAGGTAATCAGCCTTTTTTTTTTTCCTCTGGCTGCCTTTAAGAATTCCCTCTGCCACGTACATCATGCTTTCATTATCCCGTGCTTAGACAGAGATTTACTTTTGTTTACCCTGACTGGGTTCTACTGGGTTTCTAGGGATCGGGGTTTGCACGAAGCCGACAGTATCCTCGGCTGCTAGCTCCTCATCCGTGGGGACTTCCGGTGCGGGCTGTGTGTGTCCGTGCTCCTTCTGGACTTCCCACATGTCCTTCTCCTGGACTCTCAGTATCGGAAATCTTTGAAGGTCTAAATTTGTTGCCCGTTATTTTTACTGGCTTCTCCTCCTTGGTTTTTTTTTTTTTTTTTTTTAATGTTTATTGATTCTAGAGAGCTAGGAAGGGGGTGGGAAGAGAGAGGGAGACAGAGACAGCAATGTGAGAGAGAGAAACACGGACCAGCTGTCTTCCGCACTGGCCAGGGCTCCCCACAGTTTTTCATTGTTTGTTTGGTCATTTTTTTCCCTTGTTATGAATTCATTTTTCCTGGAATTCCATCTATGAGAATGATTTGAAGTCTGAGTTAAATGCAGACTCCCCCGGAGAAGACTTCGTGTTTGTTTTTCAAAGACAGCTGGAGGTTCTACTTTAAACTAAGTTCTCGGCTTGAGGTCTCTCGGACCATCCAGGTCACAGGAATGCAGGCAGTAGACCCACTGGGGAGTCAGCGGTTTGCCGGGGGCACCTTGCGCCCATCTCCTGGCACCGAGGTTTGAAATATGCAATATTCTCTGCAACTACCTAGGGGCAAGAGCTTCCTGTCAGCTCACCCAGAATGCTGCCCTTTGAAGTCTCAGCTTTATGGGATTCGGGGAGAAGGCTTCCCGGAAGCCCCCTCTCAGGCTCTGAGTTGCGCCGTCTACATTCTACGCCCCTTAGGTCATAAACACCACAGATGAATGTTCGGCAAACGCTCTCAAAGTTGGTTTCAGAACCCTGGTTCCCTCTTTTTTTTGTTTTTTTGTTAAGGTTTTATTTATTTACTTTTTAGAGGGAGGGGAAAGGAGGGAGAAAGCTAGGGAGAAAAACATCAGTGTGTGGCTGCCTCTCTCGTACGCGCCCCCAGTGGGGAACCTGGCCCCCAACCCAGGCATGTGTCCTGACTGGGAATCGAACCGGCGGACCCTTTGGTTCAAAGGCTGGTGCTCAACCCACTGAACCACACCAGCCAGGGCAGAACTCTGGTTACCTTTTAAGAGCTCCCTCTTTCACTTCGTTTTTCGGCTCCGAGTGTTCTTTATGAACATATATTTTAGATATAATTGTGTTCCCCACCCCCCAGCATTTTCAGTAGTTTTCATCATGGCACCTACTTGGCCACACTGTCACAGAGGAGGTACCAAGTCCTCATCTGAAGAGGAAATGTCTGAGAATAGACATATGCTCGTGGGGGAGGGGTGAGGGGAAAAGGCAGAAAACTGTGCTTGAACGACAATAAAAAAAATAAAAGAAAAAAAGAAATATGCTCAAAGGCGATTTCAGCACACCCTCCACAGACAGATGCACACGTTACTCAAAGCACAGCTTTGAATTCTGCAGGATCTTTAAGGCTTCCTTTTAAAAACATCTGTTGATGACGTAAGAACTTGTGCACGGACCAGTGAGGAAAAAGTGCTTTGGAAGTTGGTGAACTTGTCCTGCTGCCCCACTTCACCACTGATTTGGCCTTGAACAGAAGCCAACTCTTCGACTGTATCGCCTCAGCGAAAGGAGTCGGAGGAGATAAACACTGTGAGCATTTGTGTCTTGTCTCCACAGTTAAGCTGTACTTCCCTGACGGGGAACACCATGTTCTCCAAATCTTCCAATCCTTCCCTTCTTAGTTCTTACCTACTTCCTACAAGAATCAGACAGCTCTGGCCGGGTGGTTCAGTTGGGTGGAGCAACATCCCCTACATGGAAAGGTTGCTGGTTCGATCCCCAGGGTCGGGGTGTAGGGGAGGCAACCGATCGATGCTTTTCTCTCTTTCTCTCCCTTCTTCTCTAAAATCAATAAAAACATCCTCGGGTGAGGACTTAAAAAAAAAATCAATGGGTAAAAAAAAAAAATCAATGTGTTAAAAAAAAAAAAAAAGAACCAACCAATGAACGCATAAATAAGTGGAACATCGAATCGATGTTTCTCGATGTTTCTCTCTCTCTCTCCCCCTTCCTCTCTCTATCTAAAAATCAATAATAAAAAAAAGCAAACAAACAAAAAACCAATTAAATTCCAGCCCTGGCCTGGTGTCACCAGGAGACGCCAAGGTTGCAGGTTCGATCTCCCCTCAGGGCACATACAAGAAGCAACCAATGCATGCATAAATAAGTGGAACAGCAAATGGATGCTTCTGTCTCTCTGTCTCTCCTTTCCTTCCTCTCTCGCTCGCTCGCTCGCTAAATAAATAACAAAAACATTAAGTTCTATCTGCCTTTTCCACAGCACATCCTCTTGGATCATCAAATTAGCCACTACTTTCGAATAACGTGAGCATGTCAGAGACGGCAGGAACCTTGGAGACCATGTAGCAACTAGTCCAACACTCAGTTTACAGCGAAGAAATCGGAGGCCCAGAGCTGGGTGGCCGAGAGCTGAGTTAGGGCTGAAATCCAGTTTCCTGCCTCCATGCCCAGGGCTTCTTCCCTCACCCCGACCTCTGCGTCCTGCGAGGGCTGGAGGAGACCCGACAGCTTCGCAAGACCAAACCCCAGCAACTACCCGGGGAGACAACACCTGTCCCCTAGGCGAGGAAGCCCGGCCCGACTTCCACCTGCGGCTGCAACCGCGGGACAGAAGTCTGTAGCGGGACAATGTGGCAGAAGGAACCAGCGAAACACAATGGCCGAGGACGAGCTGGTCGCGGACAAGCCCTGCGCCCCCCGGGGTCTCCGGAGCACCCGGCGCGCGCTCCGGCAGCGATGCGGACCCAGAGTTTCCAACCCGCGCCACCTCTCCAGCCTGGGAGCGGGCTCTCTTTTGGCACCACGGAGAAAGCGTGTGGGGGACGGTCACAAACCCAAGAACGGGGAACAAGCCTCGGAGAAGTTTCCCGGCGAAGGCGCGAGGCGCTGGGGCTCCGGCCCCGCGCGGAAGGAATCGGACAGGGGAGGGCAGAGCCCTGGGGTCGCGGGGGCAGGTCTGCACCCACCGGCGCCAGCGGCCGCCCGGGGGACACCCCGCCCCGCCCCGGGGCTCCGCCATCCCGAACGCGCCCCCGAGCCGCGCCTGGGGGACCCTTACCCGAGCCGACGCCGATTCCGCCATTGCTGCCCGTCGCCCGTCCGCAGCGGAGCCTCGCCTGAGATCCTCGGACTGCGCGCGAGTCCGCTGGGCGTCCCCTGCCCCTCCTCGAAGCCACCACCAGCTCCGTGTTGACACAAGGCCAAGACTGGCTCCGGCCGCTCGTCCTCGGCGCGTGGGATTCTCATTGCGCCCCCGTGCGGCCGGAGGGTGAAGAGCAGCGCCGCGCTCGGGGCCAGGGAGGGGGTGGTCCCCGGAGGGCTTACTTAGTCAATGGCAGCTTCGGAGCAAACCCAGGGGACCTTGCGTGTGTGTGTTTTACGTGCCCAGCGCTCTGCGAGGTGCTTTGAGAGATTCCAAAATGTATAAAACTCAGACTTTGCCCTGAGGGAAAGTCTTGTGGCCTATTCATGATAATAATCGCATGCCTTGGAAACACCGAGATAGCCCCGGCTTCACGGATGTAATCCAGGGCACATGCTACTGTTCAATGATGGGTGTGGAGTTTTGCAAGTGCGTGTGCCTAGTTTGTGCCACGGGGTCTCTGTAGAGATTTGCAATGGACTTCCACTTCCAGTGATGCAACAGATAGGAAACGCTTCCCCTGAGAACGACACTCTTATGTTTACAGGTCTGGGTCCCTCTTGGCATGCAAGGCTCAGCCGAGACTTTACCCCTTCAGAGAGGCATTCCCTGCCCACCCTGTCTGCGCCCCAACATCTTCCTCCGTCCCAAACATCAGTCTGGTTACCCGGTTTGAAAATGTTGTCATAGCCACTTATCGCGATCTGAAATCTCATTTCTTTCCTTTGTTTATATGGCAATTATATGTTTGTTTCACTAAAATGTTCCTCCACGGTACCTCCACATCTTGCACACGTAAGTGTCCATCCATTAATACTTTTGGATGATTGGACGGCAAGTCAATGAGTAAAGCTAGGAAAAGTCCCCTCCAAGAGAAAGTGTGATGTCCAGGGCAACCAGATCGCCAGGAGATTGATGGAATCATTGGTATATCTAAAGAACCGGCCAGGCAGAGGAAACTAGTCTACCATGGAGGTCTGTCCAGGGTCTGACCTACTTTCTCTGGCCAACAAAAGCTTCCCACAGATCTGGCTAGTGTAGCTCAGTGGACTGAGTGCGGGCTGTGAACCAAAGGAATCCTGGTTTGATTCCCAGTCATGGCACATGCCTGGGTTGCAGGCCAGGTCCCCAGTGGGGGACATGTGAGAGGCAACCACACATTGATGTTTCTTTCCCTCTCTTTTCCCTTCCCTTCTCCTCTCTCTAAAAAAATATAAATAAAATAGAATCTTCTAAAAAAAAGCTTCCCACAGATATAGATTATAATGTATCAAGATTGTGGAGACAGACATCTCAGGACATAGGATACTGAGGTTGTTAAGTGGTCCAGTGATGGAACTCACATGCTGTGTTCCATTTCTGCATCCACCAGGCCGCCTTATGCGGATGCAGGTCCCCCTGTAGCTCCTGGGAGTCAGGCTGATGCGAATGCCCAGTCCACCCCTGGAAAGTATTAAACGATGCTCCAGCTTATCCATCAGCCAGTCTCTGGAGAGTCAGCATGATTCAGCATCCCTGACCGGGAGCCTGGGACTCTACGTGGATCAGATTTCCAGTGTGCAGGGGAGGCGGCACCAGGCACTGCTCTGCAGTGTCATGGGCTTTTGGAGATGGCAGCATGGAGCGTTAGAAAGTGGGGCCAAGGAGGGAGACCACCCGGGTCCCTCGCCCAGCACGGCCACTTCCTCGATGTGGACGTTGGGCAAGTCATCGACTTCTCGGCCCCTCCCATTCCTCATTACTAGTGGTGGATAGCCGCACGCATCTCTCAGAGTTGTGCAGACTAAATGAGCTAGTTCAATGCCAAGCTCTCACAACAGGGCCTGTCGTACTAAAAGCTTAAGGTGGGCTCACGACGGCCATTACTCTTCACGTCCTGGCTCCTTCGCTGGCTAAGTGGTGTGGTGCCAGCTCGCTCTGCCGCAGGCTCTTCCCACTGGGACGGACTGTGAGCACCATCTCCAAGGGGCATTGGCGGGGTTAAGAGACGCGACACTGCGTGAGTGACATGCGCATGCCGCCAGATACCTTGGATAGAGCAAGCACCTGATAACAGGCAATTTCTCCCCTCAGTTTGCCTTTGCTTTGGTGAAGTCCTAGCCTTGAAATGCAAGGAATTCGCCGAGATAAACGTCTCCTTGTTGTCTCTAAGAAGCCACTCATTGTTCCTTTCCCAATGACACTCAGATTTTGACACACACTTTGAATAAACGTTTTGTTGTTGTTGTTGTTGTTGTTCAAGTGGCAATAGCAAAGCAAGATTTATTAAAGTGCAAGTGTACTCTCGGAGGGAGGGAGGGAGGGAGAGTAGGCGGGTCCGGAGAGCAACTGCCGATTAAACTTTAAATGAGGTTCACAATTACTCCCACTGGCGGCAGTGGTATCAGAGGAGTCAGTACACTCTTAGTCCCTGTGTCCTGGCATCTGTGCGATGACTGAAACATGCAGAGGCTCTGGCTGGGTAGCTCAGTTGGTTAGAGCATCCTCTCAGTACGCCAAGGTTGTGTGTTTGATCCCCGGTCAGGGCACATGCAAGAATCAACCAATGAATGCATCGATAAGTGGAACAACGGACTGATGTTTCTCTCTCTCTCTAAAAATCAACACATTTTTAAAAAGCTGCAGAGCTGAATGTGACCTTAGCTATTATCTCACCCACACCCTCCTTTTTAGTGACAGAAAAGTATTCTTTTAACCACAAACAATAGTTTAAAATGCTTTAAAATATTTACCTTGGCCTTTAAGTGTTCTCCTGTGTGATTTATAGCATATGCATTAGCCTATATCCACCCATTTTTTATTCAAGAAAGTTCACAGGTCACAGCTTTATTCCACTTAGTAGAGATACTTTCTACTTTTTACTATCCTGCATGTCTCCAGATGGCAGGGGCCACACCCTTTGGGTACCTTCTGGGGGTGGGGAGGGGGGTGCCCCAGGGAGCAGGCCGCACTAGGCGGGCAGGTCGGTGAGAATCCCAGTGTGAACACGCGTGCCTCAAGCCACACCTCCTGCGGTGTGTGTGTGTGTGTGTGTGTGTGGCCAACATCGGATAGCCGTGTCGGCTTAGCACTTCTTTCCTCTGTGCCTGTCGCCTGGTTCCCTTTGGGGGCCTCTCCAGTCCTGAGAGGACACGGGAGAAGCTCTTAGTAGCCCTGGCCCGGGGTGGGGTGGGGGGGAGCTGAATTGTCTGGAGCATTGGTCTGCACACCAGAAGGCTGAGGGTTCGATCCCTGGCTGGGGCGCTCACAGGAAGCCACCGATCGATGTTTCTCTCGCTCCCTCCCTTCTTCTGTCTCTAAAAATCAATGAAAACATATCCTGGGGTGAAGGTTAAAAAAAAAAAAAGCTCTTAGCCGTGGATGCTTCTCAACAGGGGATCGGCAGGAAAGCAATCGATGTTTCTCTCTCTCTCTCCCCCCCTCCTTCCTCTGTCTCTACAAATCAATGAAAACATATCTTCGGGTGAGGGTTTTTTTAAAAAAATGAAGCAGCAGCAGCAGCAGCAGCTCTTAGCTGTGGATGCTTCTCAACAGGGGATCAGGCAGGACAGTTTTACTCTTCACTGTGTCTCTCTCTTTTTTAAATCACTTGAATTTTTACTGCATGCATTTTTTTAAAAGTTAAAAGTTAATTTTAATGAACACATCAGGAGGAAAATAAAAACCCGCCCCAAAGCAGGCCCTACAGAAAGCAGACCGCAGGGTTCACCCGCACTCCAGGTCCTTGCAGCCCAGAGAGGTCCCTTTGGTGGCACCGCCTCCGATCAGTTTGGGAGCAGAGGTCACTCTGGGGCTCTCTGGGGGCAAGCGCGAGGTTGGCGTGAGTCCCGGTGCGGCTGAGGGGCGCTTGAGGTCCCCGGGCCCCACCAGACCGGGATGCGGGAACCGGGTACTAAATATCGGCCTTCTCTCTTAGTCACTAAACCTCTTTGGGAACCGCCTCCTTGAGGGCAAAATAGACACTTCAAGTAGGTGCTCAGATGCTTTGAACCCACGTCTCTGTGATTTCGCCCCCCTCCCCCAGGTCTTTATACTCTTAACCACCAAAAAAAAAAAAAAAAAAAGACGCACGACTTCCATTACGGCCTGGATTTTTTCCGCACGTGCCTCTGAAAAGCGGGAACACTGCCCCTCCCCACGGACACGCACGCTGGCCTTCTGCGCTAATAAAACTCCGTTGAACGTGTCTGTGTTTAATTTCTCAACTCATTTTCTTAACATGTGCCTCCTTCGAAGAGAACGAAGGGGAGATATCCCGGGGCGTCGCATCCCAGTGCCCTTGGAGGCCTTGCGCGCGGAGCCACGCGGCGGCCCCCTCGGCCCGGTGAACATGCAGTCTGCAATCTGGACATCTTTTATTTCACTTCAAGAATTCCCTTTGCATGGCAGAAAGGGGTCTGAGGAAAGCCAAGCTGCGCGGACGAGGGAGGAAGCGGAGCGCTCACAAACGTGGTGCCAGGTGCTGGCTGCCCACCGAGCTCCCGGCGGCGGCGGTGCCGGCGGGAGAAGTGGGGTGGGTGGGCGGAGCAGGAAAAGTCATTCTCGACACAAACGAGGGTCCTGGGGCATGCCGCCCCGGCCCAGTGCCTGGCCATGCAAGACGCAGAAATGGAGACTGTGGCCCCTCGGGGCCACGGAGCATTGCACCAACACAGGGGAGTCCTTGGGGCGCCTCCCGAGGCGCCGGCAGGGTCTGAGTTCATGTCCATAGGCAGTTAACAGATAGCACCGGTGGGGTGGCCCAGGGCAGGGCAGGGCAGAGACTGAGGCTCTAGGCCTCTAGCACCCACGTGCCTGGCCCTCCTGGGGAGAGACTCATTTCCGCGCCGGCAGCCCCCGCAGCGCGAGCCTGGCTCTCGCCGCTCCGCCCTGGGGAAACTGGAATACGTCGCCAGGGTGAGGTCTGACCCAGGGCGCCGGCTGCCGCGGAGGGCCTGTGCTGCACCATATTGAGGGGCTTGGAGGTGGCAGGCCGAAGGGGACAGGGCCCTGGGGCCCGAGAATGCCCACATAGGAGGAGCCTTCCAGAAGCGCAACCCGGGGCACGCTGCAGCCCACGGTGCCCCACGCCCAGGTGCCCCACGAGTGGTCCCAGGTTGCTTCTGATTATTTTTGGTGGGTCAGGGGCAAGGGAGAGGAGAGAGACCGGGAGAGGCCAGGCCAGGGAGGCCTGTCTCTCAAGCGTCGGAGGTAGGCCGTGTGTGGGGTGGGGGGCACTGCGCCGGGCGCCGGAGCCCTGGTCCCAGCTCCGCCCGCTCTCCTGGTGTGATTCGGGCTACACCATCCGACCCGCATCTCCTCTCCTCGGTCACCGAGTCAGGCAAACCCTCCCCCACCGGCTGCAGAGGGATAGGCTAAGGGTGAAGATAAGTAACGGATAGAAAACACGTTTAAAAAAGTTACAAAGCGCTATTGAAACGCGAGGCAGTGTTGTCGCCATAGAGGTGGTATCCTTTCCTTAGCGCATCCCTCTGCGCGGCCACACCTTCGCTTCCTTCTCCCGCCTCTCGCCCTTCGGACCTGATTTCCTGACCTCAGGCTTCGAGGCGCCCTGGTTGCCTCCCCCGATCACCATCTGGGACCCCAGCGGCCAAGTGGGCGCTGTAGGTGTCTGAGGGGGGTGCCCGAAGCCTCTGGCCACTGTCCCTCTGGCCCCTACCCTGCGGGAAGCCGCTCAGCCGGCCCCTTGGTCCACTCTGCGAGATGAGCTGGGTGAGCTGTCCATTCAGGCCGGACGGGTCTAGGGGAGCCCCGCCCAGCCACTGGGGACCCTGTTTAGAGTGCAATTCCTATTCCCGATTTCCAGCAGGTGGCGGGCGGAGGGAGGGAAGGCGCACCGGGAGCCACGAGCAGGATCCAGGGTCGTCAGGCCGCCCCTAGGCCCGCCGCACCCCTGCTCCTGCCGCGGGGCCCTCCCTCCCCCAGCCCAGCCCTAGTCTCGCTCGGGCGGCGCCTGCAGGGGCCGCGGGGCCCCGACGCCCGGGCCGCCGCTGTGCACCCGCAGGTGGTCCTTGAGCGACTCCTTGTAGCGGAAGCTCTTGCCGCACTCGCCGCACGTGTAGGGCCGCTCGCCCGTGTGGATGCGCTGGTGCTTGAGCAGGTTCTGCTTGCGGATGAAGCTCTTGCCGCACAGCGCGCACTGGAAGGGCCGCTCGCCCGTGTGCAGCCGCTGGTGGTTCTGCAGGTGCTCCTTGCGGCTGTAGGTCTTCTCGCACTCGGAGCACTTGTAGGGCCGCTCGCCGCGGTGCGTCATCTGGTGCCGGATGAGGCCCGAGTGGCAGTTGAAGCTCTTCTCGCACTCGGCGCACTCGTACGGCCGCTCCTTGGTGTGGCTGCGGTGGTGGATGATGAGGCTCTTGCGCACGCCGAAGCACTTGCCGCACTCTGGGCAGGAGTAGGGCTTGCTGCGCGCGCCGTGCAGGAGGCCCCGCCGCAGCCCGCCCCCCGGGCAGCAGCTGCCGCAGCCCCCGCCGCCCTCCGGGCCCCCTCCGGCGCCCCCGCCGCCAGCCTGCGCCCCGCCAGCCGCGCCGCGCTCCCCGGACAGGGCCGCTGGGAAGCCCTCGTCCAGCAGCCCCGCTGCGCCCCGGCTTGGGGGGCCGCCCGTGCTCTCCGCCGCCGCGGCCGGGGCTGCGGGCAGGCTCGGAGGAGCGGGCTGCGGCGGCGGCGGGGCCGGGGCCGGGTTCTTCACCAGCAGCAGGTTGTCACCTAGGGAGGAAGAGACGGGAGAAATGACACACTGACAGTGCTCTCCCCGGGACCCCGTCCCTGCGAGGTGCCCAGGTCCTTCGCTAATTTTCTCTGTGGCTTCGGGCGAGTCACAGGCGATCTGGGCCTCAGTGTCCCTAAAAAAACTGAGGGGATTGAACAAGGCAAAAGGTCATTTTCCATATGCCTCTAGGGCTCCCTGACCTCTGACCTGCCCCCAGCCACCTGTGGGAGAGTGGGTAGCTCACAGGTAGGACGGGAAAGACATCCAGAATGCTGAGGGCAGGATGTGGTGGTGGTGGGGGGTGGCTCCCTGGAAGTCACCTTCCAAGGCAGAATTGCCTGGAAATAAAATACAACAGACTTCACTGTATGCTCCTGTTCAAGGCTAATTCATTTAAGGAGAGAATCTCTCAACTGGAGGAAATTTGCCAGAACTTATCCAAGGTGAAAAGCTTGCCTGGAGGCCAGCAGGAGTGGGCCCAGGGAGCTGGGACCACACCCCCGCTCCCACCGCAGCCAGATTTCCACTGGGCAAGCCGCCTCCCCGTGTGCACAGCAGCCCCGCCCTCCGCAGGGCTGGCAGCCCCGCCCCCAGGCCTGACCCCATCTGGACCCTGGCCCATGGGACTGGGGCTGAGAACCCCGGTGAGCGGGTGGCTGCCCAGCGGACCTCCCCGGGAGGCCTGTTCCGGCTCCTGCAATGGTGCCTTTTTCCTCACTCCCCCCAACCTCCCCCGCTCCGGCCCCCGGGTCCCAGCCCATGTCTCCAGGCCAAGTTCTGGGTCCTCCAGTACCTGGGGGTCAGTGGGGGACAAAGTCCCGGCTCTGAGCAAGGGATCAGCGACCTTAGGCCCAGGACGCCCACTGAGGAGCTGCCCATTTGCTACTACTATATGTAGGAGTCTTCTTATCCCTCTGCCTCCCACCACCTCCCCAAACCCCAGCTGGCCACCTCTCTCCACTGGGGTTTTGGGATCCTCACCAGTGACCCCAAGGGTCAGCCTAGGGCTGGCTCTGGCCAGCGCTTTCTAGGTGTGAGCTGCCGGCTCCTGCTCAGGTTGCACCACCTGCTCGGGGCTCAGCTCCATCCCAGCCCACTCTTCTCTCCCCACTGGGATGGGCTGAACTGCACTCCCAACCTCCACCCAACTGTGAAGAAATCTGAGCACCCAGGACCTCAGAGTACGACCTTATTTGGACATGCGGTTCTAGGGAATGGAATTGGTTAAGAAGAGGTTACACTGAAGTAGGGTGGCCCGTGATCCCCCTATGACCGTGTCCTCATAAGACGATGGCCTGGTGAAGACGGAGGACTGAGGTGACGCACCTGCAAGCCGAGGAACCCCAAAGATTGCCTGCAAACACCAGAAGCTGGGGAGAGGCAAGGAGGGGTTCCCTGTGGCTTTCAGAGAAGGCACGGCCCTGCCGGCCGCTGGCCTCCAGACTCCTGGCCTGGCCTCCCGAGCTGTGAGGCAACATGTTTTCGTTCTTTGAAGCCACCCAGCGTGGGGGGCTTTGTGAAGACAGCCCTAGGAAATGCACACACAGACCTTCCTCCCCTAGGGAGGGGGAGCTCTCCAGTACAGGCCGTGGAAAAGCTACCACAACAGAACAGCGCCCTGCAGGGGGGGGAGGTAGCCTCAGGGAACAGCCACACCTCTGCACAGACACCCAGGGGCCCCGGGGGCCCCGCACACAGCACTCACTGGGGCCAGAGTCCAATCCGAGCTCTCCTTCCATGGAGTCGCGGGGGCCCCATGGGTACGGCTGCTCCTCCTGCTTGATCCACGACAAGATGTCATGTGCTGAGATCAGAGACTCTGTGGAAAGAAGGCATCTTAGAATCTGTTCCTTCCCGCTGGGCATCCCATCGAAGGTTCGAAACCACCCCACCCGTGCACAGGCAGCCGCTCCAGCTCCAGGGGTACGTGGGGGTTCTGGTACTTGTGTTGCATTTACTGGCGGTCCTCCCCCCTCACGCCTTCACAGACGGGGTCTCACTTATGTGCTCGCTACATTGCCAGGTGGTCAGGGAGGAGGAGGCCGGTCCCAAAGTGTGTGTGGCGCCAGAGCTGGGATTAGAACCCAGGTCTCCCGACTATATCCACTGGGCCCCGGGGCAGCCAGAGGGCAGCCTGGGCTGGGACGGCCCGCAGGCCCGGGGGATGAGAGATGGGACTTAAAACTCAGCGCTGGCGGGAGCAGGGAGCGCAGGCCAGCATGAGAACCGCTCCTCATCAGGAAGCTCGGCTTTCTTTCCCTGCTGCCCCGGAGCCCCTCAACCTCCCCGTTGCAAAGTGGCTGAGCTGACGATGTCAAGGAACGCTAGACGGACTTCATGTCTGACTGCACCTTCCTCGGACGCGGTGTGGGGTCAGACTCTGGGGTCACAGCTACCGAATGAGACGACACTGGAGTCCTCCAGGCCTTTCAGCCACGTGAACACACGCGCACATGCACACACACACACATACCCGGGTGGGTGGAGCACCCCCATTAGGCTTTGATGTTTCCCCTTATGCCTGGACCCTCCCCAGAAGTTTCCCTGGAAGGCATCTAACTCGTGTTCTTCATGCAAGAGAAATCCCAGAAAATGTAAATTTGCATTTATAGAAATCTACACACAACTTTCCAAAGCCTTTTTGGTTCTATTTATTATTTAAAAATAGGTGCTGAAGTAATTTTAGTGTTAGTTACATTGACATAGTCAATTATCAATTAATAACTCCGTTAGAAAACGCTCCTCTACTTTATTAAGTTATATTCTAAAATCTGTTCGAAGTTGCTAACTGAGGGACACCTATTTGATTCTCTCGGCCCTCACTGGGCTTTGACCCAAAGTGACCCAGTCGGCCGGATCTGTCAGCAGTCACAGAAGCCAGCAGATGGGCCACCTGTCCGCCCTGTATGCCGGAACTCTGTGCTCACCTGAGTTGGGGTCCGTCGGGATATCTCTCTCGGCCAGGTCCTGCTGGTCCCACACACACGGGTGCTCCTCCTGCTTGATCCGGGACAGCAGGTCCTGGGCGGAGGCTGGCGAGTCTGCAAGGGGGGGGACACACACCAGCAAAGGTGTCAGGGGACCTGGAGATGCCCCCACATCTGCACGTTGAGTAAATCTCTCACTTCATGGAGTTATGTCTTTCCCCTGCAAACCGGGTATAATTAACTTACGCTCATTAATTAAAGGGTTAAGTCCGCTTGGCCTCAAATAATGGAGCTGTTGCTGCACATAAGTGGATGCTATTGGGGGGGACAGTGACTTCAAGACAGAGTCCTTCTGTGCTCCGGGAACCTAACTCCTTAGAGGAGATTCATGATTGAGCACTGAGCACTGAGCACCAAGTACTGAGCACTGAGCACCAAGTACTGAGCACCCCATGGAAACAGGTATTCCATTCGTCATGTGGAATGAAATAGGAAAATGACACCTTCCAGGAAACCTTTTTTAAAAAGATTTTTTAAAAATTTATTTTTAAAGAGAGGGGAGGGGAGGGAGAGAAACACCGATAGGTTGCTTTTCGAATGCACACCGAACCTGCAACCCAGGCCTGTGCCCTGACCAGGAATTGAACCAGCGACCCTTTGCTTTGTGGGACAACGCCCAAACAACCAAGCCACACCGGCCAGGGCAGGAAGCCCTTCCTCATAACCGTTTTCAGGGGGTTTTTCTAAGATGTGTTCTACATCTGTCTTCTGCAGAGGCCATCAGAACTCATTTGCCCTCTGCGGCCCTCTCGGCCCTGAAATCTCTCTCTGACACAGTAAAGCCGCAGGGCCCTAAAGGACTGGGTGAGGGGGGCCTTCCTCCCTCGGCCGCTGTCTCGCCCACTTACAGCTGTGAGGCTCTGACTGCGGTGGACCAGGCTGCTGGCGCCCTAACCTGTGGCTATGTGAACCTATCTGCTGATGGCGAATTTGGAACGTCCACTCGACTGGACCACAGCACCCGGGCATTTGGCCAAACAACATTCTAGAGGTAGCAGAGAAGGTATTTTTTAGTGACGACATTCACTAAAAAACTGAACTCAGTAGACTGAGTCAAGCAGACGACCCTCCATTATGAGGTGGGCCTCGTCCGATCAGTCGAAGGATTTAAAGAAACCACTGCCCCGCCCCTGCCCCCCCCAAGCAGAGGCGCTTAGGCCAGCAGACCAGGCCTCCAGCCTGCTGGCCTACTCTGCAGATTCTGGATGTGCTAGACTCACAGCCATGGAAGCCAATGCCTTCAAATCATCAATCAATGGATCGATCCATCTGTCTCTCTACGCACAGGCACGCATACCCTGTCGGTTCTCTGGAGAACGCCAACACGCCTCTGCTCTGACAGAGCTGTCCTGCCGCATCAAGCTCAGTGCCAGGTCAGAGGGGCTCTCCAGGCTACCCGGACTGTGGCCAGCGGGCCGGCAGGCCGCAGCCGCGAACGCTCGTATGGAACAGTGAACGCTCTTCCTGGCCAGGTGCAGGCCTCAGGGCCCGAGACAGCCCCCACCCACAGCGCCTCATAAAGCGCTGCCCCGGCGTTGCTTGTCAAAAGGAGCAGTTAAACGCTGGTATCCCAAGGAACAGAGAGCCGAACAAACTAGGCCCAGACGTGCTGGCAAAGCGCCATGCTGTGGGCCACATGTGCGCCCCATGGGGAAACCCTGTCTCCCGGCAGGTCCTGGACCCACGGGCTCTTCCGCTCGGCAACGGCCCTGGCCCCAGCCCCGCCCCCACCCCACCCCCTTCTTTCCCTGCTCAGTCCAGCACACACAGCAGACAACGGCTTAGGAGCTGCAGACCCTGCTGAACCTTTTTCCTCCATCCCTGGCTGGGGCAGCCGCTCTGTGCGCATGCGCATGCGCGTGCCCGTGCTCACCGGTAATGGGCTCCGCGGGGGCGGCTCTCTCCTCCAGGCCCCGCTGACTCCGGGCACACAGGGCTTCCTCCCGCTTCACCTGCGAGGACGCATCCTGGGCGGGCACCAGGGGCTCTGCTCCTGGGGACAGAGCATCACATCACTGGGTGTCTGTTTCCTGAGTGACTGTCACCCGGGTGCTCTCAGGGTCAGGAGCACAGCTGACCGCCCTTGCCAGGGAGGAGGAGCGCGGGGCCTTGGGCTCCTGTGGGTGACTGCGGGGGACCCCAACCAGCGGAAGGCCCTGTGAGCAGAGAAGCAATCAACATCCAGGACAAAGGGGTGGGCCAAGCCACAACACCTGGCGTGCAAGGCCAGGAGAGAGTTCCAGAAACAGCTCCATGCCGGGCTGGATGCTAAGGAGAACTAGTCTGACCTCTGTGTAGGAGTCGTCTGTCCTTGTTTGTCACCCCAGTCAGAAAGGGGGCCAGATAGAACACAGACATACACACTCACACAGACACAGGCGCACCCACACACACGTACATAATTAGCACGGAGTTAGACTGGACAAAGAGATACAACCCCCCCCCCCCCATAAGGACGCACAGCACGCCTCCTGAGGCATACACGGTGACGTTTCCTGTGCATAGTCCCCAACAGGTGACAAGAGGGCGTTTTCTCCCCGTGCCCTGCCGTGGTGTGATGTACCGGCCCTGGCAGCAGACGGCTGGGGCAGCAGGAAAGACACTAGAGGAGGAATCGGAAGACGTGGTCCTGGTTTGAACTCTGCCCCCGCCCTGCAGACAAGTCACTTGACCCCCCTGGCTCTGTCTCCTCGTCCCGTCCATGAAACGGGCACGGGGTCCCTGTCCTACGGGCACCGTGAGGGATGATAACTCCGTGCTTTCAGCGAGGAAGGCGGCCTCAGCCTCGGGCTCGGATGGGGGCGGGGTCCAGGCATTTTCGCTGGAAGCATCTTTGCCACAAACATCTCGGCCACCAGTATTTTCACCGGACCGCAGACAGGCCACAAGGCCATTTCAGCCATGAGCGGTAACAGCAATAGAAAATAAAAGAGGGACATTAAAAAGGATGCAATAAAGCATGAGAAGTTGATGATAACACTAAAAAGACTTTACAGACATGAACACACACTGTCTCTGAGGCCTTTCGTTCAGAGCACTAACACATTTTTTTTTCCTTTTGGTTCGTCTCCTCGTTCCGCACTGCGCTGTGTTCTTTTCACTATGATTCATACCCGTTTCCGACGAAAGAGTCAATAATGAATGCTCTTCTGGAAGGCTGCTGTGAATTAGCAGCTGTCCTCCAGATTTGCACAGCTTGGTAGCCTTCTGGGGTTGAGGGGTGGGCGGGGTGACTGCCCACTGAAGGGTCTACGTCCCTGCGATCGGACTTGACATGTGGGTTTTACCATCAGGTCCTTGAAGGCCACCGCGCTTACTTGTCACAGGAGAGACCACTAGGAGGGCCAAGGTTTATACAACGACATGAGCCCTGGCCAGGTGGCTCAGTGGGTTAGAGCATCATCCCGATACGCCGAGGTTGACAGTTCGATCCCCGGTCAGGACACATACAAGAATCAACCGATGAAGGCGTGACTAAGTGGAACGACACATCAATGTTTCTTTCTCTCGCACATCAATACATGCAAATTTTAAAATTTAATAACATAATAAATTTAAAACTGCCAGAACCTTGTCACTGCAGAAATGAAACCAACAACCAGCTATTTGCTCTTTCACGGTGAAACTGCCTAGGGCCAGTGGTATGGCGACAATGTATGTGGCGAAGATGCTTGCGGCAAAAATACCAAACAAGGGGACAGAGAGGGGACAGTTCCAGGATGAGGCAGAGAATACAGTTCGAGCACCAGATTTCGAACCGGGTTCTGGGCCAGCACCACTCAGGCTGGAGAGACCTCGTGGGCCGAGCCGGGACTGGCAGCCTGGCCCCTGCCACCCCAGGGAGGTTGAGCACATGCGATGCTTCGAGAGCTGGGTTCCCTCAGGCCTGAAGTTTCCTTCTCCAGTGAGCTGGGGAAGGGCTGCAGCAGTAGGTGAGTCTGCCCATGATGTGGGGCTCTCTGGGAGAATGGGGTGACTATCCCGGGGGTGACACCCATGCAGAATCCCTTCCACCCTCCCCTGGCGCCGTTCCCAGGTCTCGGACCTCCAGCTGCAGGTCACCCTCAGGCCTGGAATGCTGAGAGCCTAGTCGGTCCCCAGGTCCCTCCCCAGCTGACCTGGGCATCCAGAGCTGCCTGGCTCTAACCAGGTGCTGAGGTGGGCTTTCAGACCCTGACAGTGACCTCTTCCTGGAAGTGACCGCCCAAGTTCAATGGTGGCAGGACTGGCCCCAGAAGCAACTCAAGAGGAGCCTCTGTGGAGCTGAGGCAAGGGCGATGGGGCTTTTCTCTCCTCCCCTCCCCCGGCCCCGGGGGTCTTTTTGGCGGCCGTCACCTGTGTCCGGGTCCATCAGGATTTCTCTCTCCTCTGGGTCACGCTGCTCCCACACGCAAGGCTCTTCCCTGGGCTCAGCCTGGGACGGGGCCTCTGGCTTGGGCCCTGGACCCTCCGCATCTGGAACGAGGTGGAAGGAAGGATGGACTGAGTGAGTGACAGCGACCACGGGGTCCCGATCCCGGGCGAAGGCAGAACTCTCCCCTCCCCCATCCAGCTGAATGCCCCTCTCTGGGTGGTAGCCGTGCTGTGAGCAGGTAATTCCTTATGGGGAGCCTGAAAAGGAGTCCACAGACCGCCCCCCCGCCCCCATTCCCAGCATGGAAACGGCTGGTCTTGGACAGCCAACAGCAGCCGACTGCTGCCCACTAAGGCTGCTGGGATGCAGCGTGGTTCTGGCCCCACGCAACCGATGCCAGTTGGGTCCCACAACAGTGTGTGTGTGGGTGGGCGGGAGGGTTGATTCTACAGTCCTAGGCCCTGTCCTGGCTTTTTAATTTCCATCCTGTTAGGAACCACTCTGCCTTCCTAGCATCAGAGGCACTTCGGTTCTCGAGTTTCCACACACAGGAGACAGCCCGCCCAGGTGGGGGGGAAGGAGGGCTGGAAGCATGCCTCCCCCCTGCCCCCTGCCCCCCAGGACCCCTGGCCACGGAGGCGGGCAGGGCACCTCACCCAGGGACATGAGGGTCTTGTAGTTCTCCTTCACGAGGTTGTTGTACAGCTCCTTCTGCCACTCGTCCAGGTTCTTCCACTCGTCCTCGGAGAAGTAGACGGCAATGTCGACAAAAGTCACGGGAACCTGGGCCGGGGAGAGTGTTGGTGGGACACCGCCCCTCCTCCCCTTCTCGGACCTCGGGGTCCGCCGGACCCGGAGCCCGGCCTGCGCTCTGCAGAGCACCCCCCCCCCCGACCCCGCCCTCCTGGCCCAGCTCGGTCCGTTTCAGGGTGTCAGTCACTCTATTCCCGATCTCCTCATGCTTCCTTTTTTCCCCCCTTTCTTTAAAACATTTACTGCATCCTTTGTCATTTCGCTTCCTTCCAGGTGACGCAGCCCCGAGGAGAGCTGGAGCCGGCGTGCGGCTTCAGGTGCTCAGGGTGACGGGGGTGTGGCGGCCTCTGAGCGGCTCTCGGTGAGCCGAGTACGGCACAGCCCTGTCTCGAAGCCTGTATTTCTGGTCAGGTCACCTCTGTGTATGCAGTGGCATCTCTGTCCCTACCCGGGTCAAGTCCAAAGGCAGGCGCTGAAGCTCCGTGACCTCCGTCCGCTTGCTGGGCACCGAGTCCCAGGCCTCTGGAAGCACACGGCTGGAAGTGGAGGTATGTGTGGAATGTGCTGAGTCGAGGCTGCCGATGCTAGGACGTTCCGCGGTAGCCTGAGTCACCCGCTGTCTCGGGTCCGTCCCTCGTCTTTTATTTGAGCTGCTGTTTCCGTTCGACGAGGATGCCTCTCTGTCACTCACCAGCGTGGCCTCACCTGGGACCCAGTCGTTCAACTCAGTTTCACTTCCACGGCTTTCGTAACAGAACTTCCCTCCTCCTCTGGCCACAGAGTCTTGCCCCGCACCCCTTTCACATCCTTAGTGGGCCGGCCTTGCGCCCTCACTTGGAAACCTGGCCCCTCGAGTCTCTCCCAGGCCCTCCTCCTCGTCCATCATCTCCTACCCGCCCGTGCAGGCCCAGCTGGCGCACGTGGCACCTGTGTGCACACCAGGGAGAGACAGCCCTCCGGGTGTCAGGCGCACAGCTCGGCAGGTGGGCAACGCGCCTCCCTAAACTGGAAAGCTCAGCCCTCGAGCCAGGCGCCCACAGCCCCGAGGGCGCCCTGCACAGGAAAGAGCAAGGTGCACACTTGTGCCCCCCGGGGAAGAGCTCACTAGCTGTCTTTGGGAACAGACCCTCTGGACCCGCTGACAGACCCGGGCGAATCCTCAGCCGGGGGAACCATTACAGACCGTTTTCTTCACTGTACTGCCCGCGGCTGGATAAAAGTCACAAAGTTCTGCAGGTAACACCTACCCCACATTTACATCACCTGTGTCGAGCCTGCTCCATCAGCCTCTCGCTGCTCTGCGCCTCTCCTGGTCACCTTCCCCGGGAGTCTTCTTTCAACCCCTTCCCTGTCCTTCCCCGACTGTCCTCGGCCCAGGGAGCTGTTGGCACGCTCCCTGCCTTGCCGGGCCAACCCCCTCCCTGCGTGCCCTCCATTTCTCCTCCTCCCCCTGCCCGGGAAACTCGGCCCACAGGACCCTGCAGTTCCTCCTTCTCCCCGGGCTTCCCCCGCTCGGGGGGGGGGGGGGGGGGGGGGCCCAACCCCACCTCTGCTGCCTCCAGCAACGCTCCATTCTCTCTCCACCTGGAACATTCCACAGGCCTCTTGACCCCTCCCACAGTGTCTAAGAACGCCCGCTCTCTGGACCACGCCCCAGAAAGTCATTGGTGGGTTCCTGGTGTCAACCCTCTCCCTCTCCGGCCTCTTTGAAAGGTCACACCCCCTTCGTGGAATTTCTCTCCCGCTTGGTGTCCACGGCGATGCTGCGTCCTGCACGCACGACTCGAGTCCTCCTTCCGGCTTCCCTTTCCGAGGCCGAGGCTGAGGTCCTGCCCTTGACCTTCCTTCTTTCTGCGCCCCTCCCGGTGCAGACGGCCTCCTGGTCTTCCACTCGCCTGGCGCCCTTCAAAGCTCACATTCCGACAGCCTTCCGAGTGGCTCCATTTAATCATCTTGGAAGTACCCCCGACCGAGCATGCCCCAAACCAAGTTCATGGTCTTTTCCGACAGCCCCACTCCTCGGCCTCAATTCACAGGTTCCATGCAAGATCAACATTCCGGAACCGTACTCTCTCGCAGCTGGAAGGAGACGTCGCTTTTGTACACGGGACCCTGCCAGGATACAGCAGCGGGCTGAGGCATGGTGCGAGCCTACGGCCTTGCTGGATGCAAAAGAACACCCCCAAATTATCTGCAAACCCACAGACAGACACAGCAGCAACAAGAGGCGCAGAGGAACAGAGAGCCCACAGCCTCACTGGACCTGACCAAGAGAATGTGGCCAGGTGGCCAGCGTGGCCAGGATCCACAGTGAACTCCAGCTATTGCCGGCAACGCGAACGGACGTTCTCATGGCGCTTTATGGCTGCAGGGGGTTTGAAGTACGTCCCCAAATTCTTCAGACGGTTTCTTTAAAAAGCAGAGCTCGCTTCTCCCCCCCTTGAGTGTGGGCGGGAGTTAGTAACTTGCTTCTGAGAAATGAAGAAGTGAGGAGGCACGGCCTCTGAGACCAGGCCTCAGACACATGTTAGCTGTGGTGCTGGTCTCTCCTTGATTCACGCGCACGGGGGGTGGGGGAAGCCAGCTGCCACGTCGGGAGGGCGCCCAGGCGGCGCTGTGGGAGGCCCACGTGGGGAGGAACGTGGGCTTCCTGCCCACAGCCGAGCGAGCAAGCGAGCCTCACTGGAGGCAGACCCCGCACCCCCCCACCACCTCAGCCGGGCCTTCTGGTGAGTGGACCCCCACTCGACAGCTTGGCTGCCACCCAGGAGACTGAGCCAGAGCCGCTCAGCTAAGCTGCTCCTGAATCCCTAACCCACAGACCGTGCACGAAGACACAGAATTATTTGTTCAGGCTGCTGCGTCTGAGGGTGACTTGTTACACAGCAACAGGTAACTGATACACAGTACCGTCCCCTCAGCAGAATCAACGCATCCTCACCTGCCCACGCACCAAGCACAGCCTCACCTCGTTTTCCAGATGAGGACGCTGAAGCTCAGAGAGACCAGCTGGGATTTCCTAGACTATCCTTCACTTGCACGTCCCTTCCTTCCATGGAGAGACTCGGGCAGCTCAGCAAGAGCAAGAAGACACACTTGACCAGCACACGCAAAGCCAAGAGCCAAACCCAGCCCATGGATCCCGGGCCCCACCCCGGTTCCACCACCCTGTGAGGGCGCCTGTCGACTCAAGGGCCCTAACACCCGGTCCAGCACACCACGGGGCCGCAGGAGAACAGAGCACCGAGGTGCACGCGTAGCCCAGACAGGAGGAAGAGCCGCGTGAGGACACGCTGGCCGTGCAGGATGAGCCCTGTGACAGCCGTGCTGGGGGAGCCAGGCGCCTGGGAGCCGGTTCCCGGGAGGAACCAGGCCACCCTTCCAGCTCGGTCCTGTGCGGCCCCCGCAAGGCCCTCACCCACAGCTCCTCTGGCGGAGTCACTGGGTGCTGCCTCTGCGGAGACAGGCGTGGGCCGCCCGGTTCCGGTGCGGTGTGTGTGGGGTCTCTCGCGGGTACTTCTTCACACCGACCAGCACCCGGGTCCTGCTGCAGGCACGGAGACGCGGCAGGGAGCCAGGCAGAATTCACACCGTGGCCAGAGGAAGCCAACCGAGGGGGCTGAGACAGACGTGAGTGTTTAAGGAGCCCGATGGCTGTCGGCGCTTGGAGAACCGGAGCGAGGGGACAGAGAGGCGCAGGTGGGGCTGGGGGGCCGCGGCTGTCTCCGGGCCACAGCCGGGCGCACCGATCAGGTGACGACCGAGCAGACCTGGGTGGGAGCCACAGGGAGGGAGGGAACTTCTCAGTGGCGGGCAGTCCCTGGGGGAGGGAGGGGCAGTGTGATGGTGGCAGGACAGCATAAGGTTCGCCGGGCCGGGGAGGAGTGGGCAAAGGGGCGGGGTGGCAATGAGGCTGGACAGGGTGGTAGGGAGAGAGACGGCCACGGCAAAGTGGGGGCCTCACGCTGAATCGGGGTGGAGGGGGAACCATGGGAGGGTTTTAAGCCGAGGGCTGATATGACTGTTGATATTTTAAAAGGTTCCCTCTGGCCGTGGCCGCTCTGCTGAGAACAGGAGCACACGGGGTGGGGGACGAGGACCGAGACCAGGAGAGCCGGCAGCCAGAGGCTGGGCAACGACCCTGAGAAGCGAGGGCGGTGGGAGGGGTGCAGGCAGTGGCAGTGGTTGGATACGGCTGTTATTTGAAGAAAAAATCAACGGCGTTTACTAAATGTTGGAAGTAAGTGTGAGAAAGAGGAAGGCATGTGACCCCAAGGCCCTGGCCTGAGCAAACGGAAGGAGGGCATGTCCTTGCCGGACAGGAGGGCGACCCTGGGCAGGACAGGTGTCCAGCTGGGGGCTCAGCTCTGACAGGCCCTGTGAAATCTCAGATACGTACTGACACCCTGAGGGTGGGGCTGAGTGCGAATCTGGCGTTTGTTCGAGGAAGCGTGGGCGGGACAGACAGAGAATGGAGGAAAAGACGGCCTTCGGGGGCCAGGGCGCACGGGCTGCGCTGAGGGCCCTGAGACGGGACAGAGGAGTCGCAAGGGAGGGGGCAGGGAGGACGAGCCGGAGGTCAGACGCAGCCCGGCCCACTCCGCACACAGGGAGTCGGGAAGAGGAGGGAACATCAGCGAAGAGGAGAGACGGAGCAGCTAGAGAGGTCGGCAAAGAGCCCAGAGAGGCGGCCTGGAAGCCACGTGACAGGTATGGGAGGGGGTGCGGTCACCGCCACGAAACTGCTGCTGACAGGGCCACCAGCTTTAACGCCACGGATGTCGTCAGGGCTCTGGCAAGACCAGGAGGGTGCAGAGGTGGCCTGCCGGGGGGTGGGGGCCGAGGAGCACGCCCCAGTGACCAGCTTTCTGGAACACGGAGGACGGAGGCACACGGCAAAGGAGACCCCGGGGAGGAGGCAGCTGCGGACTCCAGGCAGTGAGCAACGCGACAGGAAGGGTGGCCCAGTTTCTCCCGCGGATGAAGTGCAAGGAAAAAGGAAGAGATGGAGGAGGAACCTACAGATTAAAACAAATAAATAAATAAAAAACTGGGGAGGCAAAGCAACCACAGTGGATAGACCTTAAGTTCCAATTCGAAAAAACAAATGGCAAAAAAATGACAACACTTTAGAAAGAACTGGAAACGTGAACACCGACTGGATATTTGAGGAGGTGCGGCTTTTGCTGTGGGGGTAATAATGCTGAGATTATTACCTTTAAAAAGCGCCTTCCCCTCTTCGAGCCACACACTGAAAAAATACCTGCAGGGACCAGCCTCTGAGATTAGCCGTGGGCAGGGGGTTTCGACGACGCAAGGCCCGCCGAGAGCGACCATTGTCAAAGCTGGATGACGGGCTCAGGAGAGTCTGTGCTATCTACTCTGGTGTAGGTGTGCATTTTCTATACTAAAAAGACTAAAAGGGGGAGGGAGAGAAAGCGGGGAAGCCAGACCTGGGGGCACACAGACGAGCCGCTTGAGTTCCGCTCTGGAGGAGCAGAGCCCCAAGGCACGAGCCGCAGGGAGATGCGGGGGCCTGGGGGCTTTCCTAGTGCGCGGCCGGCTGGCCCTGCAGACAGGGAAGAGTGGGACGATGCTGAGGAGAAGGGGCACACGCTGCAATGAGGTCCTGGAGTAAGTGACCTCAGGGGGGACAGTGAGCCCATGGGAACAGGACAGGCGGAGTGCAGAGGCGGGCAGATGGAACACTGTTGTGGGTGCACGTGGACATAGAGTCCTGCACGTGACTCTGTTTCCTCGGTGGACCAGACAGTGGGGTCGTGGACCAAGGGTGTGGTGCTGCTGAGCGGGGGGACAGCGGACAGAATAGGAACCGGAGCGTGAATTCTGAACTGAGCGCAGGGACAGCTGAGGGGGCGGGGGGGAGGGCGGGGAGCAGGAAGTGGTCATGACCTTCAAGGGATTCCCGTCAGCAGTGGTTTGGGTCCATCTCCAGCCACAGCCAGACAAGCACACAGAAAGATAACCCGTGGCAAGTGGTCCCAAGGCCAAGTGGAAAACCCACACAGGACTACCCAGATATCCCAGGGAGGGTAAAGGCTCAAAGACAGAAACAGGCAGATTCTGGGGGGACCGGGTGGACGCCAGCCCACAGAGGGAGAACGTCTCCGGACCTGACACTTGAGAGAAATATCAATCAGTTGCCTCTTGTGGGAAACTCGGCTGGGGACTGAACCCGCAACCCAGACACACGCCCTGACTGGGAATTGAACCGGCGACCTTTTTCTCCGCAGGACGATGCTCCAACCAACTGAGCCACACTGGTCAGGGCTGAGAAGACACTTCTCTGGTGGGGTCTGTTCACCTGTGCTGGGCCCCACCTCCATCCCCGCCCCCGGGGACCACCACATACCTTGGGGACCTCCCCCTTGCTGCCCGGGGGCAGCCGCAGCACCCAGAAGTTCCTGTTCCTCAGCAGGTTCTCCATGTTCTCCAGGCGCCTCTGCAGCAGCCCGTACTCCTGCAGCAGCGTGCCCAGCACGGCCCACTTGCTCTCCATGTGGTTCCCGAACTCCACGGCCGTCTTCTCGCAGTCGGCCAGCTTCTTCTCCTGCCGTCCCCGTCCGCCCCTCCAGGTTCAGCAGCTGGCTGGCCTGGGCGTCCACCTTCCTCTCCACCGCTTGAATGGCGGCCACCACGGTCCAGAGTGAGATCTCCGCCGTGGGCAGCTGGGGCTCTCTCATCACGCGGTCAGGGAAGACGGGAGCCCGGTCCGGGAAGGGCGGGAACTGAAAAGGCATTGGTCGCCGGGCGTCCATGTCCCATTCTTGCGCCTGGGTGCAGAGGGAGGAAGTGACAGGCCTGGGATGAGACCATGTGTGTGTATGTGTGGGGGGGGGGGGCGGTAGCCTAAGAGCACAACTAATTAAATGCCACAGATCCTCTTTCTGCTGCGAAGTCCCCGCCTCTCGGGCCGGGGTGCACGCATGTCCCCAGCAATAGCTCGAGCAGCCACCCTGACCTTCCCAGTTGGAGCCAGGCTGGTCCCACTAGCTCACCCACCCTGTCCCTTGGCCTACAACGTCACATCCGACATGCTCTGAATAAAGAGGCCATCTCCCTCAAAGGCAAGACGTAATGATGAGCTCTTCAGAGTGGCCTAGTGTTTTCTGTTTCCAAGCACCAATTTCCATGGACGTCACCTGGCCCCAATCTTCCCAGCAAACTCAAAGCAGCTGAGGGCACTAATGGTTGCATCTGCTTTGAACCTGAGGGAACCAAGGCCCGCAGGAGCCGCTGCCCCCCAGAGCGGCTCTTGGAGCTGCTGCAGGTCCCGAGAGACACAGTTCCCGTCCGCACTGCTGACACCTCCCCAGCAGGGCGGCGCCGAGGGTCGCACCAGGGAGCCCGAGTGAGAGAGCAGATGCGCAAACTTTTTCCCATATGTGACTATTGCATTTCCAAAATGAAAATAGGGTTTGCCAAAAAAATGTATTTAGGGAAGGAGGGGACATCCCAAAATGGAAAAGAAGACCTCCCGGCTCCCACTCTGTCTCTTGGGGAAGGGTACCCCATGGCCCCGGGCCTCCCCCGATGCCCCCAGCTCTAGCCCTTCACCTTGGTCGGCAAAGCCCCGTGGGTGTGGGTAGAGAGCGGAGCCTTATGACTGAGTGAGGACGGAGACCGCTCCCTGCTGACCTGGGAACTGCCCCACACCGTACCAGCACCCAGGGCTTCCTGGTCAGTGGCAGGTGTAACGACGGCCTCTCCTTGCCACCAGGGACAGGAGGAGGTGTCGTCGTCTGTCCTCCCCGTTGCTGCAGAAGCGGCCCTCAGGCTGGGCAAAGCCGAGACCTGTGGCTTAGAGGTGACCTGGGCAGACCCGGGACAGGCATGCCCAAATAAATGCCCTCCCTGACTGGGAGCAACTGTGACAGCCACAGAGGGGCTCCCCACCGCTTCCAGGGAGTCACTGAGGGGGGAGAAAGAGGACAGGGCGTCCGGGCTCGCAGACCCTGCTAAGTGAGAGGCCACAGTATTTGCATCAAAGCTATGCACATGGGCTCCTTTAGGCTTTCCTCCTGCCTGGCCTGCAGAAGGCGACAGGAGCTGACAGGGGAAGTTGAGGAAGTCACCAGGCCCAGCTAACTTTTCTGAGGTTTGCAGACCTAAAGCTGCAGAACCATCAGACACACTCGTGGCTGAGACCAGACCATCAGCAGGGTGCTCTGGGGTTCCCACCGGGTTGGGGGCGGGGGGGGCTCTCTCAGGACCGCGGCCTTGGTACACAATTCCGGAGCACCAGCTGCCAGGCGCGCCTGCACAGGGTCCTTGTGAGGCTTTAGGAAATGAGGTGCCTACTCGCAACCCCAGAGCCTCTGATTTAGCGGGTCTGGGATGAGGCTGGGGCAGCAGGAGTCTTCCGAGTTGCTCGGGTGATTACAATGTGCAGTCAAGTTTGCCGACCGCAGGAGAGAAGGCAAAGTCACCTCTCAGTGGCCCCGGCACACCCGGTGCCAGGGAAAGTGAATTACTCGTCACGCTTGGTGAAAGATGGAAATACATTTCACACCGCTTTCGTCAGAGTGGCTACGGTGTGAACCTGCGGAGGCGGCCCGAGTCCTGCCAGCAAGCCTCCTTCCCGGCAGAGGTGAGTCCCCAGGCCGGGGTGGAGACGCGGTTAGGGCTCCGCCGGGTCCCGGGAACCACGCGTTCCGGGCCGCTCGCCCCCGCCGGGCCTCCGCTAGGCACCGGCACTGGGCCCGGCCGGCACGCGGCCTCGGGGGCCTGCGGCTGGGCGGCGCGCGCGGGCCCGGCCGGCCAGGGCACCGGGGATCCGGGCCGGGCCTGCTTCAGGGCCCACGGCGCCCGCCTGCCAGGCGAGCCCGCCCGTGCCTCGACCCGTCCGGGGCCTCCGCTTCCGCGCCCGCACGCTCAGGGCCCGCGGTGCCCGCAGCCCCGCAGCCCCGCAGCCCCGCCCCCACGGCCAGGCGGCGCGGCCATGGCGTTGGGCTGGGGCTGCACCCACCTGCATGGGCGGCATTCCCTCGGCCATTTCCCCGCGCAGCGCCGGCTCCTGGTGGCAGACCTCCTCCGGGGGCAGAGCCTGGGCCCAGCTCCAGCTCCCGCTGTCCAACCCAAGGCCCTGAATGCCCAGCTGCTGAGGCTGCGGCCGTGTTGACACAAACTGCATCCTGGGAGTGCTGTTCCCCGCTCGGGCCGGCCAGGGAGAAGAAGAACGGTTTCCAGGCGCCTTCCCCCTCGCCGGGGCCGGACAGCTCCATCTACAGCCCGTAGGAGCAAACAGTCCCCTTTGGAGGCGCTCCCCGCCCCTCCGCAGCCAGCGCGCCAGCCAATGGCTTCCGAGCTCCTGCCTGCCTGCGGGACCGACGGGGCCACTCCCCGGCCAGGGCCACCGCCACCTCGGAGTGGCCCTGGGCGGGTGTGCTCTTTAGTGCCCTTCAGTGTGCGATGGCCTGCCCTGACGTCCCAAACAACGCAGGGTATCGATTTCTGCCGGTCCTGCAAATGTACTGGGCATCCCTAGGAAAATGGTGTCTGACCCTTTTGAAAATTTTGCAAGAATAATTGTGTCTCCAGACTCTTTCTTTGGTCTCTCCCCTCCCCGCACACCTTTGCAGGTTTTACCTCCCCACTCTCCCTCTTCCCAGTTCAAAGTCACCTGCACCAGCTCCAGGCCTGTGCCTTGGTCTGGATGATGGGGAAGTGATCTGGGCTAATGTTATCAGAAAGAGGGTTGGCCTCTTCCTCCCAGGACAGGCACAAGGCATTTTAACAGCAGCCTCTTCCAAAACCTTTAAATGTATGTCGGTCAGGCGCCACTCTGAAACGGCAGGCCAAGGCTGGGTAGGCGAATGGAGAATACAGGCAGAAGGGAAATTCATTCATCCCTTCCACACATATTTACTGAGCACTTACCACTTACTACGCGCACCAGGTACTGCTTAGGCAGGGGTTGGGCTTTGTGGCTGGATGCACCTGCCTTTAAATTCCAGACTTACCAATCACCAGCCCTGACTCTTACTGTTACTTAACGTCTGAGCTTCACCTGGTCTCTTCATACATAAGTGGGGGTGGGAAATGCCGACCCCACAGTTGCAAAAGCAAATGAGATGAGAACGGTACTTAGCACACAGTGGGAACTCAACAAGGGCAGTTACTACCGACAGGTAAGTCCTTGTCATTATCTTCAAAAGGAGGTCTTCCTCAATGGCTGTCCTGTTAAGACGGAGCTCTCCAAGGCCTACGGCCCGTAAGGAGGCAGACCTGCAGACCTGCAGAGCCACCCCGGGCTGGCTCCCTTTCGTTCCTCTGCACGTCGCAAACGAAGTCAGGCAGGTCAGGCATGTCCTTAGAGCTCCGTGTTCAGAAGGACGATCGCCGAGTGCTTCCTCCGGGAGACACGCTCCCAGGGTTCAGGGTCAGCACCTCGGGACGACGGTCACGGAGCAGCACGCAGGCTAACGAAGGTTCTGTGCGCAGGAGGCAGTGTTTTCGGCCCTCTGCGGCCTGGCCACAGGCTGCCCCCACCTAAACATCAGTGTCCCCCATCGTTAGGGGAGCCAGGCAAGCAGAGCCCAAAAAGCTCCAGGTGAATTCACCTGCACCGGCGAGGTACACTTCAGAGCGCACATTCTGACATATGGATCATCAGCCGCCCTCCCGTCCCCTCCCCTCCCTTCCCTCCCCCTTCCCTCCCCCACTTCCCCTCCCCTCCTGGCAGAAAAGAGGCCAGGTTAGTCCCAAGGCTGAAGCTACGGTTTCAGTATAA